>NW_006921968.1:1008134-1009080 GCF_000298275.1 Orycteropus afer afer | reverse complement strand
TGAGAGAAGGCATGTGGCTCTCCTCACTGAGGGCAGCTTTGCACATGTTGAAGGCAATACTTTGAACAGAAGTGTGATGAACTGAAGTGCAGTGCAGGACTGGAAGCCCAGATGTGGGCACATACTTCTGCAACATGGGAGGAGGAATGGGGAGAAGCTGTTCCTGATCACAAGATTGGAATTGGAGATGGACCAGGGCATGGGATGAAAACTTGAATCAGACACCCTGAGGAGGGCAAGTGTTTCTACAATGGACAGACTTCATGTTATGGGTTGATTTGTGTCCTTCAGAAAAGATATGCTGAAGTCCTAACCCTGTGACCTCAAAACGTGGCCTTCATTGGAAAACGTCTTTGAAGACATAATTTGTTAACACAGGGAACACACTGGAACAGGGTGGGGGCTAATCTCTTTAAGGCTGACTTCTTTCTATGAGACCAGAAGAACTAGATGGTTCTTGGCTACCACTGTCAACCATTTGGAGGGGGATCTATGTAGGAGATTCTGAAAACAGTGTGGAACAAATCTCAAAATCATAAAAATAGGGTGGGGGGACCAGGTTTGCTGGTCTGATAGAGCCTGGTGAAACCCCTGAGACTATGGCCCGTAGCTGCCCTTCAGGTCTGGATTTGAACCCACTCCTGTGGTTTCCAGCTACGCAATAGATAGGCATGTGAGCTGAACATTTACACTAGGTAGATACCCTCCTTGGAGAAATCAATCATGGGAGAATAGAAGGGCTGTGTATGCACAGGGAGACAGCTCAAGGGGCAGAAGTGCATGGAGGGAAGGACCCAGCAAAGAGATAATTATGGGGAGGAAGTGGGAAGAGAGCTGTTACATTGTGGGAAATTGCAGTCAATGTCATGAGACAAAGTGTATGTGAGCTGCTGTATGGAAAGTGAATTTGCTCTGAAAACTTTCACCCAAATCACAATAAAAATTT
>NW_006921968.1:966814-1006979 GCF_000298275.1 Orycteropus afer afer | reverse complement strand
CTGAGTAACTGCCTTTGGGTATGTGGTCTGCTTCCCATATATAAGAAACAGCTTCGGAAATGGTCTCTAACTTACGGCACACTTGAATCCTGTATGTAGCCGTGTCGTTGTTCAGCAGCCTACCATGCTCTGCTGACCTTGGGACTTTCAATGGACTTGAATTAACGGCCTGCTGTGTGGTTTGGTAACATTGGCACTGTGCCATTTTATTTGTCAACCCTGGGCTTTTCAGCCTCAGCAGCCAGTAGCTGTCTGAGTGAAGAGATGCCTCTAGCTTCAGTGGGCCGGGAGCGAGAGGCAGAGCTGAAGCCCATGGTGGAGGGGCTTTCACTCAGCCCCTACAACTTGGCACTTGGCACTTGGAACTTGGACTTCTAGCCTCCCAAACTGTAAGAGAATAAAGTCCTCTTTGTTAAGGCCATCACATTTGTGGTATGTTCCTGCCAGAGTGGCACTAGGGAACCAGAACACACACAAAAAAGTATTTGCTGACTGAACAAGGGAAGAATGAGTAAATGAATGAATGAATGGCTTGATATCAACAAAATGACAATCAGGTTACTACTGCTTTCACCCCCTTTTCCAAATCTCATCACTAAGCTAAAGTTTAAGCCCTATAAATACTTGTAGGTGGTAAAGAGAGTAATACTGGAAAAATAGAAAAGAGTTTGGTTCATCAGCTATTGGAAGATTTATCTGAGAAACTTTAATTGTGATTTCAAGGAATATTTATCTTTGAAAGGAAAAAAAAAATCATCCATACACATTATAAAATGCAAACAGGAAGGATTAACCAAAATTTAGTAGCATTTTAATTCAGAAATAAACCAGAAGCCCAAGATCAGTTATGTGAAGCACAGTGAAATAGCTAAATCATAGCTGTTTATTTAAAAATTTACAACATATGTCATTTTGAGAAATGGGTGGTGTCTTTACATCATAAACAAGAGTCATGTGGCATCGTTCTATTTGAGAAAGTCCACACATCCCATCTTCCAGTAACAACAAAACGGATGCCATGGGGTAGAACAGAACAGCATGCCGTAGGGTTTTCAATGCTAGGACCATTTGGGAGCACATCACCGGTACTTTCTCCGAGGCACCGAGAGTGGGTCTGAGCCACCAATCTTTCCATTAGTAGTTGAGTGCTTAACCCATTGTGCCATTAGACACAGGAATAATCCATGAAGCTGGTCCTGATAACATACTCTGCTTTGTGTCTTACTCTTTGAATCCTTGTTCCATTACCCACATCACAGACACTGACTGAGGGCCCAGTCAGAGCATTGGAAGTAAGGATCCTGAAATGAAGGACATATGCCTACTCCTGCCTCATTGACCACATCATTTTCCAATACGTAGCATTTATGACAATAGTGAAAAATCTACCCTCTGATCATTTTGTGCATTAACGATGTATGTCTGGCAGGAATGAATGCCAAGGTGGTGGCAAGAGAAATACTGGCAGTGGTGGTTAAGGTTATGTGTCAGTTTGGCTAGGCCATGATTCTCAGTCTTCTGAGAGTTATGTAATGATCCAATTTGGCACTTATGCAATGATGGAATTTGGTAGTTATGTTATCATGGACTTTTGCAATTATATAATGATGCATTACATAATGATGTATTTTTATTTATCTGATGTGGTCATCTTCCATTTTTTGCCTAATGCCAATTTTCACATAACTGTCTGGTCTTTGGAAACCTAATGATGTCACTAAATGAGGAGTGAGTATAGTTACATCATCAAAGTGTGAAAGAAGAGAAAAAAGGAATTAAGGAAGCTGCCAGAACATGTCATTTCTGCCTAGAAATGGTATTTTCTGTATATAGGGAGAGCTCATTATTCCAAATAAGAAAATGGGATATCTTTAAATAAAAACAAATTATCCCTCTGCTACTGATGTCAGATGTTTCTCCAATGAAGCAAAGAGTGGGGTGATTTTTCCAAATTCTTTTCCCAGTTCATTCATTCCCTAACAGGTTCCTTTAAAAATCCTCTTGTAGACATTACACTCACAAGGACATAGCTAAGAAAAGGATGTTATAAGGCAAGGATGGTGAGCCTTAGTCTCACACACTTTGGACATACTAGAAGGACCAGTCCCTAGAGAAGGACATTGGGCTTGGTAGATGAGATGATCCACAAAAGAGGGAGATCCTTAACAAGATGGATTGACACAGCGGCTGCTTCATTGGCTCAAACAAAGCAAAAACTATGAAGATAGTGCAGGATCAGCGTGTTTCCTTCTCCTGAAAAAGTCACTATGAGCTGGAACTGACTGTGGCACCCAGCAACAGCAACAACAACAATCCCGGATATCAGGAAATGGGGGCAGGTAGAAATACGAAACATATGGAGATGCAGAGAAAATGGGGCCCTCCCTTCCCCTTTTCCTTTGGGAATCAGGTCCAGAATTGCTACGTGATACACAAGTCTGTTGTTAGGTACCATGGAGGCTCTGATGCATAGAGACTCTGTGTAACAGAATGAAACGTTGTCCAATCCTGCATCATCCTCACAAACATTGCCATGTTTAGCACTTCACTGTAGCCACTGTGGCAGTGTGTGTGGCTGACACACTTCTAAGACATTAAAAAGCAAGAATGATCAGCTGCTCTATCTGTTAGATTAATTGGAGAAGTTAGTTATCTCTCAACTCTGAAGAAATGAGATATTTAAGTTTAATTTTTATTCATGATACTCTTTTTGAATGCTTCTGTTGATTTTTTACCCTTGTATTAATTATTCAGGCAGTTAAATATGGTATCTTTAGATAACAAAGAATTTAAATAATTTGACATAACTTTTAGAATTGGTGTATCTCCAATAGGATAGAATCAATGAAGTATTTCATAAACATAAAATAACTAAAGATTTGAATTCCAACATATATATTTTATCAGATATCAAATTTCGAAACTCTGAAGTCCAGAAAGGCATATAGACAATGAATCCTGATAACCCATAAATCAAGGTAACCATTTATAATGGGGTGATTAAGCCTGAGGAAGTCAAAACCTTGTCCCAAAATAAATTTCTGCGATTAATATTCAGTAAGTAACTTTTGTGATGGAAACCTATCAGGAGATTCTATAAGTTCCCCAAATGTAGATAAAAAAAGAAACAAAATACTGAACAAGATCAGCTTCGATCTGTAGGTCACGTTAAAACATAAGCATTGCCACCTCCATGAGGTTGCCTCTTCCTAATGAAACTTCGATCGATATGCAAGGGACAACAGTTCCCGTTAGTAAATGAAAGGAAGACAGCGAGTTGAGCAAGACACTGTGTTTCCCTGGGGGAATGTTCTTTGGTAAAGAATATGAATGGGCCCAACCCATCAGAAATGTGTTTGGTTGGAGCTTTATGGGTGGTGGTGGGGGGGAGTAGGAAGAGCACACCTGGGAGTTGGTTGACCTGCTTCAACTCAAGTTGCCTATTGGCTAATCTTGGACAGTTCCTAAAACTCCCGAGTCTATGGTTTCTGTAGAACTAGGGCTCATACACTGAGCTTTTATCATCACTTCCAGGAATCGGTGGACATAGAATCCTAAAACTTCATAACCACGAAAGGCTGTTTCGAACATTTTGTGAAACTTAGTCCACTGAAGTCAGTCTTTGCATCTAATCTAGCTGGTGCCCAGCTAGAGTCTTTCTACTCTTACAGTAGCTGTACTATTCTTATAGGAGTTGAGGGTTTAAACAAGGTAATGGAGGTGAAAATACACAGTAGGGATTCAATAAATGGCAGGTAAGTATTTGTTACTTTCATCTTTGTAGACAAAATAAGCTAATCCTGAGGGATAATGAGATGAGAGACTGAGAACAGGAGAGGGAAGTTGTGTTTTCTTTGCATCTACATAGACTGAGATGGGTCCAGTTTCATTCAAATCTGCAAGGCTACCATTTTAAAAGTGTCTCTTCCCAATTTTTGACACACAGCTCTTTTGTACCATTCATGGACAGACAGCTAGATACCGTTATCTTTGTGACCCTCAACTGTCTCTTTGAAGTTGATAGTGGGGAGGGGGGTGCTTTGATGAGGAGCTGAGCCTCTGGACCTACAGGAGGTTGGATTTCCCTTGGGAAGACACCATAGGGGTGCTGCACCCCACACATGTGATAAAGTACGGGCACCCACCACTCCATCTGGTTGTCGTACTGAGAAACTCAGGTTTTCTAACCCAATTGAAAACCAACAGCACGTTCTCTGACTCTATAACACAAATCTTTAGGCAGATGATTAGGGAGGTGTTGGGTTGATTTCCTCGAGACTCTCAATGTGAGAATTATCGCTTAGTATAATGAGGTAACTTGTAAGTATAATATCACATAATCAGTGTCATTCAGGGTACAGGGTACTTAGGCACTGGTAGCAGCTGAGAAAACTCAGAGTCCTTCTAAATGCTCTGTGCTCAAAGGGAGGATGAGAGAGAAATGATTGTCCTGAAATCGATTCTTCCACCGGTCATCCTTGACAGATATTTCCATGTCATCCCTCACACTTTAGTATTCAAATGAGGATGCACACAAGAGTTCTGAAACTCATTAACTTTGTTCCCAATTCCTGTTGGTTTGATTTAACTCATGAAGTCCTGGCGACCCCAAGTGCATCAGAGCAGAACTGCACTCTTTATGGTTTTCATTGGCTGATGTTTCAGATGCAGCTCACCAGACCTTTCTTCCAATGTGCCTCTGTATCTATAGAAACCAAATGTACTGGCGTCAAGTTGATCCTGACTCATGGCAGCACCTCCTTGGGTTTCCAAGGCAGTATCTCTATGGAAGTAGATTGTCCAATCTTCCTGCAAGGAATGGCTGGTAGGTTTGAACCACCAGCCTTCTCGTTAGCAGTGAAGTGCCTTAGGCACTGCACCTCTATATGTATACAGGATATATATATATATATACATACATATATGTATATATATATATATTCTATATCACCACGTTTTCAGGTGGACTTGAACCCCCAAACTTTTGGTTAGAAGCTAAGCACTTAATGGTTTGTGCCCCCCAGACACTGGAAAATCATAATGGCCTGTGGGGCAATGAGTTACTTGGTATTGCTTTTGTAGCCATAGTCTTTGTAACTCCCACCGGATTACTGGGTTGTTGTTGTTAGGTGCTGTTGAGTCATTTCCGACTCATAGCAACCTTATGCATGGCAGAATGAAACACTGCCTGTCCCGTTGAGAGCCTTAACCTTTCTTTGTTGACCCTCCACTTTACCAAGCATGATAGCCTTCTCCAGGGAATTTTTCTTCCTGAAAACATGATCAAAGTAGGTGAGACGAAGTCTGGCCATTCTCGCTTCCCAGGATCATTCGGCTGCACTTCTTCCAGGACAGATTTATTAGTCCTTTTAGCATAGCGTGGTACTCTTAGCATTCTTCTCCAACACCACAACTCAAAGGCATCAACTCTTCTTCGGTCTTCTTTATTCATTGTGCACCTTTCTTCACATGCATAAGAGGTGATTGAAAATACCATAACTTCTGTTAGGTGCACCTTAGTCTTCAAGGAGATATTTTTGCTCTTCATCACTCAAAAGAGGTCTTTTGCAACATATTTGCCCAATGCAATACATTGTCCGATGTCTTGACTGATGCTTCCATTGGTGTTCATTATAGAACTGAGCAGTATGAAATCTTTGATAACTTCAAACTTTTCTCCATCCATCATGAAAGTGTTTATTGGACCAGTAGTGAGGATTTTTGTTTTCTTTATATTGCGGTGTAATCCATATTGCAGATGGTAGTCTTTAATTTTCATCAGTAAGTGTTTCAATTCTTGCTTACTCTCAGCAATCAAAGTTGTGCCATCTGTGTATCACAGGCTGTTAATGAGTCTTCCTCCAATCCTGATGCCAAGTTCTTCTTCATATAATCCAGCTTCTCGCATTATTTGCTCAGCATACAAGTTGAATAAGTGTGGTGAAAGGATACAGCCTTGACATATTCCCTTCTTGATTTTGAACCATGCAGTATCCCTTTGTTCTGTTTGAATGACAGCCTCCTGATCTATGTACAGGTTCCTCATGAGCACAATTAAGTTTTCTGGAAGTCCCATTCTTCTCAATGTTATCCATAATTTGTTATGATCCACACAATCAAGCGCTTTTGCATAGTCAATAAAACACAAGTAAACATCTTTTTGGTATTCTTTGCTTTCAGCTAAGATCCCTTTGACATCAGCAATGATATACCTCATTCCATGTCTTCTTCTGAATCCAGCTTGCATGGGTGGGACCATGCAAATAGAACTCTGATGTTGGTATTGGTTAGTTTTGTTCACTCTGCCAGGCTTAAAATGAGTCCTCCTAGAGGCAGAGAGGGGATCTCACTGCCATCCAGAGAGAAGAGCTGGAGGTGAAGTGGAGCACGTCCTTGGACCCAAGATCCCTGTGTTGGACCTCCTTGGCAGAGAGACACCCCAGTGCAGAGATGGTGGGAGTGAAACCAAGAAGCATGGGGCAAAGGGGCAGCCTTACCTGACCCACAGAGGCAGAGGCCAGGACAAGAGGGCAAGGGCCAAAGAGGAATGTCTGAGGGCACAGCAGAGGAGGAAAGACTGTCCCCATTGAAGAACTGTATCATGAGCGCACTCCTCACCTGAATTATAGCCTGTTACTTCCCTAATAAACCCCATGATCGTGAGTATTATCTGTGAGCTCTGTGCGGCCACTGCAATGAATTATCAAACCCAATAGAGAAGTAGTGAGTACTGTTGGAGGGATAGTTGGTGTCAAAACTGGTAAAAAGGCTGGAGAGTGGTGGCATGTCTGGTCTCATAGGAATAAGCTTTTGGCTACTGCAGATGATTCTCTCTTCTTCTTGGGAAGTTAGAGGAGGTCAGAAGAAGCCACCTCTGTGTCTTTGTTTCATGGTCTCACACAAATATAAGGCTTTATGATTCAACGAATATTTTAATCAAACATTATCAGATGACTCCAACAAGGGACAGATAATATCAAGTACATTCAATATAATCCCTAGAAGCAGGGAGTGTTCTGTAAGACCAGTTATGAGTGAAGGGAAAGTGAAGGAAAATAAGTACACATAGAAATTAATTTTTCCCTTATCATGAATAGAGGTGTGTGAGGAATATTGTTCTGTTCCACTCTGAATAGCAAAGATGGTGGCTCTGTTGGGCCACACCACCTGTGTGGGATTCCCCCTATATTTCACTCTTGTTGCCATTCTACCTATTTGTTTGTTATCCATCTGTGCAGATGGGTGACATTGTTTTTCTTAGAAAGCATTTTAATGTCAGAATCCTTAGCTTGGCTGTTGTTGAGTACCATAGAGTCAGCTTTGACTTACAAAACCCAGAAAGCCAAACCCACTGCCATCAAGTCAATTCTGACTCATAGAGACCCTGTAGCATAGAGTGGAACTGCCCTATAGGGTTTTGAAGGCTGTAAATCTTTATGGAAGTAGACTACCTTGGCATCCTTGCCAGAGTGTGCCATCCTTACCGGAGTGTGCATAAAGTCTCTATCAAAAAGTTTTCTTTCAGGGTAAAGAGCTTTATGAATTTAAACAATGACTCAAACCTCTGGTGGTTTTAGGATGACAAAGTCAGGTACTGCCATGACAATCTCTTCTTTTTGATGTATTTTTTCTTGTTGTTCTCACTGAAGCATCCCTGAAATTCTTACATCACTACTTTATGAAAAATTCACCTCTAGTAGCCGTTCCTGAACAGTAGAAACCGACTCATCAGAGGAATCCCTCAAAGTCACATTGGACATGGAGGAGACTAATAATGTAGCTCAGTCTTTCAAGTGAAACTCAGTGACTCCGGCTCACTTCTCTGTCTCTGGGGTGTCAATGTCTCCTCAGGGGAAAGCCTGGGGCCCCTGCTCAGGATACTGGGGAGGCCAGTGCAGTGTGCATGTGGTTGAGTTGCCCCATGCAGTGTAGTAAATTACACAGTGTGGCTTTTCTAGCCACAAGTCTTTGTAAACTCTGTGGTGGAATTTGCCACGAGCAACTGAATAGCTCCTGATTGTTAAAGTTACCCACCTGGGGTATTTCTGTTGGCAGCAGCACAAAGTAATTTTGTGGGAAGTTTGTTCTCTCTCAGGTGTATAGAACTCTGATGTTGGGATTGGTTAGTTTGCTTACTCTGCGAGGCTCAAAAGGAGCCTTCTTAGAGGCAGAAGGAATCTCTCACTGCTGGCTGAGGGATGAGAGAAACATGCAGTGCTGAGGTTTGTGAGAGACTCACACTGCTGAGAGAGACACCAAGAGACACACACTGCTGGGAGAGAGACTGAGAGAGACTGTCGGCTGAGAGATGGCTGGCTGAGAGACACTGAGGGTGTTCCTAAACTTGAATTGTAGCCTGTTGCTTCCCTAATAAACCCCATAATCTGTGGGTTCTGTGTGGCCACTGCAGTGAATTATTGAACCCAGCAGAGAAGTGGTAGGTGCTGCAGGAGGAAAGGTTGGTTTCAGGGTTGGTGAAAGGGCTGGAGGGAGGCAGCATGTCTGGCCCCTCAGGAATAGGCCTTGGGCTACAGATAGTGATATGTGGTCCTCTTGTGGGATTAGAGAAGGTCAGAAGATGCAGCCTCCCTGCCCCTTTAGTACCCTATAAATAAATGTGTCCTTCTCCCCAGGAGACATAAGATGTGGCCTTCCCCTGACACAGGAGATGGAGCACTGGAAACAGACAACGGCCCAAGTGCCCACCTCCCCAGGACACCATCAGAATACTGGGACTGGACAGTGGCCCATGTGCCCACCTCCTCAGGAGGCTTAAGATGTGATGTACTTCCACACAGAAGACAGAGCACTGGGACTAGATGATGGCCAACATGTCTACCTCCTCAGGAGATATAAGATGTGACTTTCTCTCACACAGAAGATAGAACACTGGGACCAGATGATGGCCCATGTGCCCCCCTCCCCAGAAGACATGAGACATGATCTACCACCACTACAGGAGACAAAACACTGGGACTGGACAATGACTCACGTGCCCACTTCCCCAGGAGACATGAGATGTGACCTTCCCCTGCCACAAGAGACAGAGCACTAGGACTGGATAATGGCCCATGTGCCCACCTCCCCAGGAGACACAAGACGTGACCTACCTCCTCCACAGGACACTGAGCACTGGGAGCGGATGATGGCCCATGTGTAGCTCGGCTGGAGACTCAGCCTCCTCTCACCCCGCAGCCGAGGCACCGCATATTCCCACACAACACCCGGGTTCCTGCCCTGGAACAGAAGCTACACAAAAAGAGCAAAGATCAGACAAATGGCAGTAATCAGTATGTCTATGTTCCTTTGTTTGAGAAGCCTTTAGACAGTAACACTTCAACAATTTAGTCATGATGATAAAGAAAATAGTTGCCAATTTTACTTGCCAAAATGTACACTAACTTCCCATGTGGAGTACCATTCTCCTCTAGACTCAGGGAGATACAGGAAAATGCATCCACATCCCACCCTTCTGCCTCACATTTAGTTTCTTCCTCCAAACAAACTCAAGAATCTTTTGCTGCCTAACCAGAGTGATGATGGTGTCTACTTAAAGGCATGTCTACCTGTTTGCCACAGAGCTCCTGAGAGAAATGCATTCTGCAAATGGATGGAGGGTCCATGGAACATGCAAATGCAGTGTGAGTAAGTGCAGAACTAAGAGCCCCACCTTGCCCCAAAATGAAAGTTTGTTGGGTTTATTGTCCCCTTCAGGGAGCTCTGCTGGTGCAGTAGTTAGGCACTTGGCTGCTAGTCTAAAGGTCAGGAGTTGTAACCCACCAGCCACTCTGCAGGAGATGGATGTGGCAGTCTGCTTCTGTAGAGACAGACAGCCTTGGATACCCTCTGGGCCAGTTCAGCTCCATCCTCTAGGGGTGCAGTGGGTTTTGGAGCAGCTATTTCTCCATACAAAAGTACTTGAGGACACCAGTGACTTGTACTCCATTACTACCGAAAGGCTGGCCGTTTGAACCCACCCAGTGGCACAAGGGAAGAAAAGCCTGTGAATCTGCTTCTGTAGAGATTACAGCCAAGAGAAGCCTGTGGAGCACAGTTTTAAACTGTAACACATAGGGTCGTCTGGAGTTGGAATTGACTCAAAAGCAATGGATGTGGGCACAGCTCCATTCAGCTTATGGATGGATTCATGGTTTCACGTGATCTGATTATGAACATTTTTCAATGGATTTAGTGTTACGCTAACAGCCATGGATCTACAAAACACCCTGAGGTGCCCCAAACCCATGTCCTGAAACCACATGCTACCTCCACAATCAGGGTTTCGTTGGTCGGCCCTGCTGACATCAGACTCTCCGGCTTGTTGTGGGGCCGTCTGTAGTTGAAGGTGGTGCCAGCAAACTTGTATCGTCCTGGCCAGTCCACAGTCCAGTGTCCATTCAGGTAGTATCTTTTGAGGGAATTACGCACAGAAATGTAGGAGGTGGATGTGTTCATTTCGTAGATGCGGATGGTGTGGGCTCCAGCAGGAATGGTCACCATCTGATAATATTCTACACGAGAGGCAACGGGGGTGGGGGAGGGATGGTACTTCATGCCATAATGTCAAGACAAAAGCCCTAAGCAGCTTACATTCTCTGCACATGAAACTTGAGAGTCCACATTGGGTACCAGGGGAAGATCTGTTTTCACCATCGGTTACATTAGTTTTGTAAGTTATTGTTTTTCCTTTTTGCAAATTGGAGCAGAGCTATTGTAATTTTCATGATTCCAAAGACTGACTTGCACTCACATAACCTAGCAACCACTTCCAACCAAAACAAAATGCTTGAAAAGTGAAGCTCAAGTTAAAGTAGGGACATAAGACTGTGAAACTTTCAGGCCCCTGGCCACGTGCTGTCCTCACTGTCACCTCAAGCTCTTCCCTCAAAGAAGCCCGAGCTCCTATCTTTTCTGTAAAACTGGAAGATGATCTGCAGCACTCACGGTTCGTGGCATGGTGCTTGGTGTAGAGACCTTTGTGAATCATGCAGTCCGAGTTGTTTCCTTTGCATACACCACAGGAGTCTTCAATGGCATCTGACCCAAGGACATTGTCACAGCCAACTCTCTGGAGGACCCCACCATGTCACACGCCATTCATAAAAGAAAGGACACCAGCAAAGATGTCACAACCCACAAGCAAGAAAGCTCCTCCCCATGAAAGTTTAAAAAGCAGTGAGGCAATGTCGTTAACAAGTATTCATTGGATACCTAATATGTGCACAGTGACTCTATACTTCTACTCTCCAGACCCAAGGTGGGAGACCCTTGAAGTGGGACAGATTCTGTCCTCTTTGGCGGTATTGAGCCCAGATGGAATCTATCCAGGAGTCAAGTTGGAGACACAGGTGAATTTCAGACTAAAATGAAGAGCTTGGGACAATGACAAGTAATGTGTCCACACAAGATTCCATTGGACAGATGCCACCACCCTTTGGAAGAGCCTTGCCTACTGGTAAGAAGTAAGGGATGCCACATGAACATTATCTTTAGTAGTAAATTAGGTGAGCAGTGTACTTATTCAATGTCTTAAAATCTCAGGGGCCCTTTGCAGGTTCTAGGTTGCTTCTTGGTTTTGCATTTCCTAGCAGGCAGCCCTGGTGGCACAATGGCTAAAGAGTTTGGCTGGTAACTGAAGGGTCAGTGGTTCCAAGCCAACAATCCCTCTGTGGGAGAAAAATGAGGCAGTCTGCTTTGGTAAAGATGACAGCCTAGGAAACCCTTTGAGGCAGTCCTACTCTGTCCTCTAGGGGCACTGTGAGTCAGAATCGACTCCAGGACAGTGGGGTTTTTTTTTGTTTGTTTGTTTGTTTTGGTTTAGCAAAGACCATAGCATGGCCTCAGGCCTAAGGTTCAAACCCACCAGCCGTTCCCCACCAGGCCATCTCTTTAGGAGCTCTGGTAGCTAGTTCCTAAGGCACTTGACTGCTAACCAGAAGGCTGGTGGTTCAAACCCACCAGCCACTCCTCGGAAGTAAGGTTGGGCAATCTACTTCCGTAGTGATACTGCCTTGGAAACCCAAGGAGGGGTCAGTATGAGTCAGGTCTGACTTGATGGCATAACAACAACAACAACAACAACAACAATAGCACATAAAATGCAAAAAGTTCATTGAAACAAAATTGCTATAGTCCATACCCCCTTGTTTGTGACCTCTATGCATTTCAGAACCTCAGAAGGTTCTGGCTTCTTCTCCTTTCTTTTCTTTTTTTTTTTTTTTAAGTCATCCATGCTATTCACATAGTCCATATGATGGGAGAGACCCACAGGGCCTCAGGTTGTTGGGTGCTCACTGAATCCATCCTGACTCATGGCAACACCACACAACATTCATGAAACAGCATGATTTCCCCACAGGGTGAAGTAGGCTGTAATCCTTACGAGAGTAGATTACCGGGTCTTTCTACCAAAGAGCCACTGGTGGGTTCAAACCCTTGACCTTTTGGTTAGCAGCTAGGCACCATTGTGCCACCAGGGCTACAGTGTAGCCTATAATGTGTGTATATATATATATATATATTTAAATCCATTCAAAACCCAAATAGCTGTAGTCCACAATACCTTGTTTGCAAACTTGAGGCATTTCAGAACTCAGAGTATGTGGGATCTTAGACAAGTTTACATATATGTGATGGGAGCATCCAGTAGGGCCTAGGGGAATATCCCACTATAACACGAGCTCATGTTTTTATGGTCAATGTGCATGTGTCCACACTAACTGGAAGGACTAGGACCAATAACACATTCATTGTGCCATTCAGGCCAGGTTGCTGCCACCAAACAAAATCAGATCAGCTTATACTTTACAGCTAAATGAGCCCCGCTGAAATGTTTAGGGTTTGGGGTTTCAGAGTTGCAGATAAAGGGTCATGATTCTGTATCATTGAGAATACATTTTACAGGATGAAATGGATGAAATCTCTAACAAGTCAGGTCATCATTAGACAGAGAGCTGGAGATTCGAGCATTTGAGAGCAGCGGGAGGTCCTGATAGTGTCACCTGGCCTAATGTTCATGCATTGAAATGATGACACTCAGGGACTTAGTAGCCGATTCACCTGCATCACGGCCGTTTGCTGACCCCACTGACTATTCCCCTGAGGAACTGCCTCCTCTAAAAGCCCACCATTTGCACACAATGGATTGGCACCTGAACTTCGTTCATCTTAGAAGTCCTTGCACTCCTCATCTCAGTACAGCCCTGTCACTCTCTGTTCCCTTAGCAGCAAAGTCTTTCCCAGTCTGTCTCCCCGTCCCTTTCCTCCCACCAGGTTCCAGCAACAAGAGGTGCCCACTGGCCTCCAGGCCGAGGTCTCCCTGCTTTCAATGGGTCCCCGCGCTGCTGCCTCATAACTCAGCTCTGACCCGGAGGCTCTGCCAGCCCTACCCCAACGACTCTCCTCCAAGCTCCAGGGGCACACCTGCCAACGCCTCTTCCTGGCAGCGAGAGGCCCTGGAGGGCAAGGCTGCACTGGCCTGTGTGCACCCTACTCGAGTACCTCAGCACCCCCAGGCTCCAGTCAGCCTTGGAGCACTCTGATGACTCACCACTCTGTCCCCCGCACCCCCCACGCCTTCCCCAACAACCCTCTTCCAACTGACCCTTTCAGATCTAGCTCTCGTGGTCCCCTCTCCACACAGCCCATGGGCCTAACACAGGTTTGGCTGTTGTTGGTCCTCGGGCTCCACCCAAACACCCCACCGTATGTCGTCAGTATGTGTCTGTCCGGCGTTCTCCCCCGTCGGGCTCTGAGCTGTCCGTCTGCCGCGTCTCTCTAGCCCCGTGCAGGGTGTGCCTGGCACAAAGCAGCTGTCTGGAAATGTTTGTTGAAGGAATGAAGGATCATTATTACCTCACATATCCCATCTACACAAACATTACGGCTATCCTCCGAGCATGGGGTCCCATCTTTGACTTTATTTGACAAAGAAAAGAAGAAATCAAATCCTTCTGCGATACAGTAGAGTTTGCATAAGTTCTGATCTTGAAGAGAAATACACACACAAACACACATGAGAAAGATACTTCAGCTCTGGTCTGCTCTCAAGTTCAGACCCCCTCATTGCAATCTCTTTCTTTTCTTTTTCTCGCCCAGAAATAACTCCCACACAATCACGTATTTAACAAAAGACATTATTTTACGTTGCCTCATTAAGTTTTGCTCTTCCCTATAACCTTCCTTAGTACTGTAAATGACCCGCAGTTAACTTTTACTCTTCTCTCTCCATTACACGTTGATTGGCACATAGTAGGCATTCAATAAATATTTGTTGACTTGAACAATGATATTAATATTTCAATAGAATAATTCATTACTCTCTTACATAAATTCACAAAAGTTCCTACCATTTCCTAGCAATGTACAAGACTCTTACAAGTGGAATATAACAAAAGTTTAAACTATTTACTAAGTTTCTTAACAGCTAATTCACTTGATGAAATACATGTAAGATTGTTAAACTGGAAAAAGAGACTAACTTTTCAGACAAAATTTCCAGAGAACAATGCTTTCTATAAAATATAATGTCAACAAACAAACAAACAAACCAATGAAAAGCTAATCCATGGAGAATATGGGTACTGTTACAAGTTTAGGTTGGCAGGCCAAGTTCACTTCTCCCTTGATAATCCCCTCCAAGTGTTTATGGCTTATGTGATTCAGGTGTAAAAAGGGCAATAAAACAGCTGGCGTTGAGTTGATTCCCACTTACAATGACGCCATGTGTGTCAGAGTAGAACTGTGCACCATGGGGTTTTCAGTGGCTGATGTTTTTGGAAGTAGATTGATTGCCAAACCTTTCTTCCAAGGCACTGCTGGGGGGGGGGCAGTTCACACAGTCAACCTTTCAGTTAATAGCTGAGCTCTTAACTGGGCCACCAGGGTTGCCATGAGCTTTTACAGAAAAGAAAGTCCTTTTTCTTTTGTTCTCCTCTTGGTAAAGAAGAAAACAGTTGGTGACCAAATTCTGTATTATCTTAGCTGGTTCCATAAGCTTAAGACCCTTCCACAGACACTTTCCTTCCTGCGCAAGATCAGAAACTAAACAAATAATTCTAAGGGTCGCATTGAATGTTGGTGTCAGTGCTTAAGGGACATATTTTCTGAAGGCTGTCAAAGTCAGAAGTAAAACACATATTTTCTGATCCCAATTCCAAAGCTCTTTCTCCTCTTATCTCATGTCTAACACTAAAATCTGTTATTGCAAATCAATTCCAACTCATAGGGACCCTATAAGACAGAGTAGAAATGCCTCATAAGATTTCCAAGTCAGCAAATCTTCATGGAAGCAGACTGCCTCATCTTTCTCCCATGGAGTGGCTAGTGGGTTCAGACTGCCAACCTTTTGGTCAACAGTTGTGCGCTTTAACCACTATGCCATCAGAGCTCCCATCTCATGCCTACTATTATCTTCCTCATGGCCATACTTTGTACTGAGTTTAGGACTAAAAACACAACCAAAAATGCATTGGGTGGGACTACTACACTTTTTTCTTCCAGAGTCTGCTATCTTCAGAAACCTCCTACCATGAAAACACTGTACACATTGGAAAAATAAAAGAAAATGTCAGATAAGACTTTTTGGTTTGTCAGATAAAACAGCCCAACCTTTGCTTGGACAATACATCCACATTCAAGTAATGAGATGAGTAGGTGTTCTTTGAATTATTCTTTAAATTTTGCTACTTCAGCTACAAAGTTCAAGTTACTATAATCATAAGAATAATACATACTTCTCTTCCACTGGAGAATAAAGTCTTACACAGGCTACAAATAACATTTTTGATATATGCAGGGAGCTCTGCTGGTGTAATGCCTAAGGTATTGGACTGTCAACCAGAGGGCTGGTGGTTCAAACCCACCAGCCACTCCTCAGAAGGAAGACTGGGCAATATCTACTTCTGTAGAGATACAACTTCAGAAATCCATGGGTGGGGGGGGGTCACTATTAGTCAGGCCTTCTTGGTTTATAGCGATAGATCAAGACTTTCCACATATAGTACAGTATATTTGAGAATTATTTGATCTTCTAAGACATATTAATTTTTTCTATCCTTCCTTGATAATTACAAATATTCAGTGGGTGACATGCTTATAATAACATCATCATTCATGAATTATATAAAAACAGTTAATCCATTAACTGTGCACTGTCTACCTTGAATTTTTTCTATTTCTTCTCTGGCAAAATTTGTATCATGTTATGTATACACTCTCTATTGGCTTTTGACTTCCTTACCATACAGATGGGTGACTTTAGGCAAGAGGCCAGGGGCTATGGGGCTGGCAAAATCAAACTAACCCCAAATGAACTGAAAAGCATCTGTGACACTGACCTCATCTGGTGACGTTTGGTCTATTGGAAAACCACACTATCAATGGTGACACTTGGTCTATTGGAAAACCACACTATCAATAGCATGCTCCTTTAAAGAATGAAGACAAGACAGTATCAGGTTAGTAGTAGAAAATGGAGGTGGAGACTTACCTTCCACCTGTGTGTACGGCTTCCACTTGTAGTGCCATCCTCTGAACTGTTTACTGTTGTATTCTGCACACTGGATGGCTCGGAAGTCAAGACTATTGTGAGGACATTTCTGACTGTTGCAAAGCTTCAAAGCACGAGTAGAGCCATCACAAAATTTCCCTCCATGGGATGGTCTGGAATGTACAGTCAGAAGTTAGAACCTTCATATTTTAGAAGATCTTCACACCATCCTTGAAATGAGATGTTTTTGAGGTATGGGGCTGAGAGTGTTAACTGACTTAGAGTCACCAGCTAAGTAAAGTGCATTTCTAAGAAGTCCCTGATCTTTCCTACACATCAATGAGATGGGCAGACTTTTCCTTTTGTATTGAGTGTATCACTTACTACACGGAACACAAAGGATCCTGGGAAGTGGGCTTGCATGTATTGGTTCTCTGATGCCTCCCAAAACCCCATGTATTTTCGCACATTCCATGGGGAAGGAGGGCAGTGGATTTCCCAGGATTGCAAAGATAATAGAAAGCACAGCTGAGACTGAAATGCAACTCCTCACTCTCCAGGTCTCATCTGCTTCCCACGGCCAGCCTCCTTATGACAAGGGCAGGGCAGTAAGATCAAGTGAGAAGAACCATACACTTTCATTGGCTGGTAAACACCATACACCACCCTGTCCTCCAATAGAGTTTGTTACACTCTACAACTGGAGCATCTCTGAAATAAGGAGTAGAGTAGGGGTGATCTCTTGAGAACTTTTCCTTATGTTTTAGAGATGGCATCAAATAACAAGTGATATTATTTCTTAAATAAATCTAGGTATGAAAAGGTGGCTTCAAAACTCCCTCACTTCATCACATTGATGATTGCTTTGAATATTCTTATCTTTTAACACAATTAAACAACATGTTGTAAAGTTAAATATATTTGAGGGACACACCAAAATTTATCATTAATTGTTCATGAACAATTTGTTTTTACTGTCTGTCAATCATTTATGTTCTATATCTTTTCAAGATTTAATATCATGATTATTATTTTTGGTTGTTACAATTAAGAGTATAACAGCAGGACGTAGATCAATTCAACAATTCCTGCATATACAATTTGGTGACAGTGATTACATTCTTCAAGATGTGAAACCATTCTCACCCTCTTTTTCTGAGTAATTCCTCTCCCAGTAACATCAACTTACTGCTCCCTAAGCTTTTTCTCTTACCCGTTGAGTTGCTATTATTCATTTTATCCCATATGTTGTTGTTGTTATGTGCCGTCGATTCAGATCCGACTCATAGCGACCCCTCCTTGGGTTTCCAAGGCAGTATCACTACTGAAGTAGATTGCCCCATCTTCCTTCCGAGGAGTGGCTGGTGGGTTTAAACCGCCAGCCTTCTGGTTAGCAGTCAAGTGCCTTAGGCACTATGCTACCAGAGTAGATCTTAAAAGAGCACCAATCTCAAACCATGTATTCTTTACTAAGTAAGTTAAACTATTGTTTGGCTTAAAGATTATCTCAGGGTAATAGTTTCGGTGATTCATTCAGACCCATTAGATTCAAATAGTCTGGATTCCATGAGAAAGACATTGTTTTATTTTTAAGGCAGATTCTTGGCATTTCACATGAATATGATTAAAGCCTAATTCCTGAAAATCACTGTTAGGTCTGTAAACCCTTTTGCTGTGGTCAGGTAGTTATAAACATTTTAAATTATATCTTAGACATAACGTAAGGAAAGCTTGAGTAAAACATCTCTCCAATTTAGTGTTTCTTGCAGTAATATGTAAAGTATAAAGCTAATATGGACAAGGTTAGGTTCCCGCGTGGGGTTTGCAAGGTTCATGGCATAAGGATGGCTTGTTTGTGAGGATGGGGGTTGTACATACTTGGGATTTGTGCAGCTGCGTTCTCTGCGGGAGACCCCTCCTCCGCAGGTCCTAGTGCAGGGGGACCAGGGAGACCAGTCCGACCAATGGCCATGGGTGGGTTGGGGGCCTTTGTCACCGTATTTCACACACTGCCCTCCTCGGCACCACTAAAAATTAAAATAATAAAAATAAGTTTCTGTGACTCATGGATAGATGGATGGCATCACTTTGATCACTATTGTCACACTGAGTACTGGGAGCTTTGCAAAATACTCAGCAATTAGCATTCCTACCTGCATGATTAACAGAGAAAAGGCTGGAGCTGTCAAGGATTTCATTTTCCTTGGTTCCACAATAAACACTCATGGAAGGAACAGTCAGGAAATCAGATATTATGTTACATTGGGTAAATCTGCTGCAAAAGACCTATTTAAAGTCTTAAAAACCAAAGGTATCACTTTGAGGACTAAGGTGCACCTGACCCAAGCCATGGTATTTTCCTTGTGTGTGTGTGTGTATGTGTGTGTGTGCGTACCCTCTGGTTAGTGGTGTGCCTTCCCTACCCCTCCCACCTCTGGTAAAATTAAAAGAATATTACTGTTTATGTGAAACTCCTTTGTTGACTTTTTATACTAGTGGTCTCACACAATTATTAATAAGAAATTAGTCCTTTTGTAATAGACTAATTTCACTTAGCATAACAAGGTTCATCACACCATGAGATGTTTCACAGATTCATCATTGTTCTTTAACACTGCATAGTATTTCATTGTGTGTATGTACCATAGTTTGTTGACTCATTCATCCTTTGATGGCATTTTTGATTGTCCTATCTTTTTGCTACTGTGAATAATGCTGCAATGAGCATGGGTGTGCATATATCCGTTGGTGTCATAGAACTCATTTCTGTAGGATATATATCTAATAGTGAGATTGTTGCATCATATGGTATTTTTATTTTCAGTTTTTTAAGGAAGCATCATATCATTTTCCACAGTGGTTACACCATAAGACACGGTATTTTCAATCACTGCATATGCATGTAAAAGCTGGACAATGAATAAGGAAGCCTGAAGAAGAATTGATGCCTTTAATTATGGTGTTCATTAAAAATATTGAATAGACTATGGACTGTCAGAGGGATGAACAAGTCTGTTTTCGAAAAAGTAAAGCCAGAATGCTCCTTAGATGTGAGGACGGCAAGACATTGTCTGACACACTTTGGACATATTACCAGGAAGGACCAGTTCCTGGAGAAGAACATCATGTTTGGTTAGTAGTTGTTGTTGTTAGGTGCCATCGAGTCATCTCCAACTCATAGTGACCCTGTGCACAGTAGAACGAAACACAGCCTGGTCCTGTGCCAGCCTCATGATCCTTGCTATACTTGGGCCCATCATTGGCAGCCACTGTGTCAAATCATTTCTTTGAGGGTCTTCCCCTTCTTTATTGACCCTCCACTTTACCAAGCATAATATCTTTCTCCAAGGAATGGTTCCTTCTGACAACATGACCAAAGAAGGTGAGATGAAATCTGATCATTCTCACTTCTAAGGAGCATTCTGGCTACATTTCTTCCAGGACAGATTTGTTAGTCCTTTTAGCAGACCATGGTACTCTTAGCATTCTTCTCCAACACCACAACTCAAAAACATCAACTCTTCTTTGGTCTTCCTTATTCATTGTCCAGCTCTCACATGCACAAGAGGTGATTGAAAATACCATGACTTGTGTCAGGTGCACCTTAGTCTTCAAGGAGAATCTTTGCTCTTCATCACTTGAAAGAGGTCTTTTGCAGCAGATTTGCCCAATGCAATATATCGTCTGATGTCTTGACTGTTGCTTCCATTGATGTTGACTGCAGAACCAAGTAGTATGAAGTCCTTGACAACTTCAATCTTTTCTCCATCTGTTATGAAGCTGTTTATTGTACCAGTTGTGAGGATTTTTGGTTTCTTTATATTGATGGGGAAGCAGAGGGTCTGTAAAAAAGAAGGAGACCCTCAACAAAAAAGATTGACACAGTGGCTGCAACAATGGACTCAATCATCTCAACAATTTTGCGGATGGTGCAGGAAGGGGCAGGGTTTTGTTTTGTTGTACATCAGGTGTCTATGAGTCAGAACTGACTTGCTGGTATCTAACAACAACAGCAACAGCAACCTTAAAGTACCAGATAAAAAAGGTAAACTTGATGCTGCATCTTTTTATTTCTTCAAACTTAGCATCATTCCATACAAATTGATTCAACATGTTGTTGCTGTTGTTGTGTGCCATTCAGTTGAATTGACTCTTGATCATAGAGGACAGAGTTAGAATTGCCTCATAGGGTTTCTAATGCTGTAATCTTTATGGAAGCAGATTGCAAAATCTTTCTTCCATGGAGCCAGTAGTGGGGTGGAACTGCTGAACTTCCAGTCAGCAGCCAAGGACCTAACCATTGCACCACCAAGACTCCTGTGATTCAACAAAAGGAAGATAAATAAATATAAATCATTTTCTAACATCAGGGCTTAGGAAACCATTGCTCAAACTCCAATCTCGTTGCTTCACTCTCAAGTCAGCAAGTTCTACCCTCTCCTGAAAACAAGGCACTCGTCATATCTCACATTCAGAGATTCCTGAGTATCAGGTTGGAAGCTCTAGCTGTATGGATCCATGTGGCTCAACACCCTGTTCTTTCTGGTTGGAGCCTCGACGCTTTCATTTCATGGATTCATTTCATTTCATGTGGACTCAATGTCATGAAGTCATTGACTGAAAATATGTCAGAGGTCACATGGCTTTCCCGGGAGATGAAACTTTCTATCCATCGTTCCATCTCCTCCTACAAGGCTGGAGATGTCACCAGCTGCATTTCTCTCAAGAGAAGTGTTTTTCAGTAATAACCCACACCAAAACCATGTGGTGACTTCACCCCATCACACATACATGACACGTGGTGTTCAGCATTGTGCACGATAGTGTTGGTTTTATCTCCTGTGGTTTCAAGAATGTCAGAGGCCCAGGACTTCTGCTAAGAGGAAGGAATAAAGCAGTTTACCCCTTGTGCCTGCTTTGGGTGGAACCAATGGGGCCTGGCAATCCTGAAAGGGATGGAAGGGAGGCCAAGCTTTCTGTCTCTAAGAGGAGATCCACCAGATTTCCATGGAGAGGAAAAAAAATGCTGCTTTTATAAGAAAATAAAAATATTTCAAGTATTAATTGGAGTGCCTGGGTGACACAAATGGCTAAGTGCTTGAGGATTAGTCAAAAGATCCGTGGCTGGAACTCACTCAGAGGTGCCTTGGGAAACAAGTTTGGTGAGCTGTTTCCAAAAAAGCACGGCTTTTCAAACTCTACGGTGCTGTTCTACTGTGCACATAGGTCTCTGGGAGTTGGAATTGCCTCATGGCAACAAACACCATCACCAAATTATTAATTGCTGTATTAGATTAGAAGGAGTTCTAGTGGTGCAGTGGTGAAGGCATTTGGCTGCTAACCAAAAAGTCAGTCATTTGAACCTGCCAGCCACTGCATGGGAGAAAGATGAGGCACTCTGCTTCCATAAAGATACAGGCTTGGGAACACTACGGGGCAGTTCTATTCTGTTCTATAGGGATGCTATGAGTTGGAATCAACACGATGGCAGTTGGTTGGGTTTGGTTTTGGTATTAGGTTAAACAGATGAAATCATTAATATTTGAATATTTTTGATTCACAAAACCAGCAACTTCAAATGGTTCAATCTAATATTATTTAATCAATAAAAATGAGTGTAAAGCTTATGTTATTTTGAGGACTAATTGCCATTCATTTAATTTTTGATTTTTCACTGTAAGTAAAATAATAATAATTCCCTTTTCCATTACTATCCCCCTCACTCTGAATGACAAAGCCAAGTCCCACTCAACTCAATGACAGCTACTTGGGAATAGGCCACCTGATGTCATGATGGTGACATGAATTAAAAAGGAGATTAGAGCAGAGACTAGAACAAGGTCAGCTCTTGCCAGGTGTGGATAGGACCATAGGAGGAGGAGAGATAAGCCAAGGGTGCATGTTGTTGTTGATTTGTTTTACTTTTATAATCATCTGGTGAGGGTTTCTAATGTAGGGGATACTAAATATGAGAAAGCAAGTATCAAGGAGTTGAAGATCCAAAACATATTTTCAGGAAAAGCTATCTTGTTTGTAGATAATTGGAAGATTTAGAGGTCTGGAATGAAGCCCCAGAGTAGAAAATGGACGGATGATGTGTGATCATCAATATGGACAGTGAGGAAAAAGTTGGACAATAGAACATTCATGCCTGCTTAGTGGGCCACTGGCAGAACTAGGCACTTGTGCAACTGGCCCTAGATTGGAAGTGAAATTGGACTCTGCTTTTAGACATTTGGGTTTTCCAGACTGCTGAAGTTGGTAGAATTGAAGACTTTTTTAAAAATTGAAAATCTTCAATTTTTACCAACTTCTGCAGTCTGAAATTGACCAAACATCCAATCAAGATGTGCTGATTATCACTGGTGATTGGAATGCAAAAGTTGGAAACAAAGAAGAATCACTGGTACTTGGAAAATTTGGCCTTGGAGATAGAAATAATACTGGAGACTGCACTATATAATTTTTCAAGACCCACAACTTATTCATTGCAAATACCATTTTCCAACAATGCAAATGGCAGCTATACACATGGACTTCACCAGACGGAGTACACAAGAATCAGATTGACTACATCTGTGGGAAGAGGTGATGGAAAAGCTCAATCTCTTCAGTCAAAACAAGGCCAGGAGCTGATTGTGGAACAGATCATCAACTGCTCATTTGCAAGTTCAACTTGAAGTTGAAGAAAATTAAAAAAAAGTCCACAAGAGGCAAAATATGACCTTGATTCTATCTCTCTTGAATTTAGAGACCATTTAAATAATATATTTGATGCATTGAACACCAGTGACCCAAAACCAGAAGAATTGTGGGATGACATCAAGAACATCCATGAAGAAAGCTAAAGGTCATTAAAAAGACAGGAAAGGAAGAAAAGACCAAAATGGATGTCAGAAGAGACTCTGAAACTTGCCCTTGAATGGGGAGTAGCTAAAGCAAAGGGAAGAAATGACAAGATAAAAGAGCTAAACAAAAGATTTCAAAGAGCTCCTCGAGAAGACAAAGTCAAATATAATGAAATGTGCAAAGATATGGAGTTGGTAAGCCAAAAGGGAAGAACACACTCGACATTTCTCAAGCTGAAAGAACTGAAAAGGATATTTAAGCCTCGAGTTGCAATACTGAAAGATTCTATGGGTTATATCTTGAATGATGCAGGAAGCTTCAAAAGAAGATGGAAGAAAGAGTCACTGAACCAAAAAGAATTGATGTTCATCCATTGTATGAGGTGGCATATGATCAAGAACCAATGGTGTTGAAGAAAGAAGTTGAAGCTGCACTAAGGGAAGTGGTGGGAGCTCTGGTAGCATAGTGGCTAAGGCACTTGACTGCTAACCAGAAGGCTGGCGGTTCAAACCCACCAGCCACTCCTCGGAAGGAAGATGGGGCAATCTACTTCTGTAGTGATACTGCTTAGGAAACCCAAGGAGGGGTCGCTATGAGTCAGGTCTGACTCAACGGCACATAACAACAACAACAAGGGAAGTGGTGAAAACAAGGCTCCAGGAATTGATGGGATACCAATTGAGATGTTTCAACAAACGGATGCTGCACTAGAGGCACTCTCTTGGCTATGCTAGGAGATTTGGAAGACAACTACCTGGCCAAGTGACTGGGAAAGATCCATATTTGTACCCATTCCAAAGAAAGGTGATCCCAAAGAAAGTGGAAATTATCAAACAATATCATTCATATTACACACAAATAAAATCTTACTGAAGATAATTAAAAAATGGTTACAGCAATATATTGACAGAGAAATTCCAGGAATGCTAGCTGGATTCAGAAGAGGACATGGAATGAGGGATGTCATTGCTGATGTCAAATAAATCTTGGCTCAAAGCAAAGAATACCACAAAGATGTTTACTTGTGTTTTATTGACTATGCAAAAGCATTTGATTGCGTGGATCACAACAAATTATGGATAACATTGAGAAGAATGGGACTTCCAGATAACTTAATTGTGCTCATAAGGAACATGTACATAGACCAGAAGGCTGTTATTCAAACAGAGAAAGGGGACAATGCATGTTTTAAAATCAAGAAGGGCATGCATCAGGGTTGTATCCTTTCTCTACACTTATTCAATCTGTATGCTGAACAAATAATCCGAGAAGCTGGACTATGTGAAGAAGAAAGTGGTATCAGGATTGGAAGAAAACTCATTAACAATCTAGTTATGCAGACGACACAACGTTGCTGGCTGAAATTGAGGATGACTTGAAACACTTACTGATGAAGATTGAAGACTACAGTCTGCAGTATGGATTACACTTCAAAATAAAGAAAACAAAAATCCTCACAACAGGACCAATAAACAACATCATGATAAATGGAGAAAAGATTGAAGTTGTCAAAGGCTTCCTATTACTTGGTTCTACAATCAACACCAATGGAAGCAGCAGTCCAGATATCACACATCATATAGCACTGGACAAATCTGCTGCAAAGGACCTCTTTCAAGTGCTGAAGAGCAAAGATGTTTCCCTGAAGACTGAGGTATGATTGACACAAGCCATGGTATTTTCAATTGCCTCATATGCATGTGAGAACTGGACAATGAAAAAGGAAGACCAAAGAAGAGTTGATGCTTCTGAGTTTTGATTTGGCAAAGAATGCTGAAAGTACCATAGA
Source organism: Orycteropus afer afer (assembly GCF_000298275.1). Classification (NCBI taxonomy): domain Eukaryota; kingdom Metazoa; phylum Chordata; class Mammalia; order Tubulidentata; family Orycteropodidae; genus Orycteropus; species Orycteropus afer. The sequence continues at coordinate 981,852 of NW_006921968.1, read as the reverse complement.
CTGTTAGAAGAGCTAACAAATCTGTCCTGGAAGAAGTGCAGCTGAAATACTCCTTGGAAGTGATAATGGCCAAACTTCATGTCATCTACTTAGGTCATGTTGTCAGAAGGGACCATTCCCTGGAGAAGGATATCGTGCTTGGCAAAGTGGAGGGACAACGAAAAAAGGGAAGGCCCTCAACAAGATGGATTGACATGGTGGCTACAGTGATAGGCTCAGGTATAGCAAGGATCATGGTGCTGGCACAGGGCAGGTAATGTTTCATTCTGCTGTGCATGTGGTGGCTATTAGTTGGAGATGCCTTGATGGCCCCTCATAACAACAACAGGCTGCTGAAGGAGCAGCTGGAAGACACAGGCAGCAGCTTGGCAGGAGTTAGGGCTGAATTATGTTGGCAGGTATCCTCTGGACATGCACAGGGAGCCAAGAAACTGAGTGGGTGCCACTGCAGAGAAGCATCACAGGGAAGGCAGATGGGAGAGCTGGGTGGTTCTGAGACATCAAAGATGGGCCAAGATGCTTTAGATGCCCTTCCTCCCTAAAAATGTCTTTGAATGCCTACCCATAGCAGAGGTTGATAAATAGGAAAAACCAAAGACCAGACAATGGACAATCCTTGGTCCAACCTCAAGAAATGAGCTTCATTAAAAACCACTTTCTTCACAGCAGGGCGGTCCATGGTCACAGAACTACAGGAATATACTTTGGAATACCGCAGAGTAGTTGGTGAGTTCTAGATCACTTGCAGTAACTGCACTACTGTGAATTTTCTTCTTGATTGGAACTTAAACCGTTCTCAGCACTCGCAGTGTTAGACACACTGGCTTCACTGTCCCAAAGCCATTGTGTATCTGCTATCAGTTAAGCACCCTAGTGATCAGTGTGGGATGAACCGCATATGCTCTTTGCAAGTAATTTTACCTCATTCATGTTTATTTTCTCAGTTACCATCCCAGATACCTAACTGAAAATTATACATTAGCATTGCCTGTAAACATTTTAAATTCTTTCTGTCTGTACACACATCTAAACATGAGATATCTGCTTGGGACTTAAACATTATAGGTCAATGATAGCCCATTATTTATTTCTCATGTGCAAAATTAAAGCGTAATCTGTCACTGTTGAGTCCATTGTGTTGCTGTTGAGTTAATTCTGACTCAAGTGACCCCCATGGGTTCAAAAGCCGATCTGTGCTCCATACAGTTTTCTTGGCCATGATTTTTATAGAAGCAGACCACCAGGCCTTTCTTCCATGGCTCTATTGGGTGAGTTTGGGCAGCAGTAGGGCACAAATTGCTTGTGCCTCCTAGGGACAATGAGTACCCCTAAAAATGATGGACATATAAAGAGTGATGATGGCTACAGTAATGATATGGGTCCAATAATGTCTGTCTTCATCAATAGTATTCTATATCCTGAAAAAGCAATGCAGCCTCTGATTAAATTAAAATCAATGAAATTATTATTCTTGAGCAATATTTATCTTTTAAGTTTTAATAAAAACAATTTTTATTTTCTACCATTTACTGGCTTTTCTATTTCTCCTTCTCTCCTAACCCAGCTCCCCCAGGCCCTGAGGCCAGGGCAGCAACAACAGGTCTAAGTGGTCTATTCCATGGTTTTCAGATGATGCTCTGTGTCCACATCAGGAATATTCAATGCTGGTGCCTTTACACGGTTCACTGGTGTCACAATAAATGTCTGTAATTAATACTCAGTAAGCAGTTAACAGATTCAGAGTCATGACCTTCTATCTAACATGTGTGTCTGTTAACTCCAGATGTTGTTGCTGCGTATTGCTGAAGAGGCTCTGACTCACAGCCACCCTATGTACAACACAACAAAACACTGGCAGGTCCTGCACCAGCCTCTCCATCCTTGCTATGCCCGAGCCCATCATTGCAGCCACTGAGTCAATCCATCTCACTGAGGCTCTTCCCATTCTTCACTGACTTCTACTTTGGCAAGCATGATGCCCTTCTCCAGGGAATGCTCCCTCTGACAACATGATCAGACCCCAGATATATCATTATTATATTATGAGATGTGAGAAACAAAAGAGCCTTCTTCCTAATTTCAGTATTAAGTAAATATGGTCATTTGGCACAGGTGTTGTTGTTAGGTGCTGTTGAGTCAGCTCCAACTCATAGTGACCTTATGTCCAACAGAACGAAACACAACCCTGTCCTGTGCCAACCCACAATCCTTGCTATACCTGAGCCCATCATTGCAGACACAGTGTCAATCCATCTTATTGAGGGCCTTCCCCTTTTTCTTTGACCCTTCTCTTTACCAAGCATGATATCCTTCTCCAGAGAATGGTCCCTTCTGACAACACAGGTGTGGGAATGCACATATTTAAGAAGACAGGCTGGAAAAATGCCAGTGAAAGACAAAGAAAGATAATAGGGTGGAAAGACTCTAACATCTGAATTGGATGCCATGAACCTAAGAGGAACTTCTTACCATATCATGCCCACAAACAGTGCCTTCTGCTGCTGGCATAAACTTAGTTTCACATTTCCTTCCAACCCGATGACACCACAGGGCTTTACAGATGTCCTAAAGGGGAAAGGAGGTCATTAATAGTAAAAATGATTCCTGCATTTATTGCAAAATATCACTAGAAAGTTTAAGGGAAAAACAACTGATACGAAGTAAAAGCTGATGTCTTCTTATCAATAGATGGAGGTGGTAGAATAAGAAGTCATAAAATTCTCGTTTTGTACTTGGTTCTATTTAATTTTACTCTTGAAATTTTATTTATTTGTATTTATGATCACAATTTTAACAACATTTAGAAATCTTTGAAAAACATACAAAATCAAAGAACACTTATCATTTCAGAATTTATTCTTCTTGGCTCCACCTTTCATTAACCTCTCCAAATCTGACTCCTGGTTTTGAATCAAGGATGATTTTGAATCTTGTCAAACCTGCCCCTCTACCTAGCCATCCACACACCCACCAATTCTTCTATCCATCTTCCATCCATCCATCCCTCCATCCATCATCTATCCATCCATCCACCACTGACCATCTCTAAACCTTTCTTGAAAGCAAGAATATGTTAGTCATTTTGCTGGGCAAAAAGTTCCATATGTGACTATGACCCAGACCCTATACTCTTGAGCTTGGTCTTGCCAGGTAAGGAAATATTATGCTATACATAATCACATGGCACTAGTGGCAAGAGGTTCCCCAACAGGGGAAAGGACACAGTACAGGGTGAGTTTTCCAGAAGGAGAAAGGGCTTCTCAGGAGTGCTTTGTGGGACTCAGGGATGAACCCAGAGAAAACATAAGCCAACTCTTGAGATTCACACATTTGTCAAAGAAAAATGGGATAATATTCAATGAAGAAGGAAAGGTATACAGAATGAAGACACAGCAGGGACGGACCCTATCCACATGGCTGATGCACCAGTAAAATAAAACCAGATCCATGATCTGTAAGCTCTGAAAGCCTCTCCTTGAAGACTAAGGTGCACGGAACCTGAGCCATGGTATTTCCAATCGCCTCATATGCATGTGAGAGCTGGACAATGAATAAGGAAGACCAAAGAAGAGTTGATGCTTTTGAGTCATGGTGCTGGCCAAGAATGCTGAAAGTACTGTGGACTGATAAAAGAACTAACAGGTCTTTCCTGGAGGAAGTGCGGCTGGAATGTTTCTTGGAAGCGAGAATGGCCAGACTTCATCTCACCTACTTTGGTCATGTTGTCAGAAGGGACCATTCTCTGGAGGAGGATGGCATGCTTGGTAAAGTGGAGGGTCAATGAAGGAGGAGAAGGTCCTCAACAAGATAGATTGACACAGTGGCTGCAATGATGGGCTCAGGTATAGCAGGGATTGTGCAGGACTGAGCAGTGTTTCATTCTGTTGTTCATAAGTTTGGTATGAGTTGGAGATGACTTGATGGCACCTAACAACAACAAAAGCCTCTCCAAATGTAATGAATCTAGAAAAATTGGAAGTTGTCAAAAATGAAATGGAATGCATCAAGATTAATATCCAAGGCCTTAGTGAGTTGAAATGGACTGCTATTGGCCATTTTTAATCGGACAATCATATGATCTGCTATGCTGTGAATGACAAATTGAAGAGAAATGACATTTCATTTATCATCACAAAGAATGTTTCAAGATCCACCCTGAAGTACAATGCTGTCAGTGATAGGATAATATCCATATGCATACAAAGAAGAGCATTTAGTACTACTACTACTGAAATTTACACACCAACCACTAAAGCCAAAGATGAGGAAATTGAAGATTTTTTCTTATCAACTTGGCAGTCTGAAACTGACCAAACATGCACTCAAGATATACTGAGTTTTACTGGTGCCTGGAATGCAAAAGTTTGAAACAAAGAAAAAACACTGGTAGTTGGAAAATATGGCCTTGGTGATAGAAATTACACCAGAGATCACACGATAGAATTTTGTAATACCAATGACTTATTCATTGAAAATGCCTTTTGTCAAAAACATAAACAGTGGCTATAAACTGGATTTCATCAGATTGACTACATCTGTGGAAAAAGGTGATAGAGAAGCTCAATATCATCAGTCAAAACAAGACCAAGAGCAGACTGTGGAACAGACCATTAATTGCTCTTATTCAAGTTCAATTTAACCTGAAAAAAAGTCCACAGGAGCCAAAACATGACCGTGATTACATCCCACCTGAATTTAGGGATCATTTGAAGAGTGGACTGGGTTCATTGAACACCAATGAACAAAAACCAGAGGGGTTGTGGGATGACATCAAGAAAATTATAATGGAAGAAAACAAAAGGTCATTAAAAAGACAAGAAAGGAAGAAAAGACCAAAATGGATATCAGAAGAGACTCTGAAAGTTGCCCTTGAACGGAGGGTAGCTAAAGCAAATGGAGGAAATGATGAAATAAAAGAGCTGAACAGAAGATGTCAAAGGGCAGCTTGAGAAGACAAAGCAAAATATTATAAAGATATGTGCAAAGACCTGGAGTTAGAAAACCAAAAGGGAAGAACATGCTAGGCATTTCTCAAACTCAAAGAACTGAAGAAAAAAAAATCAAGCTTCAAGAGGCAATATTCAAAGATTCTATGAGCAAAATATTAAAAGAAGATGGAAGGAGTACACAGAAACACTGTATTGAAAAAAAAAAATCAGTCTATGTCCAACTATTTCAGAAGGTAGCACATGGTCAAGGACCAATAGTATTGAAAGCAATCCAAGCAGCACTGAAGGAATTTGGGGGGGGGGAGGCTCTAGAGATTGACAGAATACCCATGGAGATGATTCGGCAAACGGATGTAGTGCTGGAGGCACATACTCTACTCCAACAAGAAATTTGGAAGACAGCTACCTGGCCAACTGACTGGAAGAGATCCACATTTGTGCCCATTCCAAAGAAATATGATCCCACAGAATGTGGAAATTATCGAACAATATCATTAATATTACATCTGTGGAATGGAAACAAAATCCTCACAACTGGACCAATAAGCAGCATCATGTTAAAGGGAGAAAGGATTGAAGTTGTCTAAGATCGCACGTTACGTGGTTCCACAATCAACACTAATGGAAGCAGCAGTCAAGAAATCAGATGACGTATTGCACTGGGCAAATCTGCTGCAAAAGACCTCTTTCAAGTGCTGAAGAGCAAAGATGTCTCTTTGAAGACCAAGGTGTGCCTAACCCAAACCGTGATATTTTCAGTTGCCTCATATGCATGTGAAAGCTGGACAATGAATAAGGAAGACCGAAGTTAATGCTTTTGAGTTGCAGCGTTGGGGAAGAATACTGAAAGTACCACGGACTGCCAGAAGGATGAACAAATCTGTCCTGGGAAAAACCCAGCTGGAATGCTCCTTCGAAGTGGGAATGGCCAGACTTTGTCTCACCTACTTTGGACATGTTGTCAGAAGAGACCATTCCCTGGAGAAGGATACCATGTTTGGTAAAGTGGAGGGTCAGCGACAAAGGAGAAGGCCCTCAATGAGGTCAATTGACACATTGGCTGCAAGGATGGGCTCGGGCACAGCAAGGATTGTGAGGCTCGAACAGGACCAGGCAGTGTTGTGTTCTGCTGCACAAAGTGTTACTATGACTCAGAGCTGACTCAAGGCACCTGAAAATAACTATAACATCATTAATACCATATGCAAGTAAAAATCTGCTGAAGGTGACTCAAAAATCATTGGAGCAGTATGTTGATAGGGAACTTCCAGAATGCCATCTGGATTCAAAGGAGGATGTGGAATGAGGGATATCATTGCTGATGTTGATGGATCTTGGCTGAAAGCAGAGAATACCAGAAATGTGTTTACCTGTGTTTTATTGACTATGCAAAGGCATTTGACTGTGTGGATCATAACAAATTATGGATAATATTTTGAAGAATGGGAATTCCAGAACACTTAATTGTGCTCATGAGGAACCTGCTCATAGACCAAGAGGCTGTTGTTTGAACAGAACAAGGGGACACTGCATGGTTTAAAATCAGGAAAGATGTGTGTCAGGGTTGTATCCTTTCACCATACTTATTCAATCTGTATGTTGACCAAATAATGTGAGAAGCTGGACTATGTGAAGAAGAACAAAGCATCAGGATTGGAGGAAGATTCATTAACAATCAGCAACATGTAGATGACACAATTTTACTTGGTGAATGTGAAGATTACTTGAAGTTTTTACTGATTAACATTAAAGACTACAGTGTGCAGTATGGATTATACCTCAACATAATGACAACAAAAATCCCCACAATTGGGCCAATAAGCAGCATCACAATAAATGGAGAAAAGATTGACATTGTCAAAGACATCACATTACTTGGTTCTATAATCAACATCCATGGAAGCAGCAGTCAAGAAATCAGACGTCATATTACAGTGGGTATATCTGCTGCAAAAGACCTCTAAAGTTTTCAGAAGCAAAGATGTCACTCTGAAGACTAAGGTGCACTTATCCCAAGCCATGGTATTTTCAGTTGTCTCACATGCATGTGAAAGCTGGATAATATAAAAGAAGAACTGAACAAGAGTTGATGCCTTTGAATTATGGTGTTGGTAAAGAATATGGGAAGTACCATGGACTGCCAGAAGAATGAACAAATCTGTCCTGGCAGAAGTACATCCAAAATTCTCCTTGGAAGCAAGTTTGATCAGACGTCATCTTCCCTACTTTGGTCATGTTGTCAGAAGGGACCATTCCCTGGAGAAGGATATCATGTTGGTAAAGTAGTTGGTCAGCCAAAAAGGGGAAGGCCCTCAATCAAACGGATTGACACAGTGGCTGCAATAATGGGTTCAAGTAACGCAAGGATTGTGAGAATGGCGCAGAACTGGGCAGTGTTTCCTTCTGTTGAACATAGGGTTGTTATGAGTCGGAGTGAACTCAACAGCACCTAACAACAATAGCAAGCTCTCATATAAAACATGCTGGTGGTGGGCCAGCTCACCCTAGAACATGCAGCTTCCTAACTCAGTCCCTGTCCTGACCAATGCCATCTGTGTGTTTCAGCTTCACTCTGGAATTCCCTCCACCTCTGATTCCCTTCTTCTAGGTAGAAAAACCTGAAAATATCACATAATCCAAATTCCTTGTTTTCACCATATCTGAGAGCTCAATGTGCCGTGAATGTAAAACATCAATAAACCAACCCATCACCGTCAAGTGGATCCTGACTCACAGCAAATGTACAGGACGGAGAACAGTTCCATAGAATTCTCAAGGTGGTAATCTTTATGGAAACGGACAGCAAGGGCTTTTCTCCTGCCAAGTGCCACTGGGTTCCACCTGCCCGCTTTTCAGTTAGCAGCTGAGTGCTTAACTCCTATACCACCAGGGCTTCTTCTGTATGTAACTGAAATGTGGCTCAATCTCTCCTGGATACATAGAAACTTATTCTAGTATCTCTAATAGCTAGATTATAATAAAATGAAAATTAAACCCCCACTGAACAACTCAAGCACAGTTGCACCCTGCCCCTTTGACCATACTTTGACGTAACTGCTAGCTTCTTAACACACTGTATACTTATTGTAAGAAATCATTATGGATGTAGGCTGTCATATCCTTAATGAAATTCCAGGGTCCTTTGCAGTCACAGGAACAAAGACCCTATTAAATCGGCTTTAAAGTCAGGGTGTTGGAATGTAAGACTTGCTAGGGGCTAAGGGGAGGTCCCAAAAGGAGCACCAATGCTAAAGGATCAAATTTCAAAGTGGTTGTGTTGGCTTACGTTTCAGACTCCAGGACCAGGTCAGTATGCAGTGTTGATGAGCCAGAATAGGAACTCGATAAACACACAACGTTTGTGGTCACTAATACTCCACAGAGGAAGAAAAGAATTAAATGCCTTGTGGACAGTTTACTCTCACCTTCATCTTTGCACCTAAGGGACACCATCTTTTAAGAAGGCCCTTCCCTACTAGGAGGCCATTAACATTCCCATTAACTCCTAATTGCAGAGCTATGGTCAGCTTAACATACAGTGCCACATTCTAAATGAAAACATTTTCAGATGTTGTGTTGGAAATGTGTTAGTGACATTTCAACCTTGTGAATAACAAGCCATAAGATTCATTTTCCTCAGAAGGTCTGCCTTAGTCGCTGCAAAAATGCAAAGTTAAGAAAGCAATTACAAATGAAGCTTGAAGGGGATATGCAATTGACCATACTTGTCTGGGTTTCAAGCAATGAGATGCCAATTTATAGCTAATCTCAACTATCACGATACAAGACATCAGTGGGCATAGAAGCCTACTACCATATAGATGTGTGAACTTATACACACAAATGTAAACAGACATATACACTAAACACACATTTTTTCCAACAGAACGATGCATGTGCACTTGTATGAACATTTCAAACAAAATTGCATAAGGTATTTATTTATTTTATTTTCTAATATTTCTTTAGTCCATTTGTCATCCTGCCCCACAAATGTGTATTAAATAATTCTATATGCCAACCGCTGGTCTAAGCACTAGGTAATGTGTTTGGTATTTAGTCAGTTTTTGATATTTTCACATTAGAAAATTTTCTGACCTTTTCATTTTATCCTAACAAAAATAGAACCCTTTTCATAAACCTTCAGCTGACTCTCAAAAAAAAATAAATAAATAAATAAATAAATAATAAGTTTTATAGTTGAGAATATCCTGAGAAGCTTCAATTCATGGGGAAAATCGAGTCCCCAGTTGGCATACAAAGGAGCTCTGGCTGTGTGGTGATTAAAGCAGTTGGCTGCTGACCAAAAGGTTGGAGCTTCACCTCACCAGCTGCTCCACGGAAAAAATGAAGAGACAGTCTGCTTCTGTAATGATTGACAGCTTTAAAGCCCTGTGGAGCAGTTCTACTCTGTCCTCTAGGGGCGCTGTGAGTCAGCATAGGGTCAACAGCAGTGGGTGTGGTTTGGCCCTTGCTTCTGTGAAGACTGACAGCCTTGGAGACCCTGTAGGCAGTTCCACTCTGTCCTCTAGGGGCGCTGTGGGTCGGAATGGACTCCACGGCAGTGGGTGTGGTTTGGGCTTTGCTTCTGTGAAGACTGACAGCCTTGGAGACCCTGTAGGCAGTTCCACTCTGTCCTCTAGGGGCGCTGTGGGTCGGAATGGACTCCACGGCAGTGGGTGTGGTTTGGGCTTTGCTTCTGTGAAGACTGACAGCCTTGGAGACCCTGTGGGCAGTTCCACTCTGTCCTCTAGGGGCGCTGTAAGTTGGAACTGACTCCATGGCAGTGAGTGGGAATACCACACCTTATCTCATTTTAAGATTCAATATGTTACAGATTCTGACAACACAGACAGAACTTCACTTATAAAAAAGAAAATACATAGCATATATTTATGTTAAAGAACAATTTTACATTCATAGGAAATGACTTGATATTACCTGATTTTAATAGAAAAAAATTTATTTGAACATATAATTCCTCCACTCTCTGTGATGAAATGACTGATACTAGGTTTACTTTCCTGCCAAAAACAACCATACCATTTAACAAAAAGCATGAAACAATTGTTTTCAGATCTTTAACCATGGACAGCAGAGGAACATGCTCCTTGAGAGAAGGGAAACACAAAAGGTGAGGACTCCCAGTGCCCAGCTCTCTGCCTGGGTGTACTCTCCAGATCCCGTGTGGGGCGGACCCCAGGCAGAGAACAGCAGCCTCACCCAGTGGACTGGCAGAGCCCATGGGTGGCAACTGCTGAGTCAGCTGGAATGCACTGCGTGTGGGTGTGGGGAAGGGCAGTATGTGCACACGTGCGGACTTCCTGCAGGTCCTCCTCTGGGGGAGGAGTAGTATGTGCACGGGATTAAGTCCATGGCCTGGCAGATGGCACAGCTGCAGGCTAAAAACTGATATGGCCGAGAAGACAGAGGGTTCTGACCCACCCGAGTGCTGACACTTCAGTGAGCATGCCAGGAAACCAGCAGAGAGCACAGAAGGCCACGCCTCAGGAGGAGGAGTCCCTCGCTACAGTACAGGCTGCATTCCGGGCTAAAGACGCATCGCAACAGGTGACCCCAACAAGAAGGACTACGAAGTCCAAGAGTGTCAGCAGACTCCACCAGTAATTTCGCTACCAGTGAGAATGCGTGTTCATGACTTTTAATGGAAGGCAACATATTGTAGACTCTAAAAGAGAGCATTCAAAATACTTTTCATGCCTTAAAAAATTGCCAAAAATCCAAATAAGCAGAAAAATGCAACCCATATAACAGTCTACAAACAGACCTCAAGATGACTCAGATCTTAGAATTAGCAGAAAAAACATTTCAGAAAACAGCTATTATGAATATATTGTAGGGCAAAAAGGAAAATGTAGGCATAATGAGTGAACAGATGGGAGCATTCAGAAGAGAAATATAAATGATGGAAAAGTACCAAATGGAAATTCTAGAACTGAAAAAATACCATAAAGGAAATGTATAGTTGATATGTTTTGACAGTGTTATTGAAATAGAAGATTAGAAATAACAGAAGAAAGGGCTGATATACTTGAAGAAAATGCCCAATATAAAGAGAAGAAAAAATAAAAGACTGATTAAAGAACCAACAAAGCCTTAGTGGCCTGTGGATGTAATAGCAAGTATGTGTAATTGGGATTCTAAAAGGAAAGAAGAAAGAAAAATTGAACAGAAAACATATTTGAAGAAATAATAGTTAAAACTACCCCAAAATAAAAACAAAACAGCACTGAGTTAATGTTACGGATTGAACTGTGTCCCTCAAAAAACGTGTATCGGAAATCCGAACATCCATCCAAGCTTACTGCCATGGAGCCTATTCTGACTTATAGAGATGCCCTTTGGGTTTCCAAGGGGCAGCTGCATGTGACATGCGTGGCTGGGTATCGAACTCAGGTCTCCTGCGTGGCAGGCAAGAATTCTACCACTGACCCACCAGTGTCCTCGCCATGCCCGTGTAAGGATACCTCGGGCCCCCGTTTGGACCCCTGGACCAGGCGTTTGAGGTCTCGCTTACCTGAGGCACCAAAAACCACCACTCGTTTCTTCACAAAAGTGAAACAATGTGGAAACCAGAAGTTTTACTCAGAAACTCACATTTGGAAACATGAGTTTATGTTCGTTTTTCCTAACAGAGGAGTAACAGTGCAAAAAAAAAAAAAAAAAAAAGTGTCTTGGAAAATTCACATATTCTGCCCATGGAAAAGGCAACATGGGGGATATAGTTGATAGGGGCTGATTTATTATCTGTTTCCAAGCTGAGGTTGCCAGTTGATAAGAATCCAGTGCTGGCCCATGGTTGTCCTTGATCTGCTCAAACGGAGTTGGAAGAAAGCAGATTATCACATCAGATTTATGTTGGGAGGATTCCCAGTGCATTGTGAAGCGTTTGGAGGTTTCTGGAGGGATCCATGGTGTTTTTCTACTTCCCTCCCGATTTCGTTATACTTTCGTATAAACGCAGCCTCAGGAGTCATTACTGTCATTTAGTTTATGGACAGCTCTCCTTTACAGTTCAGTAGAGCAAGTTCCTAATTCTTGATTTTCTCTCTCTGGCAACAATACATGTGTCTGCATTATACAAGGAATTTATATCAGGAAATAACACTGGTGACGTCCCTGGGGCGGAAGGAGTCAATATTGTCTTCTATGAAAATGACAGGCCGTTCCAAGGTTACGAACAAGATCGTTTCCTAAGTGTGTCTTGAAATTGAATTTGTAGGTAAGTTAGGACAGGTGCATACAGTTCTTATTCAGGCTGACTTTAGTGCAAGAAAAGGCTCGAAGCCTTTTCAATGATTTAAAAGCTGCGTGTGCAGCAAGTGAAGGTGACTGTGGTGAAGAATTTGCAGTGAGTAGGGGTTGGTTCCATGGTTCCCAAGTGAGGGCAGATTTATATAACATTAAAGGGGAAGTAACAGTTGTCTATATGTGGGAAAGTTATAACTCAGGGACCTACTGTACTCTATCAAGACTGTATGGTGGGAATTTAATCACTAGAAGCCTTAGATAGGCTGCTGATGTAAACTATGCTTATATGGGGGGGGGGAGAAGAATGGAAACATTGTTTTTGTAGCACCATTTGAAAACAGTGCAGAACATTAATTCGTCAAGTCATACCAACCGAAAGTTATTGCTAAACCCCCACTAAACTCCGGCGTGATGAATCAGAAAGCAAGATCCGAGTCACCAGGCTGAGTCAGTGCTGAAGTGAGACTGATACCCGCAAAGGATCAATGGTGTCTTTGCCAGGAAAACATGTGTTTCCTGTTACTCAAGCATCCCCATACAGGATCTGCCATTTGGTAGGCACCCAACAATGAAATCCATCAGCGTCAGTTACACTGAATAAAACGGTTTTAGGAATCCTGTTTCACTGAGCATTTGCCAAGCGTCACTTGCCTTTTTCAAGTCCAGCATGCAGAGTTTGGCTTTCTCTCCAAACTGCCACTTGCACTGTGTGTTAGCATCGTACAACTCTCCCGGCAACTTCTCCGGATACTTGTACTCCTTCGCAGGCTTCGGCCGGTCAGCAAGGCAAACGGCTTGAGCCGTGCTGTAACAGAGAGGAGAAGTGAGAGCCGGCACAGCTAAAAAGGATGGACATGCATTTTGGCCTTTTGTCGTCTACTACAAGTTCACAAAATCTCTCTCCTGCGGTCCAAGATTGCATTTCTTTTCATTACATTAAGATAAGGGCTCTTTATTTTCTGAAATAGTTCATAATGCATTTCACCTTTTCCAGGAGAGCAATTTGTCCTTCATTAAACAATACCAGCCAAACCTACTGTCATCAAGTCAATTCTGACTCATTGCAACCCCCATTGGATTTCTGAGGTGGTAAGTCTTTGTGGAAGTAGATTGCCTCATCTTCCTTCCACAGAATGGCTGGTGGGTTTGAACCACCAACCTTCTGGTTAGCAGTCAAAGGCCTTAGGCACTGTGCCACCAGAGCTCCTTATGCCCATTATTAGAGTTCTCGAACTTATCACGGGGCAAGGAGAGCTGGAATGATCACCACCAGATGTTTGATGCGAGAAGCTCCTGCTACAGACACCGTCTATGCACACTTCCTGCCAGGAAAAATCAAAAGACGGATGTGGCTACTGTAATAGTCAAGGCAAATCCAGTCTATTTCAAAGAGTGGGATTTTCTCTTTCCTTTCTTTCTTTACCCTTCAGATGCTGGAGGACACATGTACAATAGACGGCAGATGCTAGATGTTCTTCAAGCCACAGTACAACGTTTCCCATCAACAGTGCTCTGGCCTCAGGCTAATTTCTGACTTCAATGACAAGGTAAGAAGCAGATGAGTTCTGCTAGAGTTCACTACCAAAACAAAACTGAGCCCAGTGCCATGGGGTCAATTCTGACTCATGACGCCCCCTGTGTTACAAAGCATAACTGCACCGTGGGGTTTCCTTGGCTGCAATCTTTGTGGAAGCAGATTACTAGGCCTCTTCTGCACCATACTGCTAAGTGGGTTCAAACTGCCAACCACAGTCAGTAGTTGAGTACGAAGCATGTGGGCTACCTTGTTGTTGTTAGGTTTTGTTGACTCGGTTCTGACTCACAGCAACCCCACGTACAGCAGAATGGAACACCGCCCAGACCTGCCCCATCCTCACAATCATTGACATGCTAGAGCCCATCGTCACAGCCACTGTCCATCCATCTCATTGAAGGTCTTCCCATTTTTTATGACCCTCTCCTTTACCAAGCATGATATGCTTCTCCAGAGATTGGCCCCTTTTGACAACATGACCAAACTACAAGAGACGAAGTCTGGACATTCTTGTTTCTGAGGAATATTCCAGCTATACTTCTTCTGGGACAGATTCGTTGGTTCTTGTAGCAGCCCATGGTATTTTCAATATTCTTCACCAACAGCACAATTTAAATGCATCGATTCTTCTTCGGTCTTCCTTATTCATTGTCCAGCTCTCACACACATACGAGGCCATTGAAAATGCCATGGTATGGGTCAGGCACACCTTAGTCTTCAAAGTGACATCTTTACTTTTTTATATTTTCAAGAGATTTTTGCAGCAGATTTGCCCAATGCAATATGTCATTTGATTTCTTAACTATTGTTTGCATGGGCATCGACTATAGATCCAAGTAAAGTGAAATTCTTGATAATTTCAATCCTTTTTTCATTTATCATGATGTTGCTTGTTGATGCAGTTGTGAGGATTTTTGTTTTCTTTATATTGAGGTGGAATCCATATTGAAGGCTTCAGTCTTCGATCTTCATCAGTAAGTGCTTCAAGCCTTCTTCATTTTCAGCAAGCAAGCCTGTGTCATCTAGGGACCTTTACAATTCACTAATTGGTGGTTAGGAGCTCTGGTGGCATAGTGCCTAAGGCATTTGACTTCTAAGCAGAAGGTTGGTGGTTCAAACCCAACAGTCACTCCTCAGAAAGAATATTGGGCAATCTATTTCCATATTAGATACTACCTCAGAAACCCAAGGAGGGGTTGCTATGCTGAGATGACTCGACGGCACATAACAACAACAACAATAGATGCTTAAAAACCAACTAATGATATCTCCTCCCATAAACA
>NW_006921968.1:947513-956028 GCF_000298275.1 Orycteropus afer afer | reverse complement strand
AGATGGATTGATATGGTGGCTGCAACGATGAGCTCAAGTATAGCAGGGATTGTGGGACTGGCGCGGGATCGGGCAGTGTTTCGTTCTGCTGTGTATGGGGTCACTATGAGTCGGAAAAGACTCGACGGCACTTAACAACAACAACAACAATGCTAGCCTGCTAATTAACGGGAGCAGATTTATCTTTAAAAGTTGGCCATTTAACATTACTCTTTGTTGGGATCATATCCAACAGCCATGTCATTGTGAAGAACAGAAAGACTTTTTTGATCACTTAGAAAGTAAGTCAGTAAACACGTTTAAGTTCATGGACTCAGATTCATCCTGCCAATGAAAACTTGGTACTAACACACTATTGGTAGAAGAATTCCATTTGCAACTGGTCACTCCCAATAAAACAAACTTTGATAGTGAATCTGACAGTCAGAAGATTTCTTGGCAAATTTATTTCTTAAAAGAAACACGTGTGACTGTGTACAACTTTATATATTTACTGATTATCATGGGACTAAGAAAATGCGTGAAATCCCTGAAAATAAAGTTTTATTACATTGAAATAGATCAGTACAGTTTAATGATTACCCAAAGACTAAGGAATATATCTCAAGGGACTATTTCAGCTGTCCCACTATCACAGAAGAAAAATGGATTGCTTTGAAGTTTACAGCCTATATTCAGTGTTCTCAGAACAACTCCTCTCTGAGTATACAACTATCGACTTGCCATGAGTGTTTTTCTATTTATTGGTTTCAAAAACTTTTCTGGATTTTCTCATAATGTTGATTCACACTACACATCTGATTTTCTATGCCCTTGTTTTTTCCAGGAGTTCTGGTAGCACAGTGCCTAAGGCATTTGACTGCTAAGCAGAAGGTTGGCAGTTCAAACCCATCAGCCACTCCACAGAAGGATGACTGGGCAATCTACTTCCATAGAGATACCACTTCAGAAACCCAAAGGGGGGTCGCTATGAGTTGGAATCAACTCAATGGCAGTGATATTCGTTATTTTTTTCATTGGTCTCCAAGTATATGTCAAAAAATTAAAAACCCTTACACATCTTCTTCATAACTAGGAAGTAGAAAGAGTTAAACATTTTTGAAAAACAATCAATCATTTTTTAAAAACCTTTGAAAAGGAGTTGAAATAAAGATTCTAAATTGTCCTTGTTTCTATGAACGAGTCTTGTGAGCTTGAAGAGAACATTCTCTCTCACTGAACAAAACAGAGTTCTTCTGCATCTACACACACAATCCGACCAGCTGCAAGAACAACGGGAAGCAGTGCTCGCCATACCTGACTTGACTCTGCAGGAATGCCGTGTGGGAACTAGTGTTCTGGGGAACCCAACGTGGCACACTGTGGTGATCGCACGGGGCGATCTGATGGTGGTCTGAACCCACCAGTCGCTCCACAGGAGAAAGGAAGCACCTGCTTCTGTAAACATATACAGTCTTAGAAACCCTTTGGGGCAGCTCCACCCTGTCCTATAGGGTCGTTGTGTACTGGAATCCACTGGACTGTATACAATAGTTGTTAATTACCTGACGATAAGGATACAAATGATGGCTACAAATGCACCAGTGCTGCCTTTCCTCCACAGTTGTGTCTGTTGTCCTCCTTTTAGACGACAGTGGTGGAGTCATATGTCCTGAAAGTCTAGGCTTTGCTCTCAGTTCTGCCTCTGGCTGGCTGATCCTCCCAGGCTCCATTACTTCACCTGTGACATGATGTGGGGGTGGTGGTGTGGCAAAGATGGCCTTATCTTTACCAAGCCTGTGTCCTTTACCTCCAGAGCATGGGTAGACAGCATTTCTCTGCTCCCCTTGGACTTTGGGGGGCTGCTGACTGAATCCTCGCTTCCAAGAACACCACATCTTGTCTGGCACACCTTGAAATGTTCCTTCTCCCTAACCACAGATGGTCACAAAGGAGGACTAGGTTCCAGCGTAAGGAAGACCACAGGACACAGGAGCTGAGTCTCTGAGTGACTGCACAGAGCAGAGTGCCACTGCCCAATCAAACTCTGCTTTAAAGCTTATTCCATACTTTAAACTCGAAGCCATTAAGGTTGTGGGGGACAGTCTGTCTGTCTGATCTAAGGAGGTTTCTTAAAGTACTTCTTTCTCTAACAGTTTAAAATCTACTGACTATTTCTTCCTTAGAAGTCGAACTCACCTCCTCAATGCTCTAGACACCAAATGAATTCATTTTATAATAACATTTTCTAAAAATACTCAAATTACAGTATTTCACAGTCTTGTTAATGTTTCTATTCAAGTTTTTCTGCTAAATAAAAAATACATTTTATGAAAAAAATGAAAGAAAAAAGTGAGTTATGCATTATCATAATGTACACAGTGAACATGTTTGGTCTCCCTATGAGTGACGGAAATTGTATCATTATAGAGGTAAGAATTTTTTTAAAAAATCAGTGACATATGCTTCAATACGTTAAATGGCCTATAGGCTTCCTTTGAGTGTAAAGGCCAAGTGAGGTTGGGTTCAGCACTTAGGCCTCGATGTGCTAAGAAAGCGTTGGGCAGCTACCTCCAAAGAATCGCCTGTGGAATTCACACCTGAGCCTGTGGCTGACTGAACTCTGTCAACACCACCAGACTCACCAGGCAGCACACAGGAGCAGCACAGGGACAGCACGCTGATTGTTTCGAGGATTCTTACCTTAGAAACTTGTGCAGATACTGTCGACTGCAGGGTGACCAGGAGAAGACCCCATTGCGTCCGGCCAAGGTAGGTGACATGATGTTGCCCTCAGACTTTTTGCACACATTCCCTTCTCCGTCATGGACCATGCCAAAGCTTCAAGAGAGAGGAAAGTTTCTCTCAAAACAAAGAACAACTTAGATGATCCCATGCTTCCTAGTAGATTTACGTCATGATTGTGAAGGCTCCCCTCCCTCTGTACGCTGCTGTTGGGTGCTGTCAAATTGGTTCTGACTCATAATAACCCTATGGAATTATTTAGCAGAACTTCCCCATAGGGTTTGTAGGCTATAATCTTCACAATGTACCTGACTCAAGCCATGATATTTTGAATTGCCTCAAACACTTGATAGTGAATAAAGAAGACCAAAAAAGAGTTGATTCCTTTAAAATGAATCCTGAAAATGCCATAGACTTCCAGAAGAATGAACAAATCTGGCCTGGGAGAAGTGCAGCCAGAATGCTCCTTAGAAGGGAGAATCACCAGACTTTGTGTTAACTACTTTGATCATGTTGTCAGAAGGGACCAGTCCCTGGAGAAGGACATCATGCTTAGTAAAGTAGAGGGTCAGCAAAAAAGGGGAAGACCCTCAACAAGATGGATTGACACAGCGGCTGCAGCGATGGGCTCAGGCAGAGCAAGGATTATGAGGATGGTGTAGCACCTGGCAGTGTTTCATTCTGTTGTACACAGCACGTCTATGAGTCAGAGCTGACTCAATGGCATCTAACAACAACAGCAAATCTTTACAGGAGCAAGTCTCTAGGTGTTTCTCCTTCAAAGCCATTGGGTGGCTTTGAGCTGTCAACCTTTCACTTATCAGTGAAGCGCTAATCTTTCTGGCACCAAGGCTGTTGTTGTTGACTAGCCTCACCAGGGCTAATCAGATCAAAACAAAACATTATACCAGCCCCAAAGTGGAAAGACCCAATGAGTTGCTAAAAAGTGCTCACCACTATCAAAATAGAAGTCTCTGTGTGGTGCTAATGGTTAAGCACTCAACTACTAGCTGAAGGTTGGAGGCTTGAACCCACACAGAGGCTCCTTGGAGGATAGGCCAGGAGATCTGCTTCTGAGGTCACAGCCTTGCAAACCCTATGGAGCACTGTCCAACTCTGGAAAATGGGGTCACGATGAATTGGACTTTATTCAACAGCAACTTACAACAATACTACTCCTATGAAGCTACATGCCCTCTTGAGTGAAAGCTCATGGTGGTGTTGACATTCAACTCCTACAGCCACCAGTGATGGCCCCCCTCAGTCTATGTCTACACTGGTGTAGGCAGCCACAGATAGACAGGGCTTGACCTACACCTTTGTTCCCTATAGTGGGAGCAGCTTCAAGGAACTCTGATAGGTCACTATGGCTGTGTATCTGTGGGCCCTGATTGAAACTGCATCTGCTACTCTAGAGAAAACCAGACCATACATCTATACCATCTACATCCATATCTATTGATACCTGTAGCTCTCTCTATCTATCATCTATCCCTGGTAACCTCAAACATTGTTTCTTCACATGTGTAAATTTTTCCTTGACATTTTATAATATTGTACTCATACAATATTTGTCCTTTTGTGATGGACTTATTTCACTCAGCATAATGTCCTCCAGAAAGGAGTCCTGGTGGCATAATGCATAAGGCATGTGACAGCTAACCAGAAGTATGGCAGTTCAAGCCCACCAGGTACTCCATGGGAGGAAGATGAGGCAATCTATTTGCGTTAAGTTTTACAGCCTTGGAAACCCAAAGGGGTTTGCTATGAGTCAAAATCGACTCGGTGGCAGTGGGTTTGGTTTGTTTCTTTTAATGTCCTCCAGGTTCATCCATGTTATGAAGTATTTTGCAGATTTTTTGTTATTCCTTAACATTGCATAGTATTCCGTTGTGGGTATGTACCATAGTTTGGAAAACCAGACCTTTTGGGGGCTCCATCCCTGTCCTGCTATAGTGGGACATTGCTATCTGCAGTAGCTATAGGAACCCAGGACACAGCCTAAAGCAATAAATAAATAAATAAAAAGTCCAAAACCCAAACCCATTGCTAGCAAATCAATTCTGACTCATGGTGACCCTATAGTACACAGTAGACCTGCTCCATAGGGTGTCCTAGGCTGTAATCTTCACAGAAGCATATTGCCACATCTTTTTCCCATGGAGCAGCTGGTGGGTTCAAGCCACCAACCTTTCAGTTAGCAGCTGAGCACTTAATTCGAGCTTCTTAAATAATGCCATTTAAAATAAGAGCTAACATTTCCAAGCTCTCACTAATTTACAGACACTAGGTTGAGCATGTCGCCTGTGTTGTCTAATGTCACTTCCCACCACAACATGTGAAACAGGCATACAATGAGAAGGAGAATGAGGATTAGAGAGAGGAGTTGTGCAGGTCCCAGAACGAGGATTGGAACCCTGACACACCGACACCAAAGCCAGGCAGGACCCATGTGACAGTGTAACCCAAGCATGACTGGAAGGCGTATCCAAGGAATCTGGCATGCAACTATTGTCTGATTTCTGCAAAATTCCCGATGGGTGCACAGGGTGATGTGGATTTAGTCACTTTCACCTCCACCCATCCTCTGAAGTTCTATTAAAAGCCATTAATCATGGCCGGGGTGACCAGATGGCAGGAGCAATGTGTCACTGCTGTGGAACAGTTTCAAACTGAAATCATGGATCCGAGGCTTCCCTGGGGGAGAGAGTGATAGCAATGAGACTCCACGGCACCCTCGCTGCCAGACCCCAGAACTGAGTGTGGAGAAGACATATCATATTCCAGCAACTGGCCCAAGATAAATTTGCTCCCACATGGGCCTACGTGTCTAAATAATTCAAAGTCACTGTGTCACAGGTCTGGGGGCTTGTAAGTCAAAGTAGCTCTGCCTCAAGCTATTTCACTAAGTTATTTTTCATTTCTTCTTTCCAGGATTGACTCTCAAACTTTATTGTATCAGTATTACCTGAGAAATACACATCACAAAGTGGCTACCCAGAGCCCACCTGGCAGATTCTGGTGTAGAGGGTTGGGAGTTAGGATTTGGCATCTTGGATGTACTCCAACTGGTTACCCAGGTTAGATGCTCACCTAAACCCAGTATCACTCTCCTACAGGTTGAGGTTCATTCCAGTGAGAAGAAAGATGAATGCCCACATATTGCAATGCCATGGATTCTGGAACACCAACATAAAATACCACCCAGGGATCATATTTTATATTAACATTCATAAAGTCATGGAAGAACGAGTAGAACACATTTTGAAGATAAGGTTGGTATTTGGCAACCAAGAAATAGGATTATATAATTATTATTCGAAGGAGTGCAGCTGGAATGCTCCATGGAAGCGAGAATAGCCAGACTTCATTTCACCTACTTTGTTCATATTGTCAGAAAGAATCATTCCCCAGAGAAGAATATCATGCTTGGTCAAGTGGAGGGTCAGCAAAAAAGGGGAAGACCTTCAATAATAAGGATTGACATAGTGGCTGCAATAATGGGGTCAAGCATAGCAAGAATTGTGAGTCTGGTGAAGGACAGGGAGCAGTTGTGTTGTTATGAATAGGGTTGCTATGAGTTGGAGCCAACTCAATGGCACCTAACAACAACAATTACCATTCAAGTCATATACGCTAGATTAATCGTTTTTGCCTTTATGTACCATAGTACTTTATTCAAAGTGGTTATCATCCCATATTATGGATATAATTGTGTCCTCTAAAGAAACACATCGGCAGTGTTTTGTTCTGCTGTGCATGGGGTCGCTATGAGTCGGAAACGACTCTACGACACTTAACAACAACAAAGAGACACATTGAAGTCCTAAGCCCTGTACCTGTTTGGAAATAAGTTTTTGTTATGTTAATGAGGTCAACCTTGAAAAAGGTGAGTCCTATTCTTAATCCTGTGAGCAGTTTCTTATGAAAAGAGCCTCACAGACAGGAAGAGATCCATGCAAGGGTAAGACTCCATGTAGAGATCTATCTATAAGCCAAGGAATGCCAAGAAATGCCCAAAGCTACCACAAATTAAAGACACAAGGAGGACTCTCCTAAGGCAGAGAGAGAGACAGAAACAGACAGACCTTTGGCAAGCTTTAATTTGGGCTCTTAACACCCAGTACAAGGCCTCCTGTTCTCTAAGGCCATCCACTTGTGTTTTTGTTATGGCAGCCCTAGCAAACTAAGGTACCACATACGATAATATGACTGAGATGTTTGCTCTCTGTCTTGTTCATTAGACTAAAAGCTTCAAAGTGAGAGGGCTTGTTCTCACACAGTCTCACAACCTCAGGTCCTGTGGACTCTCTGGCTCTTATCACGTTCTTCACTCATGTTTGGTGAATCCACAAAGGATGACCGTCCAGTTGTAACCCTGATTCAAATATCCAAATGAAACATAATTTTAGGTTATTTTGGATTTGATATTTCTATTCAACGTCAGATGCCTTTAAAGTCTCTTCTATAGTACTTCCTTCTATGAGTCACTTACATGAAGAAGTATTTATTCATTACTTACTTTATGTCCATAATAATGAACAACTACACATTTGTAGAGGCTCTATTAACAATTTCAGGCTGTTCAGGGAACACTGGTTAAGAAAACAAAACATCCTGAAAGAAACCATATAGGCTGGAAGGTGAATGACACCCTTGGCATGATGCTAGTGAGCTCAGGTAACACCTAGGAGTCCAGAGCCCCCCCCACAACCCAGGCTTCCTGAAAAGCATAACTCGTCTTCCATGAGAGGTAGGAGAGTACAGTGGGTAGAACACTTAAGTGGGAATCAGGAGCTGGAGGGGGTCAGAAACCTGGAGAGAGCAAGGCAGTGGAGGTGAATGGGCATTCAGAAATGGTTTAATATTTAATATTTAATTTACTTAACTCTTCAGGTCTCAGTTTCCTTCTTAAGCTCTACAGAGCACCTGGTACAGTGCATGTCACATGGGATATGTTCAAATCTTCTCTCCCTTTCCCTGATATTCAAATGTGCTCTTGGTCAAATCACTCAACATCTAGATGTCAGGATGTGTGTGTGTATGTGTGTGTGTGTGTGTGTGTGTGTGTGTAGAGAAGAATTTGGAAAATAGGCCAATGAGTTTCAAATAATTTTGGGAGACAGAAAGAAATAAAAATCACAAGAAGAATGAAAGTATATAAACTGGATAGAACTGGCCCTTTGAACTGCCAGGATTCCCAGAGGGCAGACTGACCAGAGGCTCTATAAGGAGACATTTGTCCCAATATTCTATGGTTCCCTGAAGCTCCTAGTGTCTCTCTGCCTTGGCTGGAAATGCGTAGGTGGATGAAAGCATAGCTATGAATCTTGTGTGCACATCACCATCGAATGATTGAATGGGCATCTGACATTCATCTATTTGAATGGGCACTTACTCAAGGAAGGCTAGGATGAGTGGTATTATCAAACTAACTGGTAGTGAAGACAATTTTGCTTCTTTTGTTAAAACCTTCATGATCCGCCCCACTGTACTGTCAATACCTGCAGCTCTCTTTCCTTGATTCCTTTATGCCATGTCTATTTGATCTTCCTGCCCCACTGTACTGTCAATACCTGCAGCTCTCTTTCCTTGATTCCTTTATGGCATGTCTATTTGATCTTCCCTATTAGAGCTCCTGCCAAAGACTACTTGTTGTTGTTGTTATGTGCCATCAAGTCAGACTCGACTCATAGTTACCCCTCCTTGGGTTTCCAAGGCGGTATCACTATGGAAGTAGATCCCATCGGGCAATCTACTTCCTTAGTGATACCATCTTGGAAACCCAAGG
>NW_006921968.1:943254-947228 GCF_000298275.1 Orycteropus afer afer | reverse complement strand
CTGGTGGCACAGTGCTTAAGGCACTTGACTGCTAACCAGAAGGCTGGCAGTTCAAACCCACCAGCCACTCCTCAGAAGGAAGGTTGGGCAATCTATTTCCATAATGATACTGCCTTGGAAACTCAAGGAGGGGTCTCTGTGATTTGGGTCTGACTTGACAGCACATAACAACAACAACAACAATTAGTCTTTGGACCACCATCTCTCTGTCACTTTGTCAAACTACAAAAACTTGTGTGTTGCTGTGCTGCTGAAAGCCATGCCACCAATACTTCAAATACTGGCAGGGTCATTCATGGTGCACAGTCTTCAGTGGAGCTTCCAGAGTAAGAAAGACTCAGAAGAGCAAAGGGGCCATCCATTTCTCAAAGAATTGCCCAGTGACAACCTTATGAATAACAGTCAAACACTGTCTGATATAGTGCCAGAAGACGAGCCCCTCAGGTTGGAAGGCACTCAAAATACGACCAGAAAATTGTTGTCTCCTCTAAGTAGCATCAACCTTAATGTCGTTGATGGAGTAAAGCTTTTGGGACCTCCGTTTTCTGATGTGGCATGACTCAAAATGGAAAGAAACAGCTGCAAACATTCATTAATAATTGGAATGCAAAATGTACAAAGTATGAATGCAGGAAATTGGAAGTGTCAGAAATGAAATGGAATGTAAAAAGATTGATATTCTAGGCATTATTCAAAAACTCACTGCCGTTGAGTGAGATCCAACTCATAGCAACTCCTCCTTGGATCCGAGGCAGTATCACTATGGAAGTAGATTGCCCAATCTTCCTTCTGAGGAGTGGCTGGTGGGTTTCAACTGAGTTGAAATGGATGGATTTTGGCCATTTCGAATCAGACAATCATATGATCCACTATGCCGGGAATGACAAATTGAAGAGGAATGGTGTGGCATTTATCATCACAAAGAATGTTTCAAGATTTATCCTGAAGTACAATGCTGTCAGTGATAGAATAATATACATATGCCTACAAGGAAGCTCAGTTAATACTACTATTATTCAAATTTATGCATCAACTCCTAAAGCCAAAGATAAGGAAATTGAAGACTTTTACCAATTTTTGCAGTCTGAAATTCATCAAACATGAAATCAAGATGTACTGATTATTATTGGTGATGATAATAGCAAAGAAGAATCACTCATAGTGAGAAAATATGGCCTTGGTAATAGAAATGACACTGGAGATCACACAACAGAATTTTGCAAGACCAACAACTTATTCATTGTAAATACATTTTTCAACAACATATATGGTGGCCACACACGTGCACCACACCAGATGGAATACAGAGGAATCAGATCGACTACATCTTCAGGAAGAGGCAACGGAGAAGCTCCACATCTTCAGCCAAAATAAGGCCAGGAGCTGATGGTAGAACAGAGCAGCAATTGCTCATTTGCAAGTTCAAGTTGAAGCTGAACACAATAAAAATATGTCCACGATAGCCAAAATGTGACCTTGATTATATCTCACCTGAATGTAGAGACCATGTGATCTGAATAATAGGTTTGACACACTAAATACCAATGACCAAAAACCAGACAAATTGTAGGGTAACATCAAGAACATCACACATGAAGAAAGCAAAAGATCATTAAAAAGACAGGAAAGGAAGAAAAGACCAAGAGGGATATCAGAAGAGACTCTGAAACTTGCCCTTGAATGGAGAGTAGCTAAACCAAATGAAAGAAATAACAAAATAAAAGAGCTGAACAGAAGATTTCAAAGAGCACCTTGAGAAGACAAAGTAACCAAACAAGGAGAACATGCTTGGCATTTCTCAAGTGGAAAAAAACTGAAGAAAATAAATCAAGACTTGAGTTTCACTATTGAAAGATTCTAAGAGCAAGATATTGAATGATGCAGGAAGCATCAAAAGAAAATGGAAGGAATACACAGAGTCACTACACCAAAAAGAATTGGTTGAAGTTCAACTGTTTCAGGAGGTGGCATATGATCAAGAACCAATGGTATTGAAAGAAGTCAAAATTGCACTGAAGGAACTGGCCAAAAACAAGGCTCCAGGAATTGACAGAATACCCATTGTGATGTTTCAACAAATGGATGTCATGCTGAAGGCACTTACTCAACCATTTGCCAAGAAATTTGGAAGACAGCTACCTGGCCAATTGACTAGAAGAGATCCATATTTGTACCCATTCCAAAGAAAGGTGATCCCACAGAATGTGGAAATTATTGAACAATATCTAATACTACAGGCAAGTAAAATTTTGCTGAAGAAAACTCAAAAATGGTTGCAGCAGTATATTGACAAGGAATTTCCAGAAATGCAAGCTGGATCTAGAAGAGGACATGGAATGAAGAATATCATTACTGATGTTAGATGGATCTTAACTGAAAGCAAAGAATATCAGAAAGATTGTTGTTGTTGTTGTTGTTAGGTGCTGTCGAGTCATGTCTGACTCATAGCGACCCTATGCACAGCAAAATGAAACACTGCCTGGTCTTGTGCAAGCCTCACGATCCTTGCTATATCTGATCCCATCATTGCAGTCACTGTGTCTATCCATCTCGTTGAGGGCCTTCCCCTTCTGTATTGACCCTCCACTTTACCAAGTCTTCTCCAGGGAATTGTTCCTTATGACAACATGACCAAAGTAGGTGAGATGAATTCTGGCCATTCTCGCTTCCAAAGAGCATTCCAGCTGCACTTCTTCCAGGACCGATTTGTTAGTCTTTTTAGCAGACCATGGTACTCTTAGCATTCTTCTCAACACCACAACTCAAAAGCATCAACTCTTTTTCGGTCTTCCTTATTCATTATCCAGCTCTCACATGGATAAGAAGTGACTGAAAATACCATGGCTTGGATTAGGTGCACCATAGTCTTCAAGGAGACGTCTTTGCTCATCATCACTCGAAAGAGGTCTTTTGCAGCCCATTTGCCCAATGCAATACATCATCTAATGTCCTGACTGCTGCTTCCATTAGTGTTGATTGTACAACCAAATAATATGAAGTCCTTGACAACTTCAATCTTTTCTCCACCCACCGTGAAACTGTTTATTGGACCAGTTGTGAGGATTTTTATTTTCTTTATATTGAGGTGCAATCCATACTGCAGACTGTAGTGCTTAATCTTTGTCAGTAAGTGCTTCAAGTCTCCTTCATTTTCAGCAAGCAAAGTTATGTTATTGGCGTATTGCAGGTTTAATGAGTCTTCCTCCAATCCTGATGCCACATTCTTCATATAATCCAGTTTCTTGGATTATTTGCTCAGCATACAAGTCAATACAAGTTGACTAAGTATGGTGAAAGGATATAACCCTGACATACTCCCTTCTTGATTTTGAATCATGCAGTATCCCCTTGGGAGCTCTGGTGGTATAGTGCCTAAAGCATTCGACTGTTATTCAGAAGGCTGGTGGTTCAAACCCACCAGCAACTCCTCAAGAGGAAGATTGGGCAATCTACTTCCGTAGTGATACCAACTCGGGAATCCAAGAAGGGGTCACTATGGGTCAGGATTGACTCAACAGCAGTGAGTTTGGTTTGGTTTGGGTTAGGATCTCCTTGTTCTGTTCAAATGACAGCCTCCTGATTTATGTACAGGTTCTTCATGAATACAATCAAGTGTTCTGGAATTCCCATTCTTCTCAATGCTATCCATAATTTGTTATGACCCACACAATTGAATGCTTTTGCATACTTGTTTAAAACATAAGTAAACATCTTTCTGATATTCTTTACTTTCAGCTAAGATCCGTGTGACATCAGCAATAACATCCCTTGTTCCACATCCTCTTCTGAATATAGCTTGTATTTCTGAAAGTTCTCTGTCAATATAGTGCTGCAACCACTTTTCAATTATCTTCAGTATGATTTTACTGACATGTGATATTAATGATTGTTGTTGTTGTTGTTAAGTGCCGTCGAGTCATTTCCGACTCATAGTGACCCCATGCACAGCAGAACGAAACACTGCCCGATCCCGC
>NW_006921968.1:937624-941369 GCF_000298275.1 Orycteropus afer afer | reverse complement strand
GGATTTGAACCGCCAGCCTTCTGGTTAGCAGTCAAGTGCCGTAGCCACTATGCTACCAGAGTGATATTAATGATATTATTACATAATTATCACATTCTGTGGGTTCACTTTTCTTTGGAATGTGTACAAATATGGATCTCTGCCAGTCAGTTGGCCACGTAGCTGTCTTCCAGATCTCTTGGCACAACCGCGTGCCTCCAGTGGGGCATTGTTTGTTGAAACATCTCAATGGGTATTCCATTAAATCCTGGAGGCTTGTTCTTCACCAATCCCTTCAGTACCCTTGGTTCTTGATCACATGCCACCTCCTGAAATGGATGAACATCAACTAATTATTTTTGGTGACTCTGTATTCCTTCCATCTTCTTTTGATGCTTCCTGCATCATGCAATATTTTGCCCATAGATTCTTTCAATATTGCTAGTCTAGGCTTAAATTTTTTCCTCTGTTCTTTCAGCTTGAGAAATGCTGAGTGTGTTCTTCCCTTTTGGTTTTCTAACTCCAGGTCTTTACACTTTCATTATAGTAATTGGCTTTGTCTCCTCAAGCTGCTCTTTGAAACCTTCTGTTCAGTTCTTTTATCTTGTCATTTGTTCCCTTTGCTTTAGCTACTCTCCATTGAAGGGCAAGTGTCAGAGTCTCTTCTGACATCCATTTTGGTCTTCTGTACTTTCTTGACTTTTTAATGACCTCTTGCTCTCTTCATGGATGATATTCTTGATGTCATCCTACAATTTGTCTGGTTTTTGGTCATTGGTGTTCAATGCATCGAATCTGTTCTTTAAATGGTCTCTAAATTCTGGAGGGATATTTTCAAGGACATATTTTGGCTCTCATAGACTTGTTTTAATTTTCTTCACCTTCAATTTGAACTTGCATATGAGCAGTTGATGCTCTGTTCCACAATCAGCTCCTGGCTTGGTTTTTGCCAGAGATATTGAACTTCTCCATTGTCTCTTGCCACAGAGGTACTCATTCTGATTCCTGTGTATTCTGTCTGGTGAAGTCCACGTGTATAATCATCATTTATGTTGTTGAGAAAAGGTATCTGCACTGAATAAGTCATTGGTCTTGCAAAATACTATCATGTGATCTCCAGAGTAGTTTCTATCTCCAAGGCCATATTTTCCAACTACCAGTAACTTTTCTTTGTTTCCAACTTTTGCATTCCAGTCACCAGTGATAATCAACATCTTGATTGCATGTTCAATTTCAGACTGCAGAAGTTGATAGAAATCTTCAATTTCCTCATCTTTGGCTTGTTGGTTGGTTCATAAATTTGAATAATAGTAGTATTAATGGGTCATCCTTATTCTATCACTGACAGAATTTTACTTCAGAACAGATCTTGAAACACTCTTTGTGATGATGAATGCCACACCATTCCTCTTTAAATTGTCATTCCTGGCATTGTAGATCATATGGTTGTCTGATTCAAAATGGCCAAAACCAGTCCATTTCAGCTCACTAATGCCTAGGACCTTGATCTTTATGAGTTCCATTTCATTTTTGACAACTTCCAATTTTCCTAGATTCATACTTTGTACAGTTCATGTTCCAATTTTTAATGGATGTTTGCATGTGTTTCTACTCATTTTGAGCTGTGGTGCATCAGCTAGTGGAGGTCCAGAAAGCTTTACTCTATACATATCATTAAGGTCATCTCTACTGTGAGGAGTTAGCTCTTCCTCAGTCAAATTTTGTGTGCCTTCTGACCTGAGGGGCTTATCTTCTGGCACTGACATAGACAATGTTTCAGGGCTATTCATAAAATTTTCCAGTAATAAATCAGACAGTGTTTCACTGCTATTCATAAGGTTTTCACTGGCCAATTCTTTGAGAAAGGGATGGCCTTTTCCTTCTTCCAAGTCTGTCTTAGCCCAGAAGCTGTGCTGAAACCTGCCCACCATGGGTAACCCTATTGGCATTTTGCAACACGTGGGCATAGCCTCCAGACTCAGCAACACACAAGCTACCACAGGACAACAAACTGATGGACAAGTTTGTTCCCCTTAGTTGTTCCTAACTCATCTGCACCTCCGTACCTCAAGCAACAGCCTTAAAAAGTGCTGCCTGCAAGCGAAAAGCAGCCCCCAAGACCATGCCAAACTACCTCTAAAGATGTTTACTTATGTTTTACTGACTATGCAAAGGCATTTGATTTTGTGGATCATAACAAATTATGGATAACATTGAGAAGAAAGGGAATTCCAGAACACTTAACTGTGCTCATGAAGAACCTGTATATAGACAAGGAGGCTGTCATTTGAACAGAACAAGGGGATACTACATGTTTTAAAACTAGGAAGACTATTGAATATACCATGGACTTCCAGAAGAATGAACAAATCTGTTCTGGAAGAAGTACAGCTGGAATGCTCCTTAGAAGTGAGGTTGGACAGATTTGATCAGTGGTACTTTGGTCATGTTATCAGGAGGGACCAGTCCCTAAAGAAGGACATCATGCTGGGGTTTCCAAGGTGGCAAATCTTTATGGAAGTAGATTGCCCAGTCTTCCTTCCATGGAGTAGCTGGTGGGTTTGAACGACCAACCTTCCAGGTAGCAGTCAAATGCCTTAGGCACTTTGCCACCAGAGCTCTTTAGTAAAGCAGAGGGTCAGTGAAAAAGAGGAAGACCCTCAATGGGATGGACTGACACAGTGGCTACAACAATGGGTTCAAGCATAGCAATGATTGTGAGGATGGTTGACGAATGGGCAGTGTTTTCTTCTGTTGTTCACAGGGTTGCTATGAGTCAGAGATGACTCGATGGCACATAACAACAATCTTTATGAAATCAGATCACCAGGTCTTTTCTCTTGTGGTGTGGCTGGTGGGTTCAAACCACTAACTTTCTATTTATCAGCCTCAAACTTACTGACTGCGCCCCAGGGCTCCTTGCTCCTTCTTTACTTCCACTTATTCCCCTATACGAGCAAACTTACTTTTTTCTTATTTGGAAGACATTTTCTATCCATCTCTACCAAGCCTCAGTGATGAACAAAAATATTAATAATTGACTTCTAAGAAAAAGAAGAGCATCCGTTGATATCTGTTGACACTGCAGACTGTCAGTCAGGGTTTGGAGGCATCAAGTTTAATTCGAGTTACATTCACCACCTGCAATGGCTCATGCTGCCAACGCCCGTATCTCAACTGCTTATCTAACCTTGACTTTCTCAGTGTGCAGTGATTTAAATATTTCTTACCTTGATTGCTTAATTAAATTCAGACATGGTTCAGAGGCCAGCAAGAGCCCCGTGCAGTTAAAATAATGAAAGTTTTTGAAGTTTTAACTCTAGCAGACTATGAAAAATACAATTATAATTTAACAGAAAGCTTCATACAGTGTAAGTGCAATTTTCTAGGCACTGACAAAGTCAGTCAATCATTACCTGTAATGATGGAAGGATCAGTGATGGGACATAAAGCTTCCATTTTCTAGTCATCAGTTCACACACAAAGCCTACGAGGCCTCTGAAGGATTCATGCAGTGTGCACGTGCATGTGTGTGCATACAAATGCACACCTGTGCATATGCTCTCTAGACATATGCATGTGCACACATGCACACACATGCACATACACCTCACAGATGCACACATACCCACACAGGCACAAGAACACAGATATTCATTCACACACATGCATATGCACATATGCACACACATACACACATGCACATACCTCACAATGCACACATATCCATCCATGCACACGGACACACATGTTCATTCACACACAT
>NW_006921968.1:929265-937369 GCF_000298275.1 Orycteropus afer afer | reverse complement strand
GACACACATGTTCATTCACACACATACACATACACATGCACACACACAACTCCACGCTCATGCACATATATGCACAGATATACAGACACACATGTTCCTGAACATCCATGCACATCCATGCATGCGCACATGCCTACATATGCATGCACACATGCCTACATATGCATGCACACGCACATGAACCACACACCAGTGCTCTGAGCAGGTGTGGGTGACATATGTTTCTGACCTCTGCCCGTTTCTAATAAGGGTCTGTGCAGAGGTCGGCTTTGCAAAACCCCAAGTTACAAACACTGCCTTTGTTTTCCTTTGGCCAGTATAAAGGAATAAAAGTGAAAGGTAAAAGAAAAATTATACTTCTCAGTTGTACCTTTTCTAGGAAGAATGTCAAGGACAGCTGCTGCACAGTAGGCAGAATACTTGGTACCACTGCTGGCCTCTGAATCAGGAAATCTCAGCTGGAGCCCCTTGGATGTTTGCTAACAGTGAGTGCTTCCAGGTGAGGTTGTTGTGGTTAGGTGCCATAGAGTCAGTTCTGACTCATAGTGACCCTGTACAACAGAGTAAATCACTGCCTGGTCCTGCACCAGCCTCACAAGCCTTGCCATGCTACAGCTCATCCTGGCGATCACCATGTCCATCCATCTCACTGAGGGTCTTCCCCTTTTTTGCTGACCCTCTATTTTCTCAGGCCTGATGTTCTCCTGAGAATGGTCCCTTCTGACGACACCCAAAGTACAAGAGATGAAGTCTGGCCACTCTCCCTTCTGAGGCTCATTCCAGCTGTAGTTACCCCAACACACATTTGTTCATCCTTCTGGCTGGCCATGGCATTTTCAGTACTTTTTTGGCAACACCACAATTCAAATGCATATGAGACTATTGAAAATAACCTGGCCTGGGTCAAGTGCACCTTGGTCCTAAAAGTGATAACTTGGCACTGTAACATTTTAAAGACGTCTTTTTTCCAGCAGATTTTCCCACTGCCACACTTAGTTTGATTTCTTGACTGCTGCTTCCAAGGTCATTGAATATAGATTAAATTAAAATGAAATCCTTGACAACTTCAATTTTTTTCTCCATTTATTATGATATTACTTCATGATCCACCTGTGAGGATTTTTGTTTTCTTTATGTTGAGGTTTAATCCATACTGAAAGCTGTAGTCTTTGACCTTTACCAGTAAGTGCTTCAAGTCACCTTCACTTTCAGCAAGGAAGGTTGTGATGTCTGCACATCACAGGTTAACAAGTGTTCCTCTAACCCTGATGATGCATTCTTCTCCATATAGTCCAGCTTCTTGGTTTATTTATTTAGTATACAGATTGAATAAATATGATGAACAGATATAATCTTGATGCACATCTTTCTTGACTTTAAACCACGCAGTATTCCCTTACTCTATTTGATTTGCCTCCTAGTCTATGTACAGGTTCCTCCTGAGCACAATGAAGTGTTCTGTAATCCCCATTCTTTGCCATGTTATCCAAAATGTGTTATGATCCACATAGTATAATGCCTTTGTACAGTTAATAGAACACAGGTAAAAATGAGGTATTCTGTGCTTTCAGCCAAGATCCATTTGACATCAGCAATGATATCCCTTGTTCCATGTCCTCTTCTGATTCCATCTTGAATTTCTGCCAGTTCCCTCTTGATATATTGCTGCCACCATTTTTGAATTATTTTTATTCTAGATAAGGTATTTTACAGAATTATTGGACCAAAAGACTTTATCTAAGATGAACAGTGTTTCATAAACAATTGACACAACATTTTCACCCCAGTGGCACGCAAGGTCAGCCTTTGCAGCACAGAGATGGTACCAGTGTCATGCTATCTGTTGCTGTGCGCTGCTTGCACTGGGTTCTTGGTCATATTGTGTACCATCTCATCAATTCTGACTCCCGGTGGCCGGAAGTTATAGATGAGAACTGGCCCTTAGGGTTTTCTGGGCTGTAATCTGGTGGCGCAGTGCCTAAGGCACTTGACTGCTAACCAGAAGGCTGGTGGTTCAAACCCACCAGCCACTCCTCGGAAGGGAGGTTGGGCAATCTACTTCCATAGTGATAGTGCCTCAGAAACCCAAGGAGGGGTCGCTATGAGTCGGATCTGACTTGATGGCAGTGGGTGGGTAATCTTTATGGGAGCAGATTGCCATGTCTGTTTTGTGTACAGATTTTCTGGGTGGGTTCGAACCATCAACCTTTTTGTTATCAGCTGAGCATTTAACCATTGTCCCAGCAGGGCTCCTTGTATAATAGTGTGGCCGATCTGTGCTGAGCCCCAGCTCACTGGCCTTCATCTCAAGCCTGAGAAGCTCATCAACACCTATTAGCACTGACCTCTTGGGGAACCCTCACTCAAACTACGCTCAGCATGATGATCAGACACATCATCTCTAAAAATGATTTTCAAATCTCAGTAAGAAGAGAGACTTGAGTAAGGACATGTAACACATAGGAGAGATAGTCATTGGCCACCATTGTCATCATATGAGTACTGTGACAGGAGCAACAGGGAATCTGATTAGCACACAGGACCAAGTTCAGATCACAGGTTGTAGGGGCAGATAGGTAACTGTGTTCAGCCTTCTGCATGGGGGTGAGTGGGGTAGCAGTAGAAGAATAGGGCAAGGAAGTGTGAATGAACACAACACAAAATCACAGAGGCTTTAAGATCTGCACCACTGGGTTCTAAAATAAAAAGTGTGCAGGACCTAAAAGATAGCATTTTACAGCTGCTAGTGGGTCTGACTCGACAGCACATAACAACATCAACAACAGTGGCATCATCAGGTGCTTTGGTGGCATAGTGCCTAAGGCATCTGATTGCCAACCAGAAGGCTGATGGATTGGGCAATCTACTTCCAGTGATACCACCTTGGAAACCCAAGGAAGGGTTGCTATGAGTCAGATCAAACTTGACAGCAGTGAGTTTGTTGTTTTTTTGTTTTTGTTTTTGGGTTTCATCATCAGGAGCTCTGGTGGTGTTGTAGTTAACAGTTTTGAGTGCTAATCAAAAGGTTTACAATTTGAACCCACTAGCCACTTTGCAGAAGAAAGACAAGGGAGTCTGCTTCCATAAAGATTTACAGTCTTGGAAACCCTACAAAGTTGCTATGAGTTGGAACTGATGCAATGGCAGTGCATTTGGTTTTGATGAATGACATCATCATTGAATACCTGCAAATTCCCTTTATGGACTTGACTTATTGAGTTGATAAGTTCCATGGTGGTCCTACAACAAGAAGGACCAGCTTCATACTCCAATGGAGAGGCACTTACTTGTGTCCAGACTCATGGGCGATGGTGAAGGCCAGCCCCAGCCCTGTGTCTTCATTAATCGTACAGCTCCGGTACTTGCTACACATTCCACTTATCGGTGCAAACCCTATAGGGCAGAATGATCAAAAGAACAAAAGGAAAATATAACTGTCTGCTTATTTTCCCTCTCTGAGAGCAACTGGGTTTCCATCTTCACCTGGGGAAACAAGAGAGAGGAACTTGGACAACCATGTAAAGGGCCCATAATAATGTGGGAGAAAGGGGTCTACCCCCTAGAGCCTATGGGACTCTGCCACATTGGAGGCAGTGTATGGTTTCATGTAATTCATATGTTACAGGCTGTAAATGGGCAAATAGAAGAGAGGATTTGCTTCAGATGGAGGCAGATTTCTGTTTTTCTCTGTAACCATTGCTGTTCTCAAAATCAAACAAACCAAATCAGGTGCTGTTGAGTCAATTCTGACTCATGGAGACACCACATGTCACACAGTGGAACTGCTCCATACAGTTTCCAGTGGCTGTGATCTTTTGAATGTAGATTACCTCCTCTGAGGTGTCTCTGGATAGATTCGAACTCTCAACCTTTTGGTTAGTGGCATAGCACTTAACAGTTTGTACCACCTCCCATATCAAGAGCCCGAGTGAAAACCGGTGTAGAGAATGGACTGTTGTCCAATGTGTGTTGTTCGGGACTGTTGAGTCAGTTCCAACTCATAGTGATACCATGTAAAACAGAACAAAACACTGCCTGGGCCGTCACCATCCTCACAATCATTGCTATGTTTCAGCCTCTATTAAACGGGGTCCTACCAGAAAGTTATCTAACAAAGGCCCTACCTCCCCAGGTTCCTGGGGGGAAATCAAGAGTTAGAAAGATTGTCCAATAGAGGCCCTGGTCAGTAGTACACTGTGTGCTATGCTGACCTTCTGGAAAAATATCAAAGGGCTGCCTCCAAGACATACCTAGCCCATCAACATCCAAAGTTGTTACTAAAATTTAAATATTTATGGAGAAATGGAAAACTGGGAATATCATATTGTGATAGCATCACTACAAATATTAATAAGTGTATTATTTCTGCCCCCATTCTTACTAATGGAAGAAGAATATGGAGTAATCATTTATTGAGTTAGAGGAAAACAGATGGGGCTTCTTAAATCCATGAGTGTGGGACTTTTCCTTGCTCAATAATCCCAATTGATGGATAAATACACACTTTTATATTTGGTAAAGGTTTACATATGGCAGCAAGTCCATTCTTTACAACTGTGCTCGATATGGCTACCACTTGTGAACATGAAATGTGGTCAACAATACTCAATACCTTACTCTGCAGGAGTTGAACAAAACACTCATGTTCCTCTCACCCTAGTGAAAGCTCTCACCCAAAGTATCACAGGGTTCATTCTTCCAGGAACATATGTCCAGTCCGGTAAGTAAGATGGCGTGGTCATGGTGAGCTCCGTCTGTCCCCATCAATCCAGACTGCCACTGGCAGAAGCTACTTAAGGTGTGGTCAGCGTGGTGACTTATCGTAAGCCCTGGCTATGCAAGAGACCAAGATACCCATGACAATGGAAAGAAAACATGTTACAATGCAATTGTCATTAGCGTTTTCAGCACAGCAAATTATCATCAGCTTTGATTTCAAATACACAGATCATGCTGGATGGCAAAAATCAATTTAAAATCCAAAACTGAGTGCAATACAAAACCTGTGTGAGTTCCATGTAGTTCTGCATAAAATCAATGGGTATTGATGAGGCTGACCAGATATGCTTAGATAAATTGCGTAAACATATTGAGCTCAGAGAAAATTGATGACTTTTGTACATGTCTTTTTTTTTTCTTTTTGGCCTTCAAAATCTTTGAAAATATTTTCCAAAATTGCATAAAGCAATGTACTCATTTAGATATGATTTTGTACATATATGTACATAAACCAAATCAAACCCACTGCCCTGGAGTCAATTCCGACTCACAGCGCCCCTAGAGGACAGGGTAGAACTGCCTAACAGGGTTTCCAAGGCTGTCAATCTTTATGGAAGCAGACTGCCTCATCTTTCTCCTGCAGAGCAGCTGGTGGGTTTGAACCTGTAAAGCAGCCAAATGCTTTAACCACTCTACCACCAGAGCTCCTTACACACACATAAGCACACTTGAACCGTGATATATTCATTTCATAACCAAGATGGGTTAATGGACGTTTCCAGTGTATAACCATTTTAACGTTTAGTGCTGCAGAGTGAAATGAAGTAACTTTCCTCAAGAGGCAACATGCTTACAAGAAGAGACATGCTAACTGGCAAAGCTGTATGTGTTTAAAAAAACAGACTGAAACTAGAAAGACACTGTATGGAAGACACTCAGCTTTGTTCATATTTACCAAGTTCTAACTGAGCAGCTGGAAGCTCTGGTGACGGAGTGCGTAAGGCACTTGACTGTTAATCAGAAGGTCAGTGGCTCAAACCCACCAGCCACTTCATGGAAGGAAGATGGGGTGATCTACCTCTGTAAAGATTTACAGCCTTGGAAACCCAATGGGGGTCACTATGAGTTGGAAAGAACTAGATGACAGGGAGCTTGGAGTTTTTAAGAGTTCTGGTAGCACAGTGCCTAAGGCACGTGGCTGCTAACTAGAAGGTTGGTGGTTCAAACCCACCAGCCACTCCATGGAAGGCAGGCTGGGCAGTCTACTTGTGTAAAGATTTACAGCCTGGAAAACCTAATGGGAGTCACTATGAGTTAGAATAAACCGGATGGCAGTGGGCAGTGAGTTTGGTTTTGGTTTGGAATAGAGGACCTGTGAATATTGGAATGAGGGATCAAAGATTTGAAGAGTCTGGAGCAGAGGTAATGTCCTGAAGGGCAGGTCACTATGAGCTCTATCTACAGGGATGCTGTTTACCTCTGGACGGTCAGGGAGAACCAAGTAAAGTACTTTGACTTGAAGACCCCTGTTTGTCTCCAGCTTGCAAGACTAGAGTGTTGCGTTAAAATGTTGGCCTCCCAGGCTGAATGTGTCTCCTTTTGCCTTTTCAGAGAGTCACCTATGTCCAAGCGCAATGCTGCCCAGAAACACTGGGTGATTTCCAGGAAAACGGCATTAATTAAAGTTAACACAGGTGTATGATCAAACGATAACCTTGCTCATTCTTTGCAGCTTGGATGAATTCCAAGGTGAAAACGCTTTAATACAAGGAATAATTAACCTGTCACCTGAGAAGCCCATTCAGTGCCACCCCCACCCCCAACCGCACACAAAAGACAATGAACTCAGATCTTTCCTGACTATTCAGGCTGGAAATAGCCCTGCCCAAGCAGGCTCCCACCCTGCACAGGAAAAGGGTAGCATCCCAAGACTTTACAGTCTGAAGGGGGCTCTAATTCTGTTTCTATAATGTTGATTGTATAAACAAGAAAACTATGGCTGAGACCTCTTCAGCATCATAGCCAAGACACCAGCCTCCACTAACTGGGAATCAAACCCAAATGTCCCTCATGGAAGGCAAGAATGCAATCACTGAATGGCCAAGGTTTCCAAAAAGGGGGTCTGGAATGCAGACTAAGGGGGATGATTTGATTTTCTGCTGCCAAGATTCAGCATAATTTGGATTTCTGTCTGCAGTGAGACGAATGAGCTCAGTGCTCCAGAACCTCTTTTAAAATTCAGTCTAAGAACAGAGGTGGTGGGGGGCAGTGTAATCACACTTAAGAAGTAAGACATGAGAAGTAGGACAGGCCGGCAATACAGTGGCACACACCACAGTTCAATTTCTAGGGGAGGGGGGATTAGTCTTTTTGCTGCTGCTGCTGCTGTTGTTGTTAGGTGCTGTCGAGTCAGCTCTGACTTGTAGTGACCCTATGTGACATAAAACGAAACCCTACCCGGTCCCGCACCGTCCTCACAATCCTTGCTATGCTTGAACCCATCGTTGCAGTCACTGTGTCAATCTATTTCATTGAGGGTCTTCCCTTCTTTGCTGACCCTTCACCTTACCAAGCATGATGTTCTTCTCCAGGGAATGGGCCCTTCTTACAACATGATCAAAGTAGGTGAGATGAAGTCTGGCCATGCTCGCTTCCAAGGAGCATTCTGGGTGCACTTCTTCCAGGACAGATCTGTTCATTCTCTGGCAGTCCATGGTATTTTCAATACTCTTCACCAGCATCAAAACTCAAACGCAGAGATTCTTCCTCAGGCTTTCTTATTCATTGTTCAGCTCTCACATGCATATGACGCTATTGAACAAACCTTGGCTTGGGTCAGGCACACCTTAGTCTTCAAAATGACATTTTTCCTCTTTGACACTTTAAAGAGGTCTTTTGCATCAGATTTACCCAGTGCAATACGTTGTCCAAATTCATGACTGCTGCTTCCGTGAGCACTGATTATGAATCCAAGGAAAATGAAATCCCTGACAACTTCAATCTTTTCTCCATTTATCATGACGCTGCTTATTGGTCCAGTTGTGAGGCTTTTTATTTTCTTTATGCTGAGGTATAGTCCATACTTCAGACTGTAGTCTTTAATCTTCATCAGTAAGTGCTTCAAGTTATCTTCACTTTCAGCAAGCAAGGCTGTGTCATCTGCATATAGCATTTATTAATGAGTCTCCCTCTCATGCTGATGTTGTTGTTGTTGTTATGTGTCGTCGAGTCAGACCCGACTCATAGCGACCCCTCCTTGGGTTTCTGAGGCAGTATCACTACAGAAGTAGATTGCCCCATCTTCCTTCCGAGGAGTGGCTGGTGGGTTTGAACAGCCAGCCTTCTGATTAGCAGTCAAGTGCCTTAGGCACTACGCTACCAGAGC
>NW_006921968.1:926417-928122 GCF_000298275.1 Orycteropus afer afer | reverse complement strand
TTTCTAGGGACTGGTCCATCCTGATAACACTGTAAGAAGCTATAAGAAAGGAAGTCTGGTCATCCTCCCTTCTAAGGAACATTCTGGCTATACTTCTAAGATAATTTGTTCATTCTTCTGGCAGGCTATGATATAGTCAACATTCTTCGCCAACACCATGATTGAAATGCATCGATTCTTCAGTCCAGCTTTTACATACATATGAGAAAATTGAAAATACTGTGGTTTGGATCAGTTACATCTTAGTCCTCAACGTAACATCTTTGCTTTTGAACATTTAAAGAGATCTTATGCAGCAGATTTGCCCAGTGCAGTACACTGTTTCATTTCTTGACTACTGCTCCCATGGGTATTGATTGTGGATCCAAGGAAAATGAAATCCCTGACAATTACACTGTCTCTGTTCCTCCCAGTATTGCTTATTGGGCCGGTTGTGAGGATCTTCGTTTCCTTTAAGTTGAGGTGTAATCCATACTGAAGGTGTAGTCTTTGATCTTCACTAATAAGTGATTCAAGTCATTCTCATTTTCAGCATGCAAGGTTGTGGCATCTGCATATAGCATATTGTTAATGAATCTTACTCCAATCCTGATGCTGTATTCTTCTTCATATACTCCCCCTTCTCAGATTATTTGCTTAGGGTACAGATTGAATAAATATGGTGGAAGGACACAACCCTGACTCACACCTTTCCTTTCATTACATTAGACATAAAATATATTTTATAAAAGCACTTGGCCCTAAGGAAAGAGAAACACATGCATTACATTTGCATTTATGGTTATAATAAATCATTAAAAAAAAAAAAAAAAAAACTCTACCTGTTCTTCTTCTAGGAGAATCAGCCCCACAACTGCAATGTTGATGTTTCCTCCTATTGTTCCATCTTTGAATAAAGCAGACACCTAAAAAAGCAGGGACATCCATGTCAGTTCCCATAAATGGCAGTTTTTTCACAGCCTGTCAGTACACTGGGGTCCTGCTGGGGAAAGCCCATGTCTGTCTTCTTGGGTGCCAGTGATATAACCACATTAACATCAAAACATTAACACTACTTGACAGATAGATATAGTAATTTCTAACTATTTATTGTTGAATTTTTACCGTTTGTGCATGAAGGTAAAAATTGGACTTTTCTTGGGTGAGGACACCTTTTACCATCAAACACCAGTGAAAGGAGAAGGAGGCCTTCAGCCTGGACAGTGTCCATGCTAGGAGGGACCATTTTTACACCTGATGGTGACTATCTAAGTAGGGCTGTCCTCTAGTTCCTGACAAGTGATTCCGGAAGCATAGGAGAAATGTTTGGGGAAAGACCAGCAGGATAAGAGAAGAGAAGGAAAAAGGTACAAAGAAGACAGCAAAGAGATGCAGATCACAGACAGGAAGATGATGATTAGAAGGAATGGACAAAGACAGACCAACAGCAGGGGCCACGTCCAGGAGTCCATTTGGTGCCTCCAAAACCAGGTAACCAAACTCACTGCCATTGAGTCAATTCCAACTCATAGCAAACCCCACTGGGTTTCCAAGGCTGTACACCTTTACAGAAGTAGACTGCCCCATCTTGCTCCTGCAGAGAAGCTGGTGGGCTTGAACAGGTAACCTTTTGGTTACCAGCAAAATGCCTTACCCAGTATGCCACCAGAGCTCCTTGTCAGGTCCCTGTTGTTGTTGTTGTTGTTATTTGCCTTTGAGTCAGACC
>NW_006921968.1:919443-924495 GCF_000298275.1 Orycteropus afer afer | reverse complement strand
ATAATGTTAACGTGCTGCCATGGAGCCAATTCTGACTCAGGGCGGCCCTGCGTGAGTCACAGAAGAGCTGTGCTCCACAGGGCTTTCAGAGGCTGACTGCTTGGAAGTCAGTCAACAAGATTTTCTCCCAAGGCTCCTCTGGGTGCACTTGAACCACCAATCTTTCCATAAGCAGCTGAGTGAATTAACTATTTACGCCATTCACACATTCTGAAACACACTGTCAGCAGATGCCATTCGGTTTGCCTGGAACCTACATCGAGCTCTCAAGTCCATCTCGAGCATTTTAGCTCTCTCTGCTGAAATACTCCTAAATCTGCATGAACCGTTCAGAGGGTACTAGGCACACAGGCTCTCAGCCTTTCGAGCACTCACCATGCATCACTAACGTTCATGTAATTTACAGATGCCAAGTCCACTAAGCATTCCATGTGGAACTTGGTCTCCACAATGACCCCACATCGTGGCCACCAAGGCACAGGGAATGGACTGAACTTGCCCGTGGTCTCTCTCAAGGACATGCTGGAGATGGCTTTCCAATGCAGATGGCAGTCCCACAGCCCTCAGTCTGAACTCCCACCGATAGACAAACATCCATGGGGTGAGGATGTCAGTGGCTGTGGATTCTGTTAAGCCCTTCAGTGGAGACTATTTCGTTAGCTGCTACAGCCAGCCTCCAACTCTTGGCCACCCCACACGCAACGGGATGGGACGGTTGTGTCCCACAGGGTTCTCACTGGTTGATTTTCAGAAGACAATCACCAGACTCCCTTTTCCTGGTCTAGCTTAGTCTGGCAGCTGCCCTGAATCCTGCTCAGCATCATGACAGCACACACATCTCCAAGGACAGATGGATGGTGGCTGCGCATGAGGAAGCCTGGATGGGAACCGAAGCCACGTCTCTTGCATGGAAGGCAAGAATTCTCCCAACGAAGCACCACTGTCCCCTGGGCAAACCACTCACCCTCCCCTTGGGACCTGCAACGTTTCCTGAGTTTCAGAAGCACCTGAGCCCCAGCTGAGGCCTCACCATCAGGTCCTGCCTGCAGCTCGGAAGCAGCCCCAGATTCACCAGCCGGAGGTGTAGACTCGCTATGGATTTTAAGCAAATCTCTCTGCCTTTGTTTGTCCTTTTGCATAAACCTCTCATTTCATGAACCAGAGACTCCGTAGGGAAGGCCCCTCTTAAGAGTGAACCCCCTGGGACAGGAGGAGATGACAGCTTCTCCAGGGAAGTCCCATTTCCTCATGGACAACCATTCCCAGGGAACAAGGGGTCTCGAGAAGGCCAGAAACAGCACTACGTTGGCCACCCATGTCTTCTTGCCAGGCAAGCAGTGCATTCCTTTTCTAGTTTTGTTTGACCAACACAGCTGATGTAACATCTATTCTACTGTCCAATAGTCTTCTTCAAATAAGTACGTTTCATCAGCACCTGCTATTGAGATGCTGAAGTCTCTTTCAAGCTAACAGAGTTCGACACACAGAGACAAACATGGACACACATACTTACACGCACATATGCACGCATCCATGCACATGTGCACACACCTCCAGCCACATCAAACAGATCAGCCTGCCTGCAGGATCTTCTGCCTGTGCCCAGCTCTGCCCTCGTTGTGCTGCTGGGCTGCTGGTCCGAGGGTCTTGGGACACCTTCAGACAAAAATTCACACTCAGTCTCGAACTGCCTGAGTTGTGACTTTCTCAGGCTCCCCACAGCCTTTGCTTCAGACTCTGGCTGGCTTATCAGAGAGCTTCCGGCTGCCGTACTCAGTCTTCCTCTCTGGATCCAGATGCATGGGCCTCCTGGCCATTCCTGGTAGAAGCCCAATTGCCAGCACAGACCACACCCCCAGCGTGACCCTGCCAGCATGAGCCTGGCTCGGAGCCACTGATGCCTTAGCCCACTCTGCTCCCATACTCATCCCACCCCTTGCTTCCTGCTCAACTGTCTGTGCTGCACTTGGTTCTCCCTTCTGCCTCCCGTAGGCCCTGTATGCTGGCTAACTCAACACGGCCTCGAGTTTCCAAGAGCACTGGAACCCAGCACACAACATTGATTTGTAGTGCAGTATGCATCCA
Source organism: Orycteropus afer afer (assembly GCF_000298275.1). Lineage (NCBI taxonomy): Eukaryota > Metazoa > Chordata > Mammalia > Tubulidentata > Orycteropodidae > Orycteropus > Orycteropus afer. The sequence continues at coordinate 922,410 of NW_006921968.1, read as the reverse complement.
AATGCCACACAGGTGCTGAGGCTTAAACAGTTCTTTCTCTGTAGTTGTAGCTGCCAAATGATTCTCATTCATTTGTTCCCTTTATTCACTATTTACTGGGCACCTGCAAAGTGCCCACCTCTGTTGTGGGGTACTGGGTGTAGCAGCCAATGGATCCAAGAGAGCAGAGAATGACGGGTCGCTTTCCCCAGATGCACCGGGGGAGGCCGAGGAAGGTGCTGAGCAGGAATTCCAGGAAGCACTCAGCTCCCGTTCCTGACTCTGGAAGCATGTCCTACAGAAACTGTAAATAATCAATCACCCTCTCAATGTTTCTTGACAGGGGGAAAAAAAAGACGTAGATAAAAGCTTGGTGATAAATCGTAGGCAAATAGTATCGAGCATAACCTGTCCTTGTGATGTGGTGGAGTCAAGTGTACACACAAAGATGACCTCAGCAGGAAAACTATGTGGGCTTTGCTAAATCTAAACCATAACTGGATTGAATTACTGGATAGGGTTGTCAGGATTTTGTTTGAAGACCTATAGCAAAGCCCTCACTTCTGAGCACTTTGTCATTTAATCTGTCCAAGGAAGAGAGATCTTAAAAAAGCAATCAATCATGAACATTATCCAAACACAAAGAGAGAGTTTACACTGAACGTACAGATGATGGACCTCGATGGAATCACTGGTGAGGTCAATGTGCAAATTAATTTCACCTCCTCAGCAGACAAACTTTCAAGAAATTTGACAACACTGCATTGACTTACTGAAACGAAAAAGACAACAAACAAAGTCACGGCTGTCTCATCAGTTGCGAATCTGGACAACCCCACGTGGTAGAGAGGAGAACTGCACTCCCTAGAGTTTTCCTGACTGTGAGCTTTATGGAAGCAGATCGCCAAGCCTTGCTTCTGTGGCATTGTTGGGTGGCTTCCAACTGTCACCCTTTCGGTTAGTTATCACCCCATCATCACCTGCTTGCACCACCCAGGCTCCTACACCAGTGACAGCATTGTTAACTAGACACAAGGAATCACGCTTACATACATTTCTTGCGTCTTCCACAGAAATGCTGCTTGTGTGGGCGCCTGAGGTTCGAGCCACCCTGAAGGTGTTGATTGTCATGGTGAGAGGCATGGCGACTTTCCTCTTCCCGCCTCCTCTTGATGATCATGATCTCATTCACCCTCTGTGCTCGGGGCTCTGTGGACCTCTTGTACAGGATGTGGGAGTGTAAACCCGCCCGGGCAGAGCCATGGAGCTGTCCTGTGAGGTCTGAAGGGAGCGGCTTTAAGAAGTAATCGGCATCTTCTGTTCTTATCATGCCTGACTGGAAAAAACAAAGACAAAGAAAGAAATACAAGTGTACTTTCAACTTGGAGCCAGGAACAGTTCTCCAAACTCCTTAGTTATTATTCCCTAGCACACATGTCCTTCCCTCCAGGGGGATCACATGTTGAAGGCTCTACAACCTTGGTTAAGAACTGGAAAGGAGAGGCCTCCACACACGCAACTACGCCTGCGTCCTTGCAGAAAGATCTCTGTGGAGGTGTCACACGGTTCCGGACTCTGGGAACAGAGAGGGCTCAGGGGTATGGCACCATCAGCTGACTTAGATCATGAACGTGGAGGAGACGTCCATGCACACACCCTTGGATACTAAAACGGGGGGATCCCAGGTAAAGAAATGAAATCAGAAGGATCACAATAGAATAATGCAAAAAACAAGATTCACATGAATAACATGACATCACGTCTACAACAGCAGCTCAGAGGGCTGGTTGGGAAGCTTCGGGAGGGCAGAGGGTCTAAGGGACGGTGGTGGCGTCCTCTAGAAGAGGAAGCTGAGCGTGGCAGCACAGCTGGAAGAACATCATCACTGTCACTACATTGTACATGGCGAGAGCACTGGGACTGTGTATCTTTGGCTGTATAACTCTCACCAACATTTTTAAAACATGAATACACTCTGCCACTGTCTAGAGAAATGTAACTTACTGTGGTAGTTAAATTTGTATGTCAACTTGGCTGGGCCTGGTTCAGTGGCTGGGCAGTTGGTGGTAGTTATCCCCCATGATGAGACTGGTAATCAACTCCATGGTGGGATCTACCAAAAGCAGCTGAGTAGCTGCCTTTGGGAAGTGGTCTGCTTCCTGTATACAAGGAGAAGCCTTGGGAATGGTCTCTCACCTATGGCACGCTTGGACCCTGCATGTAGCCGTGTCATTGCTCAGCAGCCTGCCATACTCTACCAACCTTGGGACTTACAATGGACTTAAATTAATGGCCTGCTGTGCGGTTTGGTAACATTGGGACTGTGCCTTTTTACTTGTCAACCTTGGGCTTCTCAGCCTCAGCAGCCAGCAGCTGTCTGAGTGAAGAAACACCTCTAGCTCCAGTGGGCCGGGAGCAGGAAGCAGAGCTGTACCCCAAGTTGAGGGGCTTTCACCTAGCCCCTAGAGCTTGGCACTTTGAACTTGGACTTAAACCCTCCAAACTTTAAGAGAATAAACTCCTGTTTGTTAAGGCCATCCCATTTGTGGTATATTCTTGTCAGAGTTGCACTAGGTAACCAGAACACTTACTAAAATAAATCCAGGAAGAAGTGGGAGACAATATACTGAAGGGGTCAGGGAGGTCTTCCTCAGCAAGACATTGAAGGAATAGGAAAGAAACTATTCTGTAAAGTCAAAACGTCTACACAGCAGAACCATGGAAGTGGTGTAAATGAAGCAAAATATATTTTCAAGGGGACAGGCTCAAGACTTATATAACTTTGAAAGTAAGTTTTTTTTTTCTCCTAATTTTTCAAATATATACAGTAGAACATTTGCTTGTCTACCCTAGGGAGATGCACCCCTTGGATCAATCAGCCATGAGACCCCAGAGGGGTAGCCCTCACATAGAGGGAAACTGGTCAGCCAGGAAGGCATTGATAAGAAGGGCACAGGGAGAGGTAATCACAGGGAGGAGAGGGGAGGA
>NW_006921968.1:914701-919313 GCF_000298275.1 Orycteropus afer afer | reverse complement strand
CCGGTGGGTTTGAACCACCAGCCTTCTGGTTAGCAGTCAACTGCCTTACGCACTATGTTACCAGAGCTCCTATTTGGGGACAATAAGTGGGGCCATAAAATCAGATGTGCATGATCCGTTGAATGGAAAACAGGTTTGCTTTGTAAATTTGCACCCAAAGCACAATTGAAAAAAAAAAAAAGAAGAACATCTGCCAGCCCAATGCTTTTTACACATCCAATTCGGTGGCATTAATTTTACTCACCATGCAGTGCACCCATCACCACTATCTGCTTCCAGTTGATGCCACCACCATGAACAGAAGCTCAAAGCTTCCTAAGCAATGGCTCCCCCAGGTGCCCTCCTGCCCACACTTAGCCACTAAAATGCTTGTTTTCTGTATCTTTGCCTCTTCTAGATATTTTAGATTTAGATACAATATCTGTGGTGTTTTGACTGACTTCTTTCACTCAGTGTGCTTTCAAGGTTCATTCATGCTAAAGCATTATCAGAACTTCATTTCACTTTGTATGTGTGCATGGACCACATTTTGCTTATTCATTCTTCTGCTGATGGACGTTTAGGTGGTTTCCCCCTTTTGGCCATTGTGTATAAGTATCTGTTTGCATTACTGATACTGTGCAATTGCTGAGTAATACTGTGATTCTATGCTTAACTTTTGTACTATTGTAAAAATAAACATAGCACACTTGCCAATTCAACAGTTTTTTACATGTACAATTCAGTGACATCAAGTACATTAAGCTTTTTGCCCAGCTATGATCAGTGTCCATTGCCAAGTTACTCACCATCATAAACGGATAGTCAGTGCTTCATAATATGTTTAACTTTTTGAAGTACCATCAAAACATTTTCCACAACAGCTGCACCATTTTACAATCCCACCTGCAATGGGTAATGGTTCCAATTTCTCCACATCCTCAGACACCCTTGCTGTTTTTCCTTTTTCTGATCATTGAACCACCAGCCTTCTGGTTAGCAGTCAAATGCCTCAGGCATTACACCACCAGGGCTCCCATAGCCATCATAGTGAGAGTGAAATGATATCTTGTTGTTTTGACTTGCATCTCCTTAAAGACTAATAACACTGAGCATCATTTCAGGTGTTTCTTGGCCATTTATATTTCTCCTTTGGGGAAATGTCTACTCAAGTCCCTTTCACATTGTCTGATTGGACCATTTGTACTTTTTACAGTTGCCAAGTTGTAAAAGTTCTTCATATATTCTAGATGTTAAACCTTTGTCTGATATGTTGGTGCAGTTGTTAAGTATTTCCAGTCAGCATAGGCTCATAAGGACCACATTTACAAAGGGTTGAAACAGTGTCTGGTCTAGTGCCATCCTCACCATCCTTGCTATATTTGAACACATTGTTGTAGCCACTGTTGTCAATCCATCTCATTGAATGTCTTCCTCTTTTTCATCGACTCTTTCCTGTACCAAGCATGATGTCCTTCCCCAGGGACTGGTCCCTCCTGGTAACATGTCCAAAGGATGTGAGATGAAGTCTTGCCATTCTGGCTTCCAATACACATTCCAGATGCACTTCTTCCAAGATAGAGTTGTTCATTCTGTTGGCAGTTCATGGTACGTTCAGTATTCTTCACCAACAGCATAATTCAAAGACATCAATTCTTCTTCAGTCTTCCTTATTCATGATCTACCTTTTGCATGCATATGAGGCAATTGAAAATACCATTGCTTGGTTCAGGCACTTTTTTTTCTCAGTGACATCTTTGCTTTTGAACAATTTAAAGAAGTCCTTTATAGCACTCATCGGTTTCCTGTACTCTGCTGGCTTGCATGTTGCTGTGATATTGAAAGCTATCCCACGACAATTATGTCATATATGGACCCCCAAATTTTCCTCCATTCTATAGGTCATCTCTTCATCTTGAAAGAGTATAAAGTCACTTTGATGAGGCCCAATTTATTTGTCTATCCATTTTGCTTTTGGTATTGTATCTTATTCATTGCAAATATGCTTTTTTTTTCAACAACATACATGGTGACTTTACATGTGGGCCTTGCCAGATGAAATATACAGGAATCAAATTGACTACATTTGTGGAAAGAGACATGGAGAAGCCCAATATCATCAATCAGAACAATGTCAGGAGCTAAGAGTGGTACAGACAATTAATTGCTCACATGCAAGTTCAAGTTGAAGCTGAGGAAAATTAAAACAAGTCCATGAGGGACAAAATATATCTTGAGTATACCCCACCTGAACTTAGAGACCGTGTGAAGAATAGTTTTGTTGCATTAAAAACCAATGACTAAAGAAGGAAGGTTGGGTAATCTACTTCCATAGTGATACTGCTTCGGAAACCCAAAGAGGGGTCGCTATGAGTTGGGTCCAACTCAACAGTACATAACAACAACAACAAACAAAGACCAGACTAGTTGTGGGATGACACCAAGACCATCAAACGTGAAAAAAAAAAAAGGTCATTAAAAAGAAAAAAAAAAGAAGAAAGATCAAAATACATCTCAGAAGAGACTCTGAAACTTGCTCTTGAACAGAGAGTAGATAAAGAGAATGGAAGAAATAATTAAATAAAAGAACTGAACAGAAGATTTTGAAGGGTGGCTAGAGGAAACAAAGTAAAGTAATATAATTAAATGTACAAAGACCTGGAATTAGAAAACCGAAAGGGAAGAACACAGTCAGCATTAATCAAGCTGAAATAACTGAAGAAAAAATTCAAACCTTGAGTTGAAATATTGAAGAATTGTGGTGTTGGCCAACATTACCGAAAATACCATGGACTTCTGGAAGAATGAACAAATGTGTCCTGGAAGAAGTGCACCCAGAATGGTACTTAGCAATGAGAAGGCCAGCCTTTGTGTCCTGTATCACTCATCTATCCATTTGTCATACTGTGGTGGCTTGGGTGTTGCTGTGAGGCTAGAGGCCATACCACTGGTATTTCAAATACCAGCAAGGTTACCCATGGTGGACAGGTTTTAGCAGAGCTTCCAGACTAAGACAGACTTGGAAGAAGGAAGGGACCATCCACTTCTCAAGGAATTGGGTGTAAAAACCTTATGAATAGCAGTGAAAGACTATCTCATGTACTTTGGTCATGTTATCACAAGGGACCAGTCCCTGGAGAAGGGTATCATGCTTGGTAAAGTAGTGGGCCAGCAAAAAAGGGGAAGACCCTTAATGAGCTGGACTGACACCATGGCTGCTCAAATGCAGCAAAGTTGTGAGGATGGCACGGGGTCAGAAGGTAAGAGTTTTGTTCTGTTGCTCGCGGGGTTACTATAAGTCAAAACTGACTGGAGAGTACCTGACAACAACAACGACAACAACAATCATATTGTAGAATTCATTGTTAAAAACTGGATTCCAAAGAATCACCCCTACGTTTTCTTCTAAGTCTTTTAGTAATTTTATTCAGGTTGTTGATCCATTTGGGTTAATTTCCACATAAGATCATTCTTCTACATTGAATTGACTTAGCACTGCTGTTGGCATTAGGTTGTTGTTGCAGTCACTGTGTGAATCTTCTCGTTGAGGGTCTTCCTCTTTCTCACTAACCCTCTACTTCACCAAGCATAATGTCCTTCTCCAGGATGGGTCCCACTTGATGACATGGCCACCAGCTGCTCCTTGGAAGGAAGATTGGGCAATCTACTTCCATAGAGATATTGCCTCGGAAACCCAAGGAGGGGGTGCTATGAGTTGGGACCAATTCAGTGGCAGTGAGTTTTTAAGGATATAAGATGAAGTCTCGCCATCCTTGCTGTACGTCCTGGCTGTACTCCTTCCAAAACATATTTGTTCATTATTCTGGCAGCCCATGATTTATTCAACATTCTTTGCCAACAACATGATTCAAATGCATCAATTCGTCTTCAATGCAACACAATGCAACACACCCAACTCATAGTGACCCCTGCTTGGGTTTCCGAGGAGGTATCACTATGGAAGTAAATTGCCCAACCTTCCTTCCAAGGAGTGGTTGATGGGTTTGAACCACCAGCCTTCTGGTTAGCAGTCAAGTGCCTTAGACACAACACCCCCAGAGCTCCCTAACAGCAGTCTCTAATTCCATGTCTCCTCTCAGCTTGGCTTGAATTTCTGGCAATTTCTTGTTGACATACTGATGCAATCATATTTGAATTACCTTCAGTAACATTTTACTTGTGTGTGGTATTAATAATATTGCTTGATAATTTCCGCATTCTGTTGGGTCACCTTCTTTGGAATAGGAACAAATATGGACTTCTTTCAGTTGATTGACCAGGTATCTATTTTCCAAATTTCTTGGCATAGATGAGTGAGTATTTCCAGATTGCCATCTTTGTGTTGAAATGTCTCAATTGGTGTTCCATCAATTATTGGAGCACCTTAGCATCTAGAGTGAGTTAGCACTAGAGTGACAAAAATTTTGAAGGTTCATAATAATGACCGCTCGTGACTGTGGTAGTCAAGGTTGTGTGTCAGCTTGGCTGGGCTGTGGTTTGAGTGGCTGGGCAGTTGGATGAGGTTTTTACCTATGATGAGATTGTAATCACCTCCATGGTGGAATCTTCTCTGAGCAGCCAAGTTGCTGCCTTCAGCTTATGGCTTGCTGACAGTATGTAAAGAGAAGGTTTG
>NW_006921968.1:903848-914286 GCF_000298275.1 Orycteropus afer afer | reverse complement strand
TTAAAGCCCTCCACCACTTGTGGTAGTTCTGTTATAGTAGCACTAGAGAACAAAGACAGTGACCATTTGAACAAACAGGAAATTTCACACACTCAAGAGGCCATCCCATCTGCCATCTTTGTCTATCAATATTTAAAATGTGCAATTTATTTCCAGAAATTTAACCTTTTGGAAATTTTGCCAAATGTTCATTTTAAGCACTTTTCCAATATTGGTGAATATACAAGAAAATAAATTGCAGTATTGTTTGCAATAGCAAAAAAGCACAAAGTAAATTAAAAAAAAAAAAAAAAAAACCTTAAAAAGTATAAACCAGAAATGATTTAAATATTTGCAAATGAATTCAGGGTAATTTTTTTTAAAAAAAGTATTAATACAATTGGAGCCATTAAAAGGATCAGGTAATGTCATGCTTATGATAATCATATTGTTGTTGCTGTTGTTATGTGCCATCAAGTTGGCTCTGACTCATAGTGACCCCATGTACAGCAGAACAAAACACTGCCCTGTCACGTGTCATCCTCACAATCTTGGCTGTACCTGAGCCCATACTTGGGCATTTTGAGCCCTTACCATATGGACTATACTTTGTACATGAAACTTTACCTAATACTCAAGTGTGCATCTTTGTCATCTCCATTTAAAAACAGAGACATACCATGATTAAGTAGTATCTTTAAGGTCATTTGTGTAGAAAATACAGTGTAGGGATTTCAAATCTGAAAGTTTAAAGTTTATATTATTTGATTTCTAAAAGGCAGTAAGTAAAAATAAAACATTATAATATGTGATTCCCAATGATGCCCTTTTGAAAATCATTCATTTAGTGTAAAAAAAAAAAATCCTGGGAAGATTGGTAAGAACATGGTGATAGTGGTTAAAATCCTTGTGCATGAGCAGTTTAAGAAATGTCAGCAGATTGCCGGGTTATGGGATTATGGATGAATTTTAAAAATCCCTATACATATTATTGTTGTTGTTGTCAGTTACTGAGAGTCAACTCCGACTCCTGGCCACCTCATGTGTATCAGAGCAGAACTGCTCTGTAGCATTTTCAAGGCTATGACTTTTCGGAAGTTGATTGTCAGGTCTGTCTTCTGAGGGGAATCTTGGTGGGTTCGAACTGCTGACCTTTTGGCTTGTAGTCGAGTGCTTAAGCATTTGTGCCACCTAGGGATTCCATAAATATTAAATACCAGCATAATCTTGGCATACTGTTATTCCTACAAAACTGCCAAGGCATTGCTTACGACACTCCTGGTTAGGTGTCTGATTTCCCTAACAGTATTATGTTTGCTGCCTTCTTTAAATTTACTAAAGTATACTGGTCGGATAGAGATCAGGTCTTCAGTGATACCACACATTGGTGCATGTTGTAGGTTGCCCTCTGCTTCAGGGTGCCTGGGTCTGATTCTCATGGGGTAGGGGGATTCCTTGGCTTCAGTGCCCACCAGGTGAAGTCCTGTGCTCGGCTGGCTGTCCTGCCTGAGTCTGAATATTTTACTCTGTGGGGAGACAAGCATGGAGAGGCATATCTTAAATCTTGGGAAAGGCCCAAATACAACTGCAGGGACAGCAGGGTTGGCAGTGGAAGGTATACAGAGACCAGAGAGCAGGCTGATAGTGACCTGGGGGACTGTGGAATGTCCCTTACTTGTTAAACTGTCAAGGCCACATCAGCACCGCTGGGGGTAGACCTCCTGGGGCCCCAATGCCACCCAGAGATGGAGGTGAAATGCTTGGAGTTTATGCCCCAGGTCGGGCAGGCTGGGGTTTTCATGCCCTGCTCTACTTGAATGACCTTCTTGAATGCTGCCAACTTATCCAGGCTACCCAACATGTTAAAGTTCACAGTTCTATGAGGGACTAATGAAGTAGGGAATTAAGTAATAGCTGAGCCCAGTGAGGCTTCCCTCTTCCTGCATTTAAACTGGTCCAGGAGCAGCATAAGCCAGTACCTATCCTTGCCTACTTGGATTATTATACTACTCCTGGGCCAGTTTAAATGCAGGAAAGATGATGCCCGGCTGGTGTCAACTATCCCTGGATAAAGGAGCTCTGGGGGTGTCATGGCTAGTGCACTTGGCTACTAACTAAAAAGTGAGTGGTTCCAACCCACCAGTCACTCTGCAGGGGAAAGATGAAGCAGTCTGCTTCCAGAAAATTCCATAAAGATTTGTTGTTGTTGTTAGGTGCCGTCAGGTTGGCTCTGACTCATAGTAACCCCATTAATTGTCCTCATATGTCACATATGAGGCAGTTGAAAATACCATGGATTGGATTAGGCACACCTTTGCAAAGTGACATATTTGCTTCTTAACACTTTAGAGTTCTTTTGCAACAGGTTTGCCCAGTGCAACTCTTCTTGTTCTTAGGTGCAATCACGTCAATTCTGACTCGCAGTGACCCTATGTGCAACAGAATGAAACACTGACTAGTCCTGCCCCATCCTCACAATCCTTGCTATGTTTGAACCCATTGTTGTAGCCACTGTGTCAGTCTGTCTCATTGAGGGTCTTCCTCTGTTTTGCAGACCTGCCACTTTACTAAGCATGATATCCTTCTCCAGGGACTGCTCCCTTCTGATCACATGACCAAAGCAGGCGACATGAAGTCTGGCCTTTCTCACTTCTAAGGAGTATTCTGGCTTCACTTCTTCCAGGATCGATTTGTTCATTCTTCATATTTTCAATATTCTTTGCCAACACCAAAATTCAAAGGCATCAATTCTTTGGTCTTCCTTATTCATTGTCCAACTTCCACATGCTTATGACGTTATTGAAAATACCATGGCCTGGATAGGCATACCTTAGTCATCAAGGTGTGCCTAATGCAGGCCATCATATTCTTCACACACCTTAGTCATCAAGATCCTGTGATATGCAGAAGACACAACTTTGCTTACTGAAAGTGAGGATGACTTGAAGCAGTTACTGATGAAGATTAAAGACCACGGTCTGCAGTATGGATTACATCTCAACATAAAGAAAACAAAAAATACAACTGCACCAATAAGCAGTATCAGGATAGATGGAGAAAAGATTGACATTGTCACAGACTTCATATTATTCAGTTCTACAATTAACACCAATGGAAGCAGCAGTCATGACATCAGATGATAGGTTGCATTGGGTAAATCTGCTGCAAAAGACCTGTTTAAAGTGTTGAAGAGAAAATATACCTCTTTGAAGACTAAAGTGCACCTAACCCAAGGCATAATCTTTTTAATCATCTCATATGCATGTGAGTGTTGGACAATATATAAGGAAGATCAAAGAAGAGTTCATGCTTTGAGTTGTGGTGTTGACAGAATACTGAAAGTATCATGGACTTCCAAAAGAACTAACATATGTGTCCTGGAAGAAGTGCAGCCAGAATGCTCCTTGGAAGTGAGAATGGCCAGTCTTCTTCTCACCTACTTAGGTCATGTCAGAAGGGACTATTCCCTGGAGAAGGATGTCATCCTTGATAAAAACAGAGGGTCAACGGAAAAGGAGAAGGTCCTTGAAATGGATTGACACAGTGGCTGCAATGATGAGCTTAAGTATAGCAGGGACTGTGAGGCTGGCACAGGACTGGGCAGTGTTTCATTCTGTTGTACACAGGGTCACTATCAGGGGGGTCACTCAACGGCACCTAACAACAACAGTTATCAAGGTGACATCTTTGCCCCTCAGTACTTTAAAGAGGTCTTTTGCAGACTTTCCCAGTGCAATATGATGTGTGATTTCTCAACTGCTGCTTCCATGGGTGTTGATGGTGGATCCACATGAGAGGAAATCCCTGACAACTTCAATCTTTTCTCCATTTATCATGATGTTGTTTATTGGTCCAGTTGTGAGGATTTTTGATTTACAGTCTTGGAAACCCTGTGGGGCAGTTCTATTCTGTCCTATAAGATCTCTGTGGGTTTGAATCAACTCAGTATCAGTGGGTATCCTTGTATAACAACACCTCAGTTATCCAAATAGGTTTCCTATACTCTTGAAAGTAACCTGCTCAAGTAGTAATCTTGGGGGGGGGGTAGTTTTGCTTGAAAAGCAAAATACTTTTGAAAATACAAACTAGTTCTTATTTTTCAAATAGTTCCTTAGATGGCCATCAGCTCTTTAAGAAATGAGAGTAGAAATCACAGAGCATCTTCTGCTAGCCAGACTGGCAGCTTCTGAGAGAATGGGCAGATCACGTCACACACCCAGCATTTTCTATGCAATTCTAACATTTATTAGCTGTGTGACTCTAGGAAGTTTACCCAGCTTCTCTGTGCAATATTGTCATCAGGAAAGTGGATATAAGGATAAAAGTAACCATGCAAAACCAAACCAAACCAAACCCACTGCTATCGAGTCAATTCCGACTGATAGCGACCCTCACAGGGTTTCTGAAGCGGTAAATCTTTACGGAAGCAGATTGCCCTGTCTTGCTTCTGCAGAGTAGCCAGTGGGTTTGAATCATCAACCTTTGGTGAGCAGTCAGATGCCTTAGGCGCTGTGCTACCAGAGTTCCTTAAGCATGCAAAAGGACTTGCTACATTAATAAAACAAAGAATGCCACGTGTCGCGCTCCTTCTCCAGGGTGTCTGATTTTCTGCTGACAATTCAGCTGTCCCTGGTGGCATCTGCACTGTGCAGTGAGTCCTAGGTCTGGTCCACCTAGCACCACCACTGACCCAACACTTCATCGGTCCTGCCCACTGCCTTGCTTCTGACCCTAGTTCTTCTCCTAAGATAAAGCCCTTGCATCCTTCAACAGCTGTTCCAGACTTCACATCTCTTCCTTTCCTCCATGTTCAATGTCATGTTCTGGGTGGCCAAAGCTGACAGTGTCCAATCCTGGGCAAGGCCAACCTGCTACAGATGGTGAATTTCCAAATTCTTGATAACAAAGTAGTCAGGAAATTATATTTGTTCCTTTTAGAATCAAGTCTGAAATACAATAATCTATACTTAAATAATTTTCAAACAATTTCATTAAATGTGTAGAGAAAATAAGTGAAAGTACTTATATTTTGAAGTACCTTGACAAGATAGTTAAAAAAAAAAGAAAAAGAAAAAATTCCCCCTAGCTGGTAATTCGAAAGCTTGTGACAAAGATTAGGTAAATCATGGAAAAACATAATTCCCTTAAAGTTTTCTTCTTATTAACATTTTTCTTTACTGAATCAAGTCTTTGTTTGTTAACTCACAAAATCTCCAGTGCACACCTGCCCAGAGCCTGCGGTGACCATGCGGCTGAGAGCTGGGTGGATTATTAATCACGTTCAGAAAAGGACCATGAACTGAGACGTGCTGAAGCTCCCAGGCCTGCGCCCTCACTGCTCATTCTGTAAATCATTCTCCATCGCGAAGCTCACCAAAATCTCGTGGTCCATTTCTAAGGAAGGCAAGAGGCATGGTATCTCAGTACTGACTGAATGCCGTTTTTGAGCCGTGTAAGTAAATAAGGACTTGTTCAAGCTTGAAAGTAGGATGCTTTCTGTGCTATGTTCATTCTCTTTCACAGTTAAAAGTTAGGAGGTGCTAATGAGTGGGCATCTACTGAGATTGATTTAAATAATAATAATAATAAATCCCTAAAAGTTGCACACATCAATAGATGAAATTGAAATGTTCAGAAGGAACAGAGACGTGAGCAGACCACGATGCTGTTTCTCCTGTGAGGTCCGAGGGTCCCACGGAGCACATTCCAAGTCCTCGGGTGACACCATGTGAGAGTGCCAGCTGTCAATACACACAGGGAAGCAGCAATGGGGCACATTCGATGGAATGTGCAATTCCCAAATAAGTTGATGTTTCCTCCTCTCCTTTGTCTTCTCTCCAAAAGTGTAATTCATTTGGGACAGTTGCACTTACTCACATAGAGTGAGGTCACTGTGAGCTGGGGACCAACTGAACAACAGCTAAGGCAACCACTAGGTCTTCTTCCTGAGGTTTCACAAACCCTAGGCAATCTATACTTGTCTAGAACTTCTACTGAAGCCAAGCTCTGCTTTTTATTTTTGTATGACCCCAGGATCAAACATGAACCTGGCCCAAGGCCAATGCATCACTCATCATGAACGCCAGAAACCACAGTGAGTTGTGTTGCCTGATCCTTTGTGATACATTGAAAACCCAAACAAGGCCAACATCTCCCAAGAAGCCGAGCAAACGAAAAGGCTCCTCTCTCCACAGGGGCCTGTGTGTGATTCTTTCATTTCTCCTCTCTCCACCTTGCCTTGCTTCAGCACTGGGTATCCCCCATCTGCCTGCCTTCCAGCACAATGGAGTCTCTCTTTATCTAAACCCAAATGACTCCATGATTCCATACCATTTCTTTTGCTCAGGTCTGAACTTGGTCCCTTGATCATTTTTCTGTTGTTTATCTGTAGATTCAAAGGGCTAATATTTTGCCATTTGACACTTTGATAAGGATTCTGGTTAAAGTTTAATCTTGTTAATTTCAACATTATTCTTGTCATCAAAATCCACAAAAGAGGATGCAGCTCCAGATTTTCCCAACACCTTGGTCCCTACCATAGTGACCTCAGCTCACAGTCACACACCTAAGCCCTTGTCATGGGTATATAGGAAGGAGAAGGACAAAGACTGAGGTGGAGAATGAGATAAGCAGGGTTAGACAAGAGTTGGATGGAGGCTAGCTTGACAGTAGTCACAGAAGGGCATGTATTTGTCGTGGAGGAGACTTTTTCAGTTCCCTTCCCCATTTGAATGACTCAAGCAAATCTGATTACATTGATGAGTTCTATCTAGATCTTGTGACCTGGCCAACTTGGGTCAGTGTACCAACCAGCATAGCTGAATAAGTATGGTCTTGGGAGCCCTGGTGGTATAGTGCTAAAGACATTTGGCTGCTAACCAAAAGGTCAAGAGTTCAAACCCACTAGTTGCTCCATGGGAGAAAGATGAAACATTGTTGTTGTTGTTGTTATGTGCCGTCAAGTCGGACCTGACTCATAGTGACCCCTGCTTGGGTTTCCAAGGCCGTATCACTACGGAAGTAGATTGCTCAACCTTCCTTTTGAGGAGTGGCTGGTGGGTTTGAACCACCAGCCTTTTGGTTAGCAGTCAGGTGCCTTAGGCACTATGCTACCAGAGCTCCCTATGAAGCTTCCATAAAAATTTATAGCCTAGGAAACCCTATGGGGTAGCTGTGAGTCAGAATTGACTTGATGGCAGTCAAGTGCCAACTCTACATGTCCTACACACACCCTCACAGGGTGGCCAATATATCTCCCTCTGTCATGGTTTCCACACAACCATGCACACCTGGGCCTTTAGCCAATCAGTGTTTGGATGGATTTTATGACATCAGGATGGCTGGAGGTAGCACAGCTGTGATTTCAGGGTACAAGTCCCCAGGTGATGCAAATGGTTAATGGATTAAATTGTTAGCTGAAAGTTTGGAGATCCCTGCCCAGGGATGTATCAAAAGAAAAACCTGGTGACCTAATTCCAAAAAAAAAAAAAAAAAAAACAGCCACTGAAAAGCCTATGGAGCCTGGTTCTGCTCTGACAGATGGGATAACCTTGAGTTGGAGCTAATTCAGTAGCAATGGATTTGGACCAGCATTCCAAATCGTCGTGGACCATGAAATTATTCCAGGGCATTCCTGAATCCATGTTTCTTACCTATAGTCAGAAGTAGTGGTTCTTTTTGTATTACTGAGTCTTCAAGAGTGTGGCTCTGTGTAGTGGTGGTTCTTTTTGTCTTATCACCTCATCACTAAGGCTTCATGTTATGACTCTGTGAGCATTCTTTCAGCCCTCATCCTTAAAACTTGAAAAGGTCTCACAGTTTCACTCTGTCATACCAATTTTAATTCACTTTACAATAATTAAAGCTCTAAAATTAGGCATAGTGCCTAAGACATTTGACTGCTAACCAGAAAACTGGCAGTTCAAATCCACCAGCTCCTCTTCAGAACGAAGATTGGGCAATCTATATCCTCACAGATAACACCTCAGACACCCAAGGAGGGGTCACTATGAATTGAATCGACTCAACAATAATGAGTTTGGTATTTTGGTTTTATACTAATTAAGTTACTGATCTTTCTTGCCTCACCCTACAAAATAATCTCAGTAGTCACATAACTTATCATCAGATATCAGATGAGAAAGAGATTTGTGAATTTCTAGAAATATCCCTGACTGAGGACTGAACCTAGAGTGGATGATGACTCTCTGTTGGAGAATGCTTCTTGCCCACTTCTGATAGCTGTGTGAGCGTGGCAGAGTCCAGAAGCACTAAGCTCCTTGCTGTCCTCTGGCTCCCCACTCACTGCTCTCTCCAGAGAGCGAGTGACGTCTCTGCAAGTTTGAGGTCAGAACTATGCATGCATAGTGGAGCCATTTTCTCTCAGGAGACATCACCCCCAGAGAAAGCTCATGGCTGTAGGATGTGCTTAGCTACAGGCCCAGCCTGGTGGGACATCTACTAGTGGTCCAGTACACCCACAACTCAGTGAATGACTCTAAAGATGAGATGCAGTTTTAGGAAATACACTTGTTGTTGTTGTTGTTGTTAAGTGCCGTTGAGTCGCTTCCGACTCATAGCGACCCCACGCACAGCAGAACAAAACACTGCCCGATCCCGCGCCAGCCCCACAATCCCTGCTATACTTGAGCCCATCATCGCAGCCACCGTATCAATCCATCTCCTTGAAGGCCTCCCCCTCTTTCGTCGACCCTCCACCCTACTAAGCATGACATCCTTCTCCAGGGAATGGTCCCTTCTGACAACATGACCAAAATAGGTGAGACGAAGTCTGGCCATTCTTGCTTCCAAGGAGCATTCTGGCTGCATTTCCTCCAGGACAGACCTGTTAGTTCTTTTAGCAGTCCACGGTACTTTCAGCATTCTTCGCCAGCACCCCAACTCAAAAGCATCAACTCTTCTTCGGTCTTCCTTATTCACTGTCCAGCTCTCACATGCATACCAGGTGATTGGAAATATCATGGCTTGTGTCAGGCGCACCTTAGTCCTCAAGGAGATATCCTTGCTCCTCAGCACTTGAAACAGTTCCTTCACAGTTGACTTTCCCAATGCTACAAATCGTCTAATGTCTTGACTGCTGCTTCCGTTGGCATCGATTGTAGAACCAAGCAATGTGAATTCTTTGACAACCTCAATCTTCTCTCCACTTATTGTGATGCTGCTCATTGGTCCAGTTGTGAAGATTGTAAGGAAATACTCTTATCTGCACAAAATATCTCAATTTCTCATAAAATAATATGGGTGCTGCCGGGAGCTCTGGTGTCATAGTGCCTAAGGCATTTGACTACTAAACAGAAGGCTGGTGGTTCAAACCCACCAGCCACTCCTTGGAAAGAAGATGGGACAATCTATTTCCATAAAGATACCACCTTGGGAACCCACGGAGGGGTCGCTATGAGTCGGATCCAACTTGACGGCAGTGAGTTTGGTTTGGTATGTGTGCTACCATCTGACTTACATTTTTCAATTTGCTCATATTACAGTAGGCAAAAGAACTATTTCTGGGCCTCCTGCAAACCCTATCCTTCTCCTTTATTTGTTCTCAGGAGGTTTACTTATTAATTAAATGTTCATGATACTTACCATCAGGCAGAAGAAAGGTCAGGAGCTCTAGTTCCAAAAAATCAGCTCCTGAAAACCATATGGAGCTCAGTTTTACTCACACACATGTGCTCACAATGAGTTGGAATAGACTCAACAGCAGCTGATACCGTATTACATATAAAATTGAGTTATCTTTGCTGAAACACAACCTGTGTGTCAGCACGGTGCTAGGAATTTTGCTTTTGCTGTTAGGTGCTGTCGAGTAGGTTCCAACTCATGGCCACCCTGTGGACAGCAGAACACAACACTGCCCAGTCCTCACCATCCTCAAAACCCCTGCTATGCCACTGTGTCAATTCATCTCCATGAGGGTCTTCCTCTTTCTCACTGAGCCTCTACTTTACTAATTTTGATACCCTTCTCTAGGGACTAGTCCCTTCTGACAACAAAGTCTGGCCATTCTTGCTTCTAAGGACATTCTGGCTGCATGTCCTTCCTCCAAGACAGATATGTTCATTTTTCTAGCAGTCCATGGTGTATTCAATATTCTTCACCAATATCACAATTCAAATGCACTGATTCTTCTTCAGTTTTCTTTATTCATTGCCCAGCTCTCAATGCATATGAGGTTATTGAAAATTCCACAGCTTTGGTCAGACACACCTTTGTCTTCAAAGTGACATCTTTGCTCTTTAACACTTTAAAGATGTCTTTTGCAGAAGATTTGCCCAATGAAATACATCATTTCATTTTTCTTGATTGCTGCTTCTATGGACATTGGTTGTAGATCCAAGTAAAAATGTAATTCTTGACAATTTTAATCCTTTCTCTATTTATCCTGATACTGGTTATTCACCTAGTTTTGAGGATTATTATATTATTATTTATGTTGGGT
>NW_006921968.1:894586-903498 GCF_000298275.1 Orycteropus afer afer | reverse complement strand
TAGAATTCCCATTCTTCTCAATGTTATTCATAATTTGTTATGATCCACATAGTTTAATGTCTTTGCACAGTCAATACTACACAGATAAACATGATTCTGGTATTCTTTGCTTTCACCCAAGATCCATCTGACACCAGCAATGATAGCTCTTGTTCCACACCCTCTTCTGAATCTGGCTGAAATTTCCAGCAGTTCCTTGTCAACATGCTGATGCAACCAGTTTTGAATCATCTTCAGCAAAATTTTACTTACATGTGATATTAATGATATTGTTCAATAATTTTTTTCCAACTTGAGAAATGCTGAGCATTTTCCTCACTTTGGCTTCTTGAGCTGCTCTTTAAGATTTTCTGTTCAAATCTTTGAGTTCATCTTTCTTCCATTCACTTTAGCTACTCTCCATTCAAGAGCAAGTTTTGAGTCTCTTCTGATATCCATTTCATGTAGGTATTTTAGATCTATTTATTATTTCACTTCTAATAACTCTATAAAATAAGAACTAGTCTGTCCGTTTGAAGGAAAGGAAAGTTAAACTATGAAATTTGTCCAACATCATGGAGCTAGAAAGTACAGAAGCCAAGGTGAAGGGTCAGGGCTGTATCACTCCAGTATCCACGCCCCTGCCAACACACCATGCTGTGTCTCTATTATCATCTTTGCTGTTATTCTCCAGTGGTACTGTGCCACTTGCAGTAGACAATGATGGAGGCTTAGACCATGGATTGGCATTGGCAGGTAGAGTGAAGGGCAGACTGAAGTTAAGGTGATCTGGTGACAATTCAGACGGAAAAGTAAAAGAAAAGGGAAAGAGAAAGACTTAAGATTGGAGTTCCAAGAAAGGGATTATTCTAGTAAAAGAAAAAAAAATGGTGGAGAGGAAAGATTTCAGTGGGAAAAGATGAAGAACTCACACAGTTAAGAACAGTCTTACAAATGGCATCTATCTTTTGAAGTAAAGGACAATATTCACTGAGTGATTTTTATTACCAATGCTGTGATAAAAATGTGAAGGATTGCAGTAGCCCTGTTCGGTCAGGCCTGGGGTCAGGAATGTGTCTGTTCATTAACCACACCGGTCTCCTTTTTTCTTAGGCTTTGCCATGTGGCCAGTGGGTATGTTAATAAACATCCACTCAGATCACATCCTCAGGAACCTCAGGAGACCAGGGGAGACTGGATACAAAATACTGAGGGGTATGTACTGAAACAAAGACTATACCTTAAAACTGCATTCCTTTTGCCTTGCCTTGGTGTTTTAGTGTTGCCAGATCAAGTAAGTGCAGTATTTATTAGCTGTGAGTTTTCATTGTGAGTTACTGTTATTAATAGCAGTCAATATATCATTAGCATTTTACCAGAATAACGAAATAACTGATTCTGGCATCCTCTGGCATCTTTATAAAGGTGTCCCAGCTACAATGTTTACAACATATTTCCTTACACTGAATATTTATGTAGCAAGATCATTTTGGTTGACATAAAAATATCTGCACTATGAACATCCCAAACTTAAATTCTCAGATCCTATATCTGTTCATTCCCAGGACACAAAAATATTTAACTGAATAATCTTCTATTCAAGCAACTGAATATATTGTCACTACCTAATATAATGAGAGGACGTCTGGTGGTGTAGTGGTTAAAGCATTTGGCTGGTAACCCAAAGGTTGGTGGTTCCTATTCACCAGCCACTCTGCAAAAGAAAGATGAGGTAGTCTACTTCTGTAAAGATTTACAGCCTTGAAACCCAATGGGAGTTGCTATGAGGCATAATCGACTTAATGGCACTGAATTTGTTTGCTTTGAAATATAATGCAAGTGTCTTGGGTTGCACTCAATCAAAGCTTCTTTTACGTGTAATATGTAAATATAAATTTAATTCTATGGTGTGGAAGAAATTCGCAATTCTTCTCTTCCAAAGAGTGCAAGTTTGTTTGTCCACTCATTCATTCATTCACTTCATGAATATTCACTAATTGCCTACCATGAACCAGGTACTCTTCCAACCAATCCAGATATAGCAGTGAACTAAACAAATACCCCAGACCTCATCAAGCTTCGATTCTAGCTGCAGAGGATGGAAGTGTTAATACACAAGCAACATAATGATAGTAATATATTGAATGTTGGTGGTGGTAGGTGCCACAGAGATTCTACGTATAACAGAAGGAAACACTGCCTGGTCCTGAGCCATCCTCACAATCATTGCAGTATGTTGATTAAGAGGAATTAGAAGGTGATAAGTGCTACAGGAAAAAATAAATAAATCAGAGAGATAAAGGCACCAGGCATGCAGGATAGGGCTTCAGATTTTCAGTAGGATAGTCAGGGCCTCATGTCCATAAAGTCTTAAATGGGGTGAGGAGTCTGTCATGAGGATGCCGGAGGGAAGGTCCTGAGCTGGGCAGAGTGAGCTGCCATTGCCCCGCCCACAGTGGTCCACACAAGATACAGTCACCCATCCATAACGCAACTCCACCCTGGTTATCAGTTGGGACCTTCTTCAAACTAGACCTGTTTCAAACTAGACAATCAGTGTAGAGAGGAGAATTCGAGTTCTCCTGTCCCAAGCCACCTCTACCACCTGGGTCCCAGAGGGCTTCAGCCTGTCATCATCTGGCTGCTTGCTCCAACTTTGGCCTCCTTTCCAATTTTCTTCTGCTATTTTTTTAAACATAACTCAGATCGCTCCCTACTGATCATCCAGCAATGGCTTTTCCTGCTGGAAGAATAGAATTCATGCCTTCTATAAACGTGCCCAGGCTGTGTTCATGGGCTCAGCTACACCAGCCCCTTCCAGGTCCAGGATACCCATGCACCCTCTGGTCTCAACACCTTGGTGCACACTCATCCTCCTACTGGCCCACTTCTCCACCTGGTCTCCACTTTCCTGGGCCTTCCCATAGTTCAGTTTGAAGAGATATAGTGAGGCCTAAGCAACCAGTTGTGGTCATGTTGCTGTTAGAGGTAGAGGAGACACTGGACCGAGGCCTTGGGCACATACAGCTGTGTTATAATAGTAAGAGCTGAGTGTGGAGGCCAAAGAGCTGGGTTCAGATCCTGCCTCTACCTCTCCTTAGTGGAGTGAACTTGCTCTGTGAATTGGAGGATATTATTGGCAAAGAATATTCAGTGCACCCTGGACTGCCAGAAGAACGAACAACTGTGTCTTGGGGGAAGTACAGCCAGAATGCTGCTTAGAAACGAGGATGGCGAGATGCCATCTCTCTTACTTTGGTCATGGTATCGAGAGGGACCAGTCCCTGGACAAGAACATCATGCTTGATAAATGAGAGGATCAGCAAAGAAGAAGAAGGTCTTTGATGATCAGGACTGACATGGTGGCTCCGACGGTGGGCTCAGGGGGCGCGATGACTGGGAGGATGGCACGGGACCAGGCAGTGTTTCCTTCTGTCGTATATATAGTCACCATGACTCAGGACTTACACAAAGGCACCTGAGAACAATGACAATGACAATGACAATGACAACAACACTTGCAGTCAGAGGCCGGGACAGATACTACCTCTGGGAGAGCTTTCTGTTTTCCTGGGTATTGACCACCGTACATTGAAGGGTTTGCTAGGACACAGTCAACTTCATGTGAAGTTTGTTGTAACTGCCGTTTCGAGATTTCAAACTTGTTGACACTAAACACCAGTTTTCTGACGGGGAATTGATGGATATCCAGAGTGATACCAAGTATGATGAGCCTCTGTTGGGCTCACTGGGAAAGACAAACACATGACCTAATGGCTTTTGTCACGCAGGGCTGGAGACGTCCGTTTGGACCACAGTTGCATGTTCTACATGCCTTCTGTTCCACATTCCAGGCCGTTAATTGAAACATCTGTTACTATGGATACCAAATTT
Organism: Orycteropus afer afer; assembly: GCF_000298275.1. NCBI lineage: Eukaryota > Metazoa > Chordata > Mammalia > Tubulidentata > Orycteropodidae > Orycteropus > Orycteropus afer. The sequence continues at coordinate 899,625 of NW_006921968.1, read as the reverse complement.
GACCATTCACAAATCCCGCGTCTGTTATATACATGACTGCATAACCTCTCATGCAGATGTCAGAATCCCAAGGGCATTATAAATGTTACGGCCGGTCCTATTTCCAGGCTATTAGCTCAAATTGTATAATCATTGTGCAATGTGCCAGTGAACATTCAAAATGGTCCTTTTTAGAATGCCTTCTTAACAAGCCGTTTCAAGACTCTACCAGGCAAAAAGAGTCATATTTTTCTAGAAATAAAACATGGATAACAGCATGGGACGTTAACCCAGAAGGAACTGGGGCATAAAGCTACCGGTCCTCCCAGTAGCACCCTCAGGAGATGGGGGAGCTGCCCCATGTAGTTTGTTACCAGGAGGTTGGGCAGGCCCTTCACTTCTAGGGAAGAAAAGGACAGAGAGAAGACAAGGAAGAGTGACAAGACAGTTCCTGTAATGGTGAGAGAAACCAGGCCTAGGTTTCCTCACTGTGGCACATGAGACATCTCTCTAACCACCAGGTTTTCAGGCCACTGTTGCTCTCACTGGTCAGGGAAAAGAAGATCCTATGGCAGTTCTTGGCTCAGAGGGAGCAAGTCAAAGTGAACTCAGAAAACGTCTTCCACCCATCACAACGCCAGAAAAACAACCCAGTGAAGGGAAGCTCGGTGTGAGGTGAACAGAGGCACAACAGCTACCCTGACTCACAGAGATAGATTTTTTTCTGCGTTAACTGGAGGTAGCTGTTCATTTGAGAAGCACTGGTGGTACAGTGGTTAAGTCATATGAAGTTACCATGAGTCAGAACACAGCAATTAGTTACAGTGACCTCCCTGGGTGCTACCAATATTTAGCATGCTCAGGTACTAATGGAAGGTTGGAGGTTCAAACCTACCCAGATGCCTCGGAAGAAAGGCCTAGCAATCTACTTCCATAACAGCAGCCAATGTGAGCCCTATGGAGCCTGATTCCACTCAGACATGCACGGGTCCCTGTGGGTCAGAGCAGACTCTGTGCCAACTGGCTTGCTCCTTCCAGCACCTTAGGAAACCCTCTTTCCCCCACAGACTCCTCTCTCTTCAGGCCCTCTCCAGTTAAGACCTTTCCCAGGTCTTCCTATGGGGTTTCACTCATACCAGACACCCCCAAGCAGGCCCCACACCTCTTCTCCCCTAACACTCAGCTCTAGGTCCCTAGTCAGGCCACAGACCTGGCATTCATAGGACAACACTATGGCCAAGGATGTTACTCATGCTTAGATTACTGCCCTAACCACCCCCCCAACAAAACCCAATCTACCAGGTGGAGAGGCTTCTGAGGGTGCCTCAGACTGGGTGTGTTAGAGTGTGACGCTATGTTCTAGACTGGGTGTGTGAGAGCCCCTAACTGTGAGAGTCTCAGACTGGGAGTGTTAGAGTGCACAACTATGTGTTAGACTGGGTGTGTTAGAGTGTAATGCTGTGTCCTAGACTGGGTGTGTGAGAGCCCATAACTGTGAGTGTCTCAGACTGGGAGTGTTAGAGTGCACAACTGTGTGTTAGACTGGGTGTGTGAGAGGGCATACCTGTGTCTTAGACTGGGTGTGTGCAAATGCACAACTATGTCTTAGACTGAGTGTGTGAGAGCACATAACTATGAGACTCTCATACTCGGTGTGTAAGAATGTATAACTGAGTGTCTTAGACTGGCTGTATGAGAGTCATAACTGGGAGTGTCTTAGACTGAGTGTGAGAATAATAACTGTTGGTGTCTTAGACTGAGTGTGTGAGAGTGCGTAACTGTGTCTTTTGTTGTCACAGATGACTGCCTGACCCATTATAGGATTTCTTCACTAGAGAAATAATCAAAGAATGTTCCAGGACAAGTTCTAGCTCTCAGCTATGTCCAGATGAGACAGCCATTTATCTGGACAGCCAGAGGTGGCTATTACCACAGCACTCTCTGAAGTGGCCTCTCTGCTGATTTTCCAAGTGTGTTTCTGGCTCAACCACATTAAAAGGAAACACTGCTGTTAAAAGCAGTGTCATCCTATCCAGACAAAATGCACATTGCCAGACCATGGGAACTGGATGGCATGGAGGGGACCTGCCAGTATTTAGGATTTGAAACTCCTTTAGGCTTCCTTGATGACTTTGGATTAAAACAATGCTTTAAAAATGACCGTCTCTCTCTCTGTCTCTTTTTCTGGTCTCTCATCACTAAATCATGTAATCACATGAGCTGTTATCTGATAGAGCTGAAAAGACACTCCAAAATTCTCTCAAGTAATCATAGCTTGCTAAGTGAGGTGGTGCAGAAACATTGAAGTGTCCAAATAAACATGCATGCTATAGCAACCAGAACCTTCCAATGCATATCTATCTATGTACATACAAGTCTATCTTTATTTTGCAAGTATAAGAATCAGCTATCTATTATGCTCCTGGAGTGTACAGTTTTATCTGCACATGCCCCACAGTGGTGAAAGGCACAGATTTTGTACGTCTAACTTCTTTGGCTGCCAAGATGCAATGCTCCTAACCAGGCATTAGACTCCCCACTAATGAGGCCTCTGAAAGGAGATATGAGAAGTGGGTGGGAAGCCATTTGTTCTGAGATCCAACAGGCCTGACTCAGAATCCAGGCACTCTTCCTGTTTAGGTGTTGGCATTGGTAGGTTCTTACCATCAGTTTCCTCCTGTATCAAATGGGAACAGAAACTTCCTGGGAATATGAATATAATTCTACGCCATAGTTACACCTGCCATGAATCTGCCTCCCCAAAGTGTATGGCATACAGCACATGCTCATTTTAATGTGAGTTCCCTTCCTTACAGAAATCAGGTGAACATTGAGGTTTTATGTGAAGTCACTCCAAGTACGGCCCTAACAAGGGCTTTAAGTACACACTCCTCTGGCAATAAAGCAGAATTAGCCTCACATTTACTCCACAATAACAGTATAAGGATTTCGATTGCAACTTTCAAAATGAAGATGCATCAGTACTAGGGTACATGGGGTGTTAGAAGAATTATAACTTCAAGTTTTGTTTTGTTTTCTCCCAAAGCTCTAGTTTAGGAGTTGGAGAAAAGGAATGGGTAGGTTGAAAGAGGGTGGGTGGTAGAAACCACCTTTGACATGAAGTCATCACAGTCCACCCACTGTGTGACTACCAAGAGCAGAAGAGCAACCACTTCTGAAGATCCATCACTGTGGTAGTTAAATTTATGTGTCAGCTTGGCTGGGCCTAGTTGAGTGACTGGGCAGCTGGTGGTAGTTATTCCCCATGATGAGACTGGCAATCAACTCCATAGTGGGATCTACCACAAGCAGCTGAGTGGCTGCCTTTGGGATGTGGTGTGCTTCCTGTATATAAGGAGAAGCTTTGAGGATAGTCTCTAGCTTATGGGATGCTTGGACCCTGCATGTAGCCATGTCATTGTTCAATAGCCTGCCATCTCTTCTGACCTTGGGAGTTACAATGGATTTAAATTAATGGCCTGCCATGTGGTTTGGTAACATCGGGACTGTGCCTTTTTACCTGCCAACCTTGGGCTTGTCAGCCTCAGCAGCCAGCAGCTGTCTGAGTGAAGAAATGCCTCTAGTTCCAGCAGGCTGGGAGCAGGAGGCAGAGCTGGACCCCAAGGTTGAGGGGCTTTCACCCAGGCCCTAGAGCCTGGCACTTTAAACTTGTACTTAAAGCCTCCAAACTGTAAGAGAATAAGCTCCTGTTTACTAGGGCCACCCCATTTGTGGTATATTCTTGTCACAGTGGCACTAGGGAACCAGAACAACAACCAAGTGGAACAGGTCATTGCCTAAGAAGTTGTTGGTTTTTCTTTTCCTTTGTTTTTTTCTTTGATAGCATTAGTATTTTTGACTACAATGGAGGCTAACCTTCTGGGAAAAAGCTGTAAAATTAGGCTCCAAAAACATTATTAACCTGAAAAAGATACTGGAAAATTCATGTGCATAGGTAGGTAAATTAAGAGTTTCAGAGATTTTGGGAAGTTAGCTCATCACAGGAAGAATGATCCAATCACTATCCAAATAAACTTGACAGCACAGTAACTGGAACCTTCTGCTTTGCAGACACCTCAGACAGTGCAGTAGACAGTGCAGTACCAGGCAGTGTTTCATTCCATTGTAGCTGTGAGTCAAAACTGACTTGACAGCACCTGAAAACAGCAACAATATTTCCCCAAATGTAAAAAGAAACGATTATACTTACAGACTCCACAGCTTTACTACATGTGCATGGTGTATGTGGTTGGCTGTGCTGGGAGGAGGAGGGCCCCATCTCAGCACAGAGCCAGGGACCAGCCACACCTTTGTCTAAAGAGCAGACAAGATGGCTGAAACCAGAGGAAGGAGAAGTTGGCCTGGGTTGACTTTGAAAGCAAGATCAAACAAGAATGATATCCTGGAAGTCTCCAAATCGAATCCGTTTTAGAGTGAAAGAGGTGAAATCTAAACTGGGATTAATTGCCGAATGAAAGGACTGATTTACAATCTACACAATGGAACCTGATGCAACATCAACATGTAATTAATACACTTGCTCTTCATGGTTTAGAATGAATATTAACTCCTAGTGTACATAATACCAAGGAGCCCTAGTTGTCCATTGGTTAAAGTTCTCTGCTGTTAATGGGAACACTGGTGGTTTGAATGCACCAGCCACTCTGCAGGAGAAAGATGCGGCAGTCTGCTTCCATAAAGATTGCTGTTCCATGAAGATTCCAGGTGGCCTATGGTGACCCTATGCACAACAGAAGGAAATGATGCCTGGTCCTGCACCATCTGCACAATAGTTGCCATGTCTGAGCCCATTGTTGCAGCCACTGTGTCAGTCCTCCTTGTGGAGGGTCTTCCTCTCCTTCACTGAGCCTCTGCTTTACCAACCACGGTGTTTTTCTCCAGGAATTGGTCCTTTCTGACACCATGCCACAGAAGGTGAGACAAAGTCTCACCAGCCTTGCTTCTAAGGCACATTCTAGCTGTACTTCTTCCAAGACGTATTTGTTTGTTCTTATGGCAAATCAAACCAAATTCACTGCTGTTGAGTTGATCCTGACTCA
>NW_006921968.1:885319-890723 GCF_000298275.1 Orycteropus afer afer | reverse complement strand
TGACTGGTGCTTCCATGGGCAAACTCCATAAAATGTAATCTTGCATAGAGATTACAGCCTTGAAAACCCTATAATGCAGTTCTACTCTGTCCTTGCATTGCTAGGAGTTGTAATCAACTCAGCAGAAATGGGTATATGCTATATAGACCGTAATATACTGCTGTATAAGTAAGTGAGGGAGGCTACTCAATGAATGATTTTCAAAGTACAGGCTTTCACTATATTTTCACATTTAAATTTTAATCCTTGAGAATATCAAATTGTTCACATTAAATCATTTCACATTTTAAAATCTAAGTGCCTGAATCATGTTGAACATCATGTTGTCTCTGTGCACACAAGGGCGGGACTTGCAAGTTGGGTTTGCTGGCTCTTGGTCACCAGTGGACACATCTGAGTCACACCTGAGGTAAACCTATTTAGTTTGTTTTTCCTTTTCTTTTGTTTTTAAAAGTTTTAGTGCAAGTAGTAATTTCACTAGTTGAAATAAGTGTAAATTTTGCATAGCCCAGGTTTAAGTCATTACTTTGGACTTCAAATTCAGAGGACACAATTTGCACCCTGAGACCTCTGCAGTGACCACAACTTAGGTTTGCAGTAATTTGAGCTTTGAGATGGAGGCTCATTCCAAATGTTTGAACACAAGTAAGCCTTCCAAACATGTATAAGTGTAGTGACTCTAGTGTCCCTCTAGCAGAGAAAGGCCATGGTGACTCAGTCCCTTCAAGGTGGCTCTGAATGGTGGTGACTCCAAGTACAATAGAACAAAACACTGCCAGGTCCTGTGTCATCTTTATGGTCAGTAGAATGGTTGAGTTCATCCAACCTGCAGGTCTCGTCTTCTGTTTCCATAGCACACAACGTTCTTGTGAGCAATAGGGTTCCCACTGGCTGAGTTTGGAAGCACATCACCATGCCTTTCTTCCTAGTTTGCCTTAGTCTGGAAGCTCCAGTGAAACTACCACCATAGGTGACCCTGCTGGTATTTTAAACACCAGTGGCATAGTTTCCAGCATCTCAGCAACATGTGAGCCACCACAGTACAATAAACTGACAGACAGGCAGACAGGAGTGTTAAAGAAAGCTACCACACATACGTCTGCTACTTCTTTTCAGAGAGGGAAGTCGACAATTGGAAAGTTTTGGAGATTGGTAAACTCAATTTTATCAGAATGTAAATGCTCAAAATCTGAAGAAATTTACTCTGAACACTTGACATATTTTTCAACAAACCCCCATTTCTTTATCATGAATATGTGATTTCCTGACAGACAACATGTTAGACTATTGGAGGCAGAGATCAGGAGTTATGATTGTTATTAGATCCAAAATACAACTTAAGTAGTAAACACTTAGTTGTTGTTGCTTGTTGCTATGTGCCATCGAGTCGGCCCTGACTCATAGTGACCCTCCTTTGGGTTTCTGAGGCAGTATCACTATGGAAGTAGATTGCCCCATCTTCCTTCTGAGGAGTGGCTGGTGGGTTTGAAGCGCCAGCCTTCTGGTTAGCAGTCAAGTGCCATAGCCACTATGCTACCAGAGCTCCTAAACACTTAGTTATATCCTATATTAAAATAATGTTAGAAGTTAAAAAGGATAATACTAAAATCTTGGAGAAAAGGCTAAATTAGATTACCGACCATCTGTAGTAGTTAAAATTGTGTGTCAACTTGGCTAGGCCTGGTTTTGAATGGCTGGGCAGCTGGATGTAGTGATTCCCCATGATGAGACTGGTATTCAACTCCATGGTGGAATCTACTATGAGCAGCTGAGTAGCCACCTTAGGGATGTGGTCCTGCTTCTAGTTTATAAGAAGCAGCTTTGAGTAAAGTCTCGGAGCTTCTTGGACCATTTAGATCCTGCATTTTGCCGAGTCATTGGTGAGTGGCCTGCCTTGTTGTCTACTGACCTTGCAACTGTTTCTGGACTTGAACTAATGGCCTGCCCTATTGCTTGGTAATATTGGGACTATGCCATTTTATTTGCTGACCTGGGGTTTGTCAGTGTCAGCAGTCGGAAGCAACCTCAGTTAAGAGATGCCTCCAGTTCCAGTGGACCAAGAGCAAAAGGCAGAGCTGAAGCCCAGGGTCGAGGGGCTTTCACCTGGTGCCTAGAGCTAACACTTTAAACTTGGATTTCTAGCCCCCTAACCTGTTAAGAGAATACATTCTTATTTGTTAAAGCTATACATTGTGGTATTTCTGTGATAGCAGCACTAGAGAACCAAAACACCATCTAAAGGAACAAACAATGGCTTATGGTTCACATATGACATGCTTGTTGTTGTTATGTGCCACCAAGTTGGACCTGACTCATAGAGACCCCTCCTTGGGTTCCAAGGTGGTATCACTATGGAAGTAGATTGCCCCATCTTCCTTCCGAAGAGTGGCTGGTGGGTTTGAAATTCCAGCCTTCTGATTAGCAGTCAAGTGCCTTAGGCCCTATGCTACCAGAGCTCCCATGACATGCTTACACAGTACCAAAACTGAGAAACCAAGCCCACTCAAATTGAGTGGATTCTGACTCATAGCAACCTGCAGGACAGAGTAGAACTTTCATAGAGTTTCCAAGGCTGCCGTCTCTGTGGATTACTGCCACATATTTGTCCCGCAGAACAACTGATAGGTTTCAACTGGTGACCTTTTGGTTAGCAGCTGAGTGCTTAACCACTGTGACACCAGGCCTCCTATAAGACAGCACTCCCCATATATCCAAACACTGACTACACTCCCAAGTCTTCTACACACACTTGTGCATTCCAACTGGAAAAAAAAAAAAAAAAAAAACTGTGCTGTAAAATAGCTAAGCTTCTCTTCTGGCTCATTGTTCTGCAACCCACCCCTCTTGATTTTATTACCCAATGACAACCTGCAAAGAGAATCATCAGAACTTCCCCTGCGAATAAAAACACAGTTGATAATCTTCCAGCGGTGCACCAGGAATGCGAAGTCGAAATGCTAGCTATTTATTCTGGGCACTCTCCTGGTTTATGGTACCTTGTTAAGTACAAAGTGATCTCCCAGGTGCTGGGAAGGTACAACTTTCTTTCCAATTTACGTGCATAAGCAATGATTCTAAAACTCACAGGAACCACACTTTCACACTTGGATTTTCCTGCTCAAGTGACATGCCTTTTTCCCTTGAAAAGGATGTCATACTTGGTAAAGTGGAAGGTCAGCAAAAAGAGGGAAGGCCCTCAACGAGATGCAGTGACACAGTGGCTGCAATGATGGGTTCAGGTACGGCAAGGATTGTGAGGGTGGTGTATGCCTCGGCAGTGTTTCATTCTGTTGTACACAGGGTCACTGAGTCAGAGACAACTCTATGGCACCTAGCAACAACAAAACAACTGCTCTTAGGAAATCACACAAAAGGATTTTTAAAAATACCTACTGCCATCAAGTCGATTCCGACTCATAGCAACCCTATTGAGCTTCCAAGGCTATACATCTTGATGGAAACAGACTGCCTGGTCTTTCTCCCATGGAGCATTGGATTTGAACTGCTAACCTTTTGATTAGCAGCCAAATGCTTCAGCCATGGCACCACTAGAGCTCCTTCACAAAAGGGTTTAATGTAAATAAAATAGGGCCTACCCTGTTCCCATTCCACCTCTTCTGAAGGACTATCTCAATGGCTCCTCTTGGCTCTTTAACTCTGTTTGAAGTCACGGACATGACAACATTTGCACTCATTTTCTGATCATGTTTTCCTCTGTATTGTATAAAACAAACAGTTGCTCAGCTCCTACTTTGCACCAAGGCTGTGTTGAGGGCTTTCACAGTTATTGCCCCACTCAATTCTCAGGACAACAGGATGAGGCCAGTGTTATTGATGTATTAACAATAGCTATCAGGACCTTCATTTGCTGATGTGGCACAACTCATAAAGGAAAAGAAACAGCTACAAATAGCCATTAATAATCATAATATGGGTATAAAATATGAAGCTAGGAAAATTGGAAGTTGTTAGAAAAGAAATAGAAGTCTTAATGATCAGTGTCCTAGGAATGAGTGAGCTGAAATGGACTGGTATTAGCCATTTTGAATTAGACAATCATATAATCTACTGTGCTGGAAGGAGTAATTCAAGGAAAATGGTATCATATTCACAATCAAAAAGAGTATTCCAAGATCTGTCCTGAAGTAAAATGCTGTCAGTGAGAGGATAATATCCATACACCTATAAGGAAGACTACTTAATACTATTAATTTTCAAATTTACTCAACAACCACCAAAGGTAAAGATGAAGAAACTGATTTTTACCAACTCTGTAGTCTCAAATTGAGCAAACATGCAAATAAGATGCATCAATAAGTATTCATGACTGGAATGGGAAAGGTGAAAACAAACAAGTATCAGGAGTCCAAAATATGGCCTTGGTCATAGAAATGACATGAGAGATTGCCTGATAAAATTTTGCAACATCAGTGACCTCTTTATTGGAAGTACCCTTTTTTCAACGATATTAATGGAGCTCTGGTAGTGTAGTGCCTAAGGCACTTGACTGCTAACCAGATGGCTGGCAGTTCAAACCCACCAGCACTCCTCGGAAGGAAAATAGGGCAATCTACTTCCTTAGTGATACTGCCTTGGGAACCGAAGGAGGGGTCGCTATGAGTCAGGTCTGACTCGACGCACATAACAACAACAACAACAACATACATGTGGAGCTTGCTGGACAGAATACACAGGAATCAAATCGACTATTTCTGTGGAAAGATGTGAAGGAGAAGCTCAATATCATCAGTCAGAATGTCACAGGCTATTTCTGAACAGATCAACAAATAAACAAACCCGCTGCCATCAAATTGATTCCAACTCAGTGACCCCATTGGGTTTCCAAGGCTATTAGTCTTTATTGAAGTAGATTGCCTCTTCTTTCTCCCACGGAGCAGCTGGTGAGATTGAACCACCAACTTTCTGGTTAGCTGCCAAATACTTTACAGTACACCACCAGAGCTCCTGAAGAGACCATCAATTGCTTATATCCAAAATCAAATTGAAGCTGAAGAAAATTAAAATAAGTCTGTGAGAGCCAAAGTACAACTATGAGTATATTCCACCTAAACTTAAAAACCATCTCAAGAATAGATTTGACACATTGAACACTAATGACCAAAGACCAGACGAGTTGTGTGATGACATCAAGGGCATGATCCATGAAGAAAGCAAAAGGTTATTAAAAAGGTAGGAAAGAAAGGAAAAAACAAAAAGGATGTCATAAAAGATTGTGAAACTAGAGGCGGGGCAAGATGGCGGACTAGGCAGAAGGATTGCACAGACCTTCTTCAACAAAGAAAAGGGAAACCAATAAATACAGTCACAGAAGATAATCTTGGACCCCTGAGCCTTGAAGGAAAGGATGCAGATTTGGACTAAACCCCAACTAGCAGAAGAATTT
>NW_006921968.1:877753-882264 GCF_000298275.1 Orycteropus afer afer | reverse complement strand
GATAATATCAGGATACTATGAAGAACTGTATTCCAACAAATTTGAAAATCTGGAGGAAATGGACAGTTTTCTAGAAACACACCACTTACCTAAAAAGATTGTGAAACTTGCTATTGAAGTAGAGTAGTGAAATTGGATAAAAGAAATGATTAAAAAAAAGAACTGAACATATTATTTCAAAGGGTGACTCAAGAAGAAAAAGAAAAATATTACAACAAAAAGTACAAAGATCTGGAATTAGAAAATCAAATGGGAAGAACACACTTGGCGTTTCTCAAGTTGAAAGAGCTGAAGAAAAAGATTAAACCTTGAGTTGCAATATTGAAGGATTCAATAGGCAAAATATTGAATGATGCAGGAACCATCAAAGTAAGGTGCAAGAAATACAGTCACTACACAAAAAAAGAATTAGTAGACACTGAACCAATCCAGAAGGTAGCATGTGATTAAGAACTGATGGTATTGAAGGAAGACGTCAAAGCTGCACTGAAGGTACAGGTAAAAAACAAGGCTCCTGGATTTGACCAAATGTGATATTTCAACAAATGGATGGAAATGCAAGCACTCAATTGTTTCTGCCAAAAAATCTGGAAGACAGAGACACACCCAACTGACTGGAAGAGATACATATATGTGACCATTATAAAGGATGATGATCCAACAGAGTGTAGAAATTATAAAACAATATCATTAGTATCACATGCAAATAAAATTTCACTGAAGCAAATTCCAAAACAATTGCAACATTATATTGACAGGGAACTTCAAGATGCAAGCTGGATTCAGAAGAGGATGTGGAAAAAAGGATAGCATTGCTAATGTCAGATGGATCATGACTGAAATAAAAGAATATCAGAAAGATGTTTACCTGTGTTTTATTGACTATGCAAAAACATTCAACTGTATGGATCATAACAAATTATGGATAACATTGAGAAGAATGGGAATTCCCCAACACTTAATTGTGCTCATAAGTAACCTATGGGAGCTCTGGTAGCATAGTGGCTAAAGCACTTGACTGCTAACCAGAAGGCTGGCAGTTCAAACCCACCAGCCACTCCTCGGAAAGAAGGTTGGGCAATCCTACTTCCGTAGTGATACTGCCTCGGAAACCCAAGGAGGGGTTGCTATGAGTTGGGGCCGACTCGATGGCAAATAATAACAACAACAAGTAACCTATACATAGACCAAGAGGCTAGTTTTTGAACAGAACAAGGGGGCACTGCATCGTTTAAAATCGGGAAAGGTTTGTGTCATGGTTGTACCCTTTCACCATACTTATTCAATCAATTCAATTATTTGTTGAGCAAATAATTCTGAGAAGGTGGACTATATGAAGAAGAACATGGCATCAAGGTTGGAGGAAGATTCATTAACAACCTGCAATATGCAGATGACACAATTTTGCTTGTTGAAAGTGAATTTGACTTGAAGCACTTACTGATGAAGATCAAAGACTACAGCCTTCAGTATGGATTACCCCTCAACAAAAAGGAAACAAAAATCTCACCTACACCAATAAACAATATAATGATAAACAGAGAAAATACTGAAATTGTTAAGGATTACATTTTACTTGGATCCACAATTCATGCTCATGGATGCAGCAGTCAAGAAATCAAATGGCTTTTGCATTGGACAAATCTGTTACAAAAGACCTCTTTAAAGCATTAAAAAGCAAAAATATTACTTTGAGGACTAAAGTGTGCCTGACCAAAGATGTGATATTTTCAATTATTCATGCACATGGGGAGATGTATAATGAATAAAGAAGACTGACGAAAAACTGATGTATTTGATTATGGTGTTGGCAAAAATTATTAAATATACCATGAACTACTAGCAGAATGAACAACTGTCTTGAAAGATGTTCTAAGGATGTTCCTTAGAAGCATGGATGCTGACATTTTGGAGGGAGCAGTTATTTCCTGGAGAAGGATATTATGGTTGATAAGGCAGAGGGTCGGCAAAAAAGGGGAAAAGGTTTAACAAGATGTATTGACACAGTGGCTGCAACAACAGGCTCTAGTATAGGAAGGACTGTGAGAATGATACAGGATGAGACAGTGTTTCATTCCATTGTACAACAGGCTGATATGAGTCGGAACCAACTCCACTGCACCTAATAACAACAAATGTCCTAAGTAACTAAATAAAATAATATGAAAAACATTTCTTCTTTTATGATCCAGGTCCTCTTTTTACCTTTGAATGTCAGTATAGAGTAAGGCCAATACATCATATCTTTTGTAGGGGGTTTAGGCAGGTAATAATATTCCTTCTCAGAAATATTAAGGCCTAAGTACTGAGCCATCTTTGTTAAATGCTTTGTAATTGTAGAAAACGGATGTCTAAGAAATGCAGGAACAGCAATAATAATTTCTCTATACAAGTTGAAGACCAGCTCAATAGCACCAAAGAACAACATGTTTCTGCAGTAAAGACCAATAATTGAACAACACATGCCCCTTGAATTCATTTTACTGTACATAAATTATATGTCCCAATGTTGCCCACAATATATGATCACTCTTCAAATTAAAAAACAAAAAACAAACAAACAAAAAAAACTTCTAAAAAAATTTGAAGTAACACAAGTTGTAACATACTATGGGCAACAGGTAGGACTGGAAAATATTCTATTACCAATGGCTTCTTGTGAGATCATCTGAATGTGGATAGCTCCTGCTCTTTTCTTCCTTGCTTTGGGAAAATGCTCTGGGTATTTGACGGACTGTCTGGACCCGTGTGATGATTGTCTGAGGAATGGTCAGTTTTCAAACTCAATTTAGATATAATCATTTCTACACAAGGCTTCTCACACTCTCTGGGCCCTCTCTGTGGATTCAAGGGCCCCTCCAGCATAGATGATCTGAAACTAGCACCTACCATCCATCCATCTGCCCACATACCCACCTGCCCTCCATGGTCAAGAGCACAGTTCTGATGCCTGCATCCTCCTACTCAACAGGCTCCCATTGCACTTTGGATAAAGCCCACATCCTCAATATGGCCAACAGTGCCCTGAGAGGTTACCCTTGGTTCCATATCCAACCTCATTAGGGCACTCGCCAGGCTCAGGCCACACCAGCTTTCTGTAATTTTCAAACTAGAGCTGAGCAAATGCTGTTCCCTCTGCCTGGAACACAATTCCTATCCACTTCCTCTGGTTAAACCTCACTTATCCTTTAGGTCTCAGCTGGAAACCAATCCCATAAGTCATTATTTATTTGATGCTCCAAACAAGGATAGATTTCCCTCCAATACATTCACATGATTCACAACCCACACATGATTTTTCTCCTTTAAAAGACTTACCTAACTTAATTCCTTAGTTACTAGTTTGGTATTTGCCCCTTCTTCCCAATAGGCAGTGCTACCCTTAAAAGTGGTGCCATGATTGTCAAGATCCCTATGACCTATTCTCTTAAGGGTTGGAGATATAATCACTAACTGATAGAAACTGAAACAGACATATGGCATTATTGCCAAGTGGATTTTCCTAATGTTTTAGAATATATTTAGACAAAAAACAATCAATCATTTTTGCATTGATGTGAAACTAAATGATCACAGTGGGCGGGTGTATATGGAATGCTTTTCTAGAGTACTTTTCATATCTGCTAAGATTTTACAAACTGAAATATCACCAATAAGTTATGTACTTTTACAATTCTTTAACCATAAATTTTTTAAAGAACAATCTTATCTACTTTTTATAGATCACAATTTTATAAGAGGCATATTTTATTTAGTTTTTTTTTTAAATAATTTTGTAACAAGTATAGAAAACAGGATATAGAATTTGCCTCTATTTTGTTAGTAATTTACAGTACCATGATATATTCTACTTAATGTCTTTAAAGCATGTGTTACACTTTATTTAAAAATTAAAAGAAAACCAACTCCCAGGTAAGAAATTCATTCATGAATGCAAGCATGGATTCACTCATTTATTCCTTCAACAGATTTGTCATGAGAGTTTGCTACATCAGGCACTATGCAAAGTGCTGGAAATAGAGCATTAACAAAAAGTTAGACAGAAAATTCTGCTCTAATCTCAGTATTTAGCATATTAGGTAGGTTACCAATTATTGAACTATCATCACTCAGCTCCAAAGTCTCCCTTTATACTCTCCTGTTTTGTTTACTTTATGGTGCTCCAACAGAAAATATTACAAATGGATAACTTTAACAAACAGGGATTTATTCTCTTACAGTTTGGGAGGTACAAGTCTAAGTTCAAAGTGCCAAGCTCTGTAACCACAAAGAAAAGGAACAGTCTCCCTAAGCAAATCCAGAAGGAAGGAAAAGCATATGGGTTTAATAAGCACAAAACCAACAATAAAAAAGTAAAGGGAGAAAGCATTAGCCAACAAACCAAACTCAACACAGAAAGGAATATGGAACAAGGACACACCAACAATATGACAAAGAAAACATAGTAGATAACAGCAATCAATTCATACCTATCACTAATTGCACTCAATGTGAATGGACTAAATGCACTT
>NW_006921968.1:876435-877163 GCF_000298275.1 Orycteropus afer afer | reverse complement strand
AACAACTCACTGCTCAAAAACTACTGGGTAATAGAACAGATAAAAACTGAAATAAAAAAATTCCTAGAAACAAATGAGAATGAAGATACATCATAAACCTATGGGATACAGTGAAAGCATTACTCAGAGGACAGTTTATAGCTATAAATGCATACAAAACAAAAATCTGGTTCTTCAAAAAGATCAATAAAATTGATAAAGCATTGGCAGACCTAACAAAAGAAAAGAAAAAGAAGATCCAACTCACAAGGATTATAAACAAAAAAGGTGTCATCACAACAGAACCAACTGAAATAAAAAAGATAATGACAGAATATTATGAAAAACTGTACTCCAACACATTTAAGAATCTAGGAGAGATTGACAAGTTTCTAGAATCACAAGACCTACCTAAACTATCTCACTCAGAGATAGAAAACTTGAACAGACCTATAATGAAAGAAGAAATTGAATGAGACATAAAAAAAAAAAAAAAAAAAATTCCCACAAACAAAAGTCCTTGCCCTGATGGATTCACTGGAGAATTCTATCAAATATTCAGATAAGAGTTGGCACCTATGCTACCCAAGCTATTCCAGAACATAGAAAAAGATGGAATATGCCCAAACTCATTTTATGAAGCAAGCATGAAACTAATACCAAAACCAGGGAAAGACACCACTAGAAAGGAAAACTACAGACTAATATCCCTCATGAGCATGTTGTTGTTGTTGTTATGTGCCGTCGAG
>NW_006921968.1:869050-875884 GCF_000298275.1 Orycteropus afer afer | reverse complement strand
GCATTCCCCTTATGAACGGGAACCAGACAGGGATGCCCTCTATCACCACTTCTATTTAACACTGTATTGGAAGTCCTGGCCAGGGCAATAAGGCAAGAAAGAGAAATAAAAGGCATACAAATTATCAAGAAGGAACCAAAACTACCTCTATTTGTGGATGATATTATCCTGTACATAGAAAACCCAACGGATGCAATAAAAAAACTACTGGAACTAATAGAGAGGTTCAGCAAAGTGGTAGGATACAAGGTCAACATACAAAAATAAGTTGGATTCCTCTACACCAATAAAGAGTCCTCTGATAAAGAAATAAGGGAAACAATACCATTTACTATAGCTACAAAAAAGATAAAATATCTAGGAATAAACATAATCAGAGACACAAAAAACTTATACAAAGAAAACTATAAAACACTGCTACAAGAGACAACAAGGGCACTACATAAATGGAAGAACTTACCTTGTTCATGGATAGGTAGAATAAATATTGTGAAAATGTCAATACTACCTAACCTAAAACAATCTATACTTTTAATATAATCCTGATCCAGATTTCAACAAATTTTTTTAAGGACATGGAAAAACTAATTACTAATTTCATATGAAAAGGAAAGAGATCTCGGATAAGCAGAGTACTTCTCAAGAAAATCAAAGTGGGAGGTCTCACACTTCCAGATCTTAAGAACTACTGTACAGCCAGAGTACTCAAAACAGCATGGTATTGTTACAATGATAGACAGATAGACCAATGGAACAGAATCAAAAGTCCAGATATAGACCCATCCATCTATAGACAGCTGATCTTTGAGAAAAGTCCAAAATCCATTAAATGGGGAAGAGATAGCCTGTTTAACAAATGGTTCTAGCAAAACTGGATATCCAATTGCAGAAAAATGAAACAGGACCCATACCTCACCCCATACACAAAAACAAACTCAAGCTGGATCAAAGACTTAAATGTAAAACCCAAAACTATAGAATTAATCAAAGATAAAATAGGGGCAAATCTGGGAGCTGTAATTTATGGCATAAATAGACTATCAAGCATAACTCAGAATGTGCAGAAGATAGAAGAGAAGCTAGATGACTGGCACCTTTTAAAAATTAAATTCTTATGCACATTGAAAGACTTCATCAAAAGGGTAAAAAGAGAACCTACAGATTGGGAGAAAATATTTGCCTAAGACATCTCTGATAAAGGACTTATCTCCAAAATCTATAGAAAACTTCAACACTTCAATAACAAAAAGATAAATAACCCAATTCACAAATGGGCAAAAGACTTGAACAGACACATATGCACACCTATGTTCATTGCAGCACAATTCACTATAGCAAAGAGATGGAAACAACCTAAATGCCCATCAACAGATGAGTGGATAACCAATTATGGTATATGCACACAATGGAATACTATGCTACATTAAAGAACAATGCAAATCATCTCACAACCTGGATGAATCTGGAGGACATTATGCTGAGTGAAATAAGTCAATTGCAGAAAGACAAGTACTGTATGAGCCCAATGCTGAGAAAAGACAGAGAAGGGTTTGCTTGGGAAAGGGAATTCACTTAGTAGGTTACCAGGACAGGGAGGGAAGAGGAGCAATTAATTTCAGGCTAGTTAGGGCCTATACATTGACAATGGGTAGGGGAAGGGATATACGGGAAGGATATATGATCACCATGGTCATATAAGAATATGGGAGGACACTGAATTGTGTGCATAAGAGATAGACAACAGATGCTAATACCCAACTAATGTGTCCACAATACTGCATTACCATTAACACCAAACACCAGGCTACAGATAAACACATAAACACCTGAGGTGATCAAATGGGAGTCAGTGAACAGGAGTATACTTGAGACCAAGGATAGACTCATCTGAGCCGAATCTTGCACAGACACTAGTGATACAAAATACTTGCAGTCCTTACAGAAACAATAGAAGACAGACATAGAGTAATCCCTCACAGACAGCCAGAGACTATGGGAGAGAGATCTAATAGCTCTACCATCTCAGGACCATCGTACTGGGGAACACCAGACTCAATTGGCACAACAAAATACATAAAAGCCTTGCTCCACATCCTACATTGGTCAGTAGTGACTGGGGTCTTAAAAGCTTTCAAGCAGCCATCTAAGATGCAGTCAACAGTCTCGAGCACAGGAAGTGAAGAAGAATGCAAAAAAAAAAGGGCATTTGGAAGCAATCAGCCATAGGACACGATGGACCCCAAGGCCAGAAGAACTAGATGCTGCCTGGCTACAAATGCCAACCACTCAGGAAAGAATCAAATCTGGAGATCCTGGATAGAGTGGGAGGGAAAAGTGGAGCAAAATCCAAGAACTCAATAATGACCAGAATTACTAGTCAGATGAAATCTGGTGATACCCCTAATACTATGGCCCTTGAATACATTCTGTGCCTGGAATAAAACACACTCCCAGGGGCTGGCTCTCATCCCAATAGTTAACAAGATGTACATGCAGACCACTCAACTCTGGATGACACACCCACATACTCTATGGTAATACATCCCTTAGAGCAATAGACCATGGGGCACCAGAGAACCAACATACAAATTGAGGAAATGCAGGACAAACATGAGTACATAAATATGAGGGGCACAGGGGGAGGGTTAGAGAGTAGGGAGGGGAGGAGACTGGGTTAGGGTTGGACATGGTAAATGGGGAATGAAACTAAATGTACACGTAACGTTGAATGTAAAACAAGCTCTTAAAAAAATAAAAGTGCCAAGCTCTAGGCGTTAGGTGAAAGCTCCTTGACCTTGGGCTTCAGCTCTGTCTCTTGCTTCTGACCTGCTGGAGCCAGAGGTGTCTCTTCACTCAAACAACTGCTGGCTGCTGAGACTAACAAGCCCAAAGTTGACAAATAAAATGGCACAGTCCCAATATTACCCGTCAACATGGCAGACTGCTAATTCAAGTCCAGAGACAGTCCCAGGAGCAGGAGGAAACGTGGCAGGCTGTTAAATGAAGACTCAGCTACATCCAAGATTCAAGCATGCCAAAAGCTGCAGGCCATTCCCAAAGCTTCTCCTCAATATAGGAAACAGGCCACATCCCTAAAGCAGCTACTCAGCTGCTCATGGCAGATTCCACCATGGAGTTGATTGCCAGTCTTATCACAGGGAATAGCTACTACTAGCTGCCCAGCCACTCAGAACCAGGCCCAGCTAAGTTGACACATAACCTTAACTACCACATCTACTTCATGATTTTGGGGCTGAAACACTGGAAATCTCATGTCTGCATTGCCAGCTGCTATCTGTTTGGGTCTGCCAATAGGGCATGTAAGAGGGGAAATGGACAGATGGAGAGGGCAAAGAGACAAGATCCTTTCTGTTTGTCCCTATGGACTTCCTGCCTGCCTGCTATAGACTTCCTGTCTCCTCTCCTATGACATCCTGTCCTGCCCTCTGGACTTCCTGTATGGCCCCTGTGGACTTCCTGTCTGTCGTCCCATGGATTTTTGGTCTGGCTTTTATGACATTATTGTCAACTCCCTGTAGATTTCTTGTCCAGCCTCTGTGGATTTCTGGTTTGGACCTAATGAGCTTGCAGTCTGGATCCTATGGAATTCCAGTCTGTTCCTTGTGGACTTTCTCTCTGGCCCCGAGAGACTGCCTGTCTTCCCCTATGCACTTTCCATCTGCCCCTGTGGACTTCCTGTCAGTCTTGCTTCAAGTAACATTGCCAATTTGCTCCAGTACCAACATCTGATTCCAGTTTATAATTTACTTGAAGAACTTGGATAATCATGTTCTGTCAGGACTCCAGCATGTGCAGGAGGTCTGACCTCTAGGTCTAAGAATCTAAATTTTAATATTCCCAATCTTTTCTTTCAGTTCTCTCAGCCCCACAAGCCATAGCTCCTTCCTACAGTTGTTACTTCTGTAATGCCTTAGTGTTTTCTCTGTAAACTTTTTGTGTCTCTAATACAGACTTTGGGAGCTCTGGTGGTGTAGTACCTAAGACATTTGACTGCTAACCAGAAGACTGAAGGTTCAAACCCACCAGCCCCTCCTTGGAAGGAATATTGGTCAATCTACTTCTGTAGAGATACTGCCTTGGAAACCCTAGGGGTTGGGGTCACTTTGGACATGTGTGGATCATAACAAATTATGGATAATATTGAGAATTATCCGAATTCCAGAATACTTAATTATGCTCATGATGAACATATAAATAGACCAAAAGACTGTCATTCAAAGAGAAAAGTGTATACTGCATGGTTTTAAAACAGTAAGGGTATGCATGATGTAGTACCCTTTCACCTACTTATTCAATCTTTATGCTCAGCAAATGATCTGAGAAGCTGGACTCTATAAGGAATGTGGTATCAGGATTGGATGAAGACTCATGAACAGTCTGCGATATACAGATGACATGAACTTGCTTGCTGAAAGTGAAGAAGACTTGAAGCACTTACTGAAGACCAAAGACCACAGCTTTCAATATAGATCACACCTCAACGTAAAGAAAGCCAAAATGCTCACAACTGCACCAATAAGCAGCCTCACGATAAATGGAGAAAAGATTTTAGTTGTCAAGGATTTCATTTTACTTGGATGCACAATCAATACTCATGGAAGCAGCAGTCAAGAAATCAAACGATGTATTGCATTGGGCAACTCTGTTTCAAGGGACCTCTTTAAAGTGTTAAAGAGCACAGTTGCAACTGTGAAGATTAAGGTGCACCTGATCCAAGCCATGGTATTTTCAATACCTCATATGCATGGGAGAGCTGGAAAATTAATAAGGAAGACCACAGAAGAATTGATGCATTTGAATTGTGGTGTTGGCAAAGAATATTGAATGTACCATGGACTGCTAGAATGAACAAACCTGTCTTCAATGGAATACGGTTGGAACGCTCTTTAGAAGCAAGAATGGCCAGACTTCATCTCTTGTAATTTGGCCACGTTGTTGGAAGGGACAAATCCTTGGAGAAGGATATCCTGCTTGGTAAAGTAAAAGGTCAGCGAGAAAGGGAATTCCCTAAGCTGGATGGACTGACACAGTGGCTGCAGCAATGGGCTCACACATAGCAATGGTTGTGAGGATAGCACAGGACCAGGCAGTGCTTTGTTCTGTTGTACCTGACTCCATGGAGCCTCACACACACACACACACACACACACACACACACACACACGGTAGCTACTTAGGAGCTACGGTGACACAGTGGTTAAGGCCCTTGGCTGCTAATCCAAAGGTTGGTGGTTCAAACCTACCAGGCATACTGTGGGAGAAAGATGAGTCAGTCTGCTTCTGTGAAGGTTTACAGCCTTGGAAACCCTCTGGGGCAGTTCTACCCTGTCCAATAGAGTCCCTGTGAGCTGGAATCAACTCGATGGGGATTTTATTAATTTTTTTTCTTAATGCCCATTTGACAACACTTTGTATTCATTTTCTCTGTTCAAATAATTCATGTGCTTTCTGTCTCCTTACTGCACTGTGACTGAAATCGAGAATAACAAACGAAAACAAAACAAAAGATAATGAGCAGGAAAGGAGATATCAAATCTGTGTGCCTGTGATTGGGGTGGGAAGTTCACAATTTTAGATGAGCGGGGCAGGGTTCCGGTGGCATAATGTCTAAGGCATTTGACTGCTAACCAGAAGACTGGCAATTCAAACTCACCAGCCACTCCAAGGAAGGAAGACTGGTCAATCTACTTCCATAGAGATACTGCCATGGAAACCCAAGGAGGGGTTGATATGAGTCAGAAACAACTCAACGGCAATGAGTTTTAGTTGAGGGACAGGGAAGTCCTCATGGTGACAGTGACACTGAGGAAGGAAAAATATTACATACAGTGTTGTTAGGTGCCATTGAGTTGGTTCCGACTCATAGCAACTCTACATACCACAGAACAAAACTGCCTGGTCCAGCACCATGCTCACAATTTCTGAGTTTGAGCCAATTGTTGCAGCCAATCTCATTGAGGGTCTTTCTCTTTTTCGCTGACCCTCTACTTTACAAAGCGTGACGTCCTTCTCCAGGGACTGGTCCCTCCTGATAACATGTCCAAATGTATGAGGTGAAGCTTGGTCATTTTTGCTTCTAAGGAGCATTCTGGTTGTACTTTTTCCAAGACACATTTTTTGGCTCCTCTGGCAGTCCATAGTACAGTGAATATTCTTCACCAACACCATAATTTGAGCACATTAATTCTTCTTTGGTCTTCTTTATTCATTGTCCAGCATTTGCATGAGTATCAAGTGATCGAAAAATACCATGGCTTTGGTGGTTCAGGCACACCTCAGTCCTCAAAGTGACATCTTTGCTCTTTAACACTTTAAAGAGGGCTTTTGTAGCAGTTTTGCCCAATGCAAAACATTGTTTGATTTCTTACCTGTTGCTTCCATGGTTGTTGATTGTGGATCAAAGTGAAATTTAATCCTTCAACACTTCAATCTTTGCTCTGCCTCTCAAGATGCTGCTTATTGGTCTAGTTGTGAAAAATTTTGTTTTCTTTAGGTTGAGGAGTAATACATACTGAAGGCTGTGTGTATACTGCACAGCTACACAGAGGCTACTCTGGTGGAACCTTGGAGAAAGCAGGGAGGGGGAAAAAGGGATCCTACCTTAAAGGGTTTGATTTTACTTGACCACCTGTCTTATGTTCTGTTTGGGCTGGATTTTTCCTTTAGTGACCACTCTCTCAAAAGTAGTTTTCGGGACTAACCAGGAAGATGGCAGACTAGGCAGAAGGATTGCACAGACCCTCTTCAACAAAGAAAAGGGAAACCAATTAACACAGACACAGAAGATAATCTTGGACCCCTGAGCCTTGAAGG
>NW_006921968.1:859091-862020 GCF_000298275.1 Orycteropus afer afer | reverse complement strand
AGGAAGTGGGAGGGGAGCTGCTGCATTGTAAATTTTGGTCAATGACATGAGACAAAGTATATGTGAACTGCTGTATGAAAAGTGAATTTACTCTGTAATTGTTCACCCAAATCCTAATAATAAAAAAAAAAAAAACAAGTAGTTTTCGGGGATCCTTGTCCTTTGGATAATCCCAGATTTGAGTCACTCCCTTGAGACAATTATCATAGGAACCACACTTCTGCTGTTCTGAATTGATCCCTTGACTGTTTTCAGGCTGATCTTGGCCATGAAGAACCTTTTGACTCCACTGACTGCAGAGAAGACCCTTATGGCAAATATGAGACTGACTATGCTGAGTGTCGACCAGAAGGCTGTCCTCTGTGGTGATGGGGGAATCACATGCCTGCATAAAAGGGACACCAGGAATCCCAAACTCTAACTAGAAGGAAGTCTGTCACTGTCTTCTTCTTATTGTTACCTGGTACCAGAACACAAATTGTTTGTGTTTGTTTTCAAAAGTCTGATGCATATGACAACATTTAAACTCCTCTAATTTCTTCTAGACCTTTGGTGGTGCAGTGGATAAGGCATTTGGCTGCTAACCAGAAGGTCAGCATTTCAAAGCCACCAACTGCTCTGTGGAAGAAAGATGAGGCAATATACTTCTGTAAAGATTTACAGCCTTGGAAACCCAATGGGGGTCGCTATGAGCTGGAATCAACTTGATGTCAGTGGGTTTGGTTTTTTATGTAATTTGTTCCTCTAGATTACTAATAAGTCATACATCCAGTGATGCAGTGAAGGCATTGCTGGATGGAGAATTCAAAGGTTTGCATCCTGGAACTGTCCGAACTCCACCTGGCTTTTGAATACTAGCCAAGTCACTCCACTCCTATTACTATCAGGTCATCCTCTGAACAATGAGGGCAGTGAAACACAATCACAGATTTTGTAATTAAATTTTTCTAATCATCTCACTCTTGTTTATGGTTTATATAAACAAAGAGAAAATTCAGTGGTCACTTCAAGTAGAAGAGATTATCTTATAAAATGTTCCTCTTTTCTACTTCTCATGAAATCCATTCACTTCTGTTTAGAATTGTTACTACTAGATTGTTAATCCGAAGTAATTAGTGGACATTTACTCAACTGTTCAATACCTTTCAGCTGCTCGCTGTATGAATGTTCTCAATTTCCTAATAACCACAAACATGGGCACACTTTATCCAAAAACCAAAGTGCACCACAGTTTCCCCACATGCCTCCCAAGAAAGCCACCTTCTCCTCTAACCACTGAGCTCTTCAGGGAGCCATACGTTTCTACAAATTACAGCACAAACAAATCTCTTACCATCTCTTCCTTCCATCCCCCATGATGATTCTTTCTTTCTACTCCTGTTTTATTTTCCTGGCTCAGGCACATTTTTCAAAGTTAGCTGAAAATTTGGCCCCATTTCAGGCAGCTTCCTAGGATTTATTGGGTGCTACAGAAAAATCTCTCAATGACTAGAGTTTCCAGAGAATCCCTGGAGTTTTGGGCTGGAAATAAAACCTAGTACAATTGAAGTCAGCGTCTTGAGTTAGTCTCCAACCAAGGGAGGTATTCTTAAACAGCACTGAGAGCAGTGGGATTTACAATGTCCTCAAAATTGTTGAAAACAAGAGAATAATTGGATTTAAGTAGAAGCAGCATGAGCCCTACGCATGGATGCCTTACAACAGTCAAACTTACTCAAGAGAAGATAGCGTTCATGCAGACCTCATGCGAAAGAGAGTTGAAAAATGTGATATCCACTTTTCAAAAATCTAAAGTGTTATTCCAAGTACAGAAAGTACATGAAATTCTTTGAGAAAATCAAATCTTGTCCTATGCAACATAAAACATATCTAAGGGAACCTCATTAAAGTTCATTGACAAATGGGAGTTGTTAACAATATTTCTGAAATATATTTTATAGATTAAGCCATTTCTTAGCCCAAAGTAGGAATGTGCCATGCTTTCTTCTCTTTTAGATTGGAAGTAGAGAGAGCACTTAAGACCAACTAACACTCAATGCAGTGTGGCAGAGACGCTGTGCAGAGAGGCTCCACCTACATAGCGACAAACAAAATGTGTGCCAGTGAAGACAAGTTCATCTTCCCCTCACACATGGGCATGTTGTTGTTGTTGTTGTTAGGTGTTGTCAAGTAATTTCCGACTCATAGCAACCCTATGCACAGCAGAAAGGAACGCCTGATCGCATGCCAGCTCCATGATCCTTGCTATACTTGAGCCCATTGTTGCAGCCACCATGTCAATCCATCTCGTTGAAGGGTCTTTCATCGACCCTCCACCTTACCAAGCATGACATTCTTTTCCAGGGAATAGTCACTTTTGACAACTTGACCAAAGTAGGTGAGACAAAATCTGGCCATTCCTGCCTCCAAGGAACATTCTGGCTGCCCTTCCTCCAGGACAGATCTGTTAGTTCTTTTAGCAGTCCATGGTACTTTCAGCATTCTTTGCCAGCGCCACAAATCAAAAGCACCAATTCTTCTTCAGTCTTCCTTATTCATTGTCCAGCTCTCACATGCATATGAAGCAATTGGAAATATCATGGCTTGTGTCAGGCATACCTTAGTCCTCAAAGAGACATCCTTGCTCCTCAGCACTTGAAAGGGTTCCTTTGCAGCTGACTTGCCCAGTGCTATATGTCATCTAATGTCTTGACTGCTGCTTCCATATGACATCAATTGTAGAACCAAGCAATGTGAATTCTGTGGCAACCTCAATCTTTTCTCCATTTATCATGATGCTGCTTATTGGTTCAGTTGTGAGGATTTTTGTTTTCTTTATATTGAAATGTAATCCATACTGCAGACTGTATTCTTTGATCTTCATCAGTAAGTGCCTCAAGTCATCCTCATTTTCAGCAAGCAAAGTTGTGTTGTCAGCATATCACAGGTT
>NW_006921968.1:854505-858661 GCF_000298275.1 Orycteropus afer afer | reverse complement strand
CTTTCTTTGGAATGGGTACAAATATGGATCTCTTCCAGTCAGTTGGCCAGGTAGCTGTCTTCCAAATCTCTTGGCATAACTGATTGAATGCCTCCAGTGCAGTATCCGTTTGCTGAAATATCTCAATTGGGTATTCCATCAATTCCCGGAGCCTTGTTCTTTGCCAATTCCTTCATTGCAGCTTCAACTTCCTCCTTCAGTACCATTGGTTCTAGATCTTATGCCACCTCCTGAAATAGATGAAGATTGACCAGTTATTTTTGGTACAGTAACTGTGTATTCTTTCTATCTTCTTTTGATGTTCTGTGCATCATTCAATATTTTGCCCTTAGAGTCTTACAATATTGCAACTTGAGGCTTAAATATTTTCCTCAATTTTTTCAGCTTGAGAAATGCTGAGCGTGTTCTTCCCTTTTGGTTTTCTAACCCTAGGTCTTTGCACATTTCATTATAGTAATTGGCTTTGTCTTCTCAAGCTGCTGTTTGAAATCTTTGGTTCAGCTCTTTTATCATGTCATTTCTTCCATTTGCTTTAGCTACTCTCCAATGAAGGGCAAGTTTCAGAGTCTCTTCTGTCATCCATTTTGGTCTTCTCTTTCATTTCCATCTTTTTAGTGACCTCTTGCTTTCTTCATGGACGATGTTCTTGATGTCATCTCACAATTCTTCTGGTTTTTGACCAGTGGTGTTCAATGCATCAAATCTATTCTTTAGATGGCTCTAAATTCAGGAGGATATATTCAAGCTCATATTTTGGCTCTCATGTACTTGTTTTAATTGTCTTTAACTTCAAGTTGAACATGCAAATGAGCAGTTGATGTTCTGTTCCACAATCAGCTACTGGTCTGGTTTTGGCTGAAGTTACTGAGTTTTTCCATCACCTCTTGCCACAGGTGTAGTCAATCTGATTCCTGTGTGTTCCTTCTGGTGAAGTCCATGTGTATAGTCGCCATTTGTGTTGTTGAAAAAAGGTATTTGCAATGAATAAGTCATTGGTCTTGCAAAATTCTGGGTATATGGGAGACATTAAGGAAATCCCCCCTGAAATGACTGCTTTGAGCAATATGTTCCAAACAAAAATTTAGGGTGATGTATGCTACTCATAAAAACAATTCAGATTGAGTTAGTTAATATATATATAAGTTAATATATATATATATATATATATATATATATTTACATCCAAAGTGAAATGTTGAGAGGATATAATATTTTTGTTTGGAATTTTGAAATATAATTATTCATTGAAAAACTGAATTCTTATTAGTTTGCAACAAGAATGTGGGGATAGAAAGGCAAATAAAATAAGGTCTCTGATAAAGGGCACACTCTGGTATGAAAAACAAAGCCACATATAATTACACAACAAAGCTGTATGTGATGTAACAAAAGACCCTAATAGGTAACAAATGGGGCCAAGGTCAGAGGAGTCTGCATGCTGAGGGAGGCATCACTGAGGTGCAGGCTAAATGAGAAAGTCATTCTACTTTAGACAGTGCTCAAGGATGACGCAATGGAAATCCATATACATGATCTCAAAGATCCCTGAAGGACAGCAACATCTGATGATCAGGGAATCAAAATGACACAGTGGTTCAATAAGTTAATAGTAGTACCCATTAGACTTTGATTTCTGGAATGGTTATATGAGAAGTGCAATGGTCCCTTTCTCTAACAAAACAAAAAACACGCTAGCAACAAACAAAACCCCAGTGATCTAGTCTGTAGAAATTGTCTTCAGAGCATACAGAAAATGGAGAATATTCTATCACAGGAAAAATAAGAAATCATGGTTACAACAGTGAAACTTTGTGTCATGCGACCCACTGTTTTCTCATACACAACCCTCAGGAAATGTGTGAAGGAAACTACACCGTGTGTGTAGAGTCAAGAAGATGAGAGCTCCCTGTCCCTGCATCCTCCAGTCCATGGTGATGGTTTCATCTGACAACAGTGGGGCACTAGGACCTCTCACTCCTTCACTCCCACATTATAAAAGCCCTATTCTGGGTAAGCATGGCTGAGAGTACTAGCCATCCTTCTCCCACCCAGCCCCTACATACAGGATGAAAGCTCTACTACAGCCACAGCAGGCCAAGCATAGAGGATGCCTTCATGCCTCCATCCCAGTTTGACTGTAATGCTGGGATTCCAGTCAGAGGAGAATAGAGGCTACCATCCCAGAGCCCACTCATACAGCAGGTGACTGATGTTCCAGGCCCCATCGTCAATGCAGTGACATAGCAGTTTGAATGAGGAAAGGCAGGTGGTAAGAACAAGAAACTCCACAGCTTTGTCTAAAGGGACTGACTTTATTTGGCATAAAATGTAGGGAAGTTCATGTCAAAATGCATTGTCAACAATAACAAAGATCCTGACTGTGAGAAATTAAGAGAAGGCTGGTAGCTCTATGACACTCACAACAACAAGAAAATTGGTAGACAGGCTACATATTTAACAAAGATAACCAGAGAAAAATTCTGCCAAGGAGATACCTTCTGTGCTCAGAGCACTCATAAAGACAGGCAACACTGTGTTCCTGCAAGGAAGGCTTACTTTAATCCAATCAGAATGTGGGCAGTTTATGCGCAGGGAATTGTTGCAACCCATGCAGTATCAGCTAGCAATGACTGTATGATAAAAGCTGAGTGTGCTACCAATAGGAGCAGACCAGTATAGGCTTTCACGAAGACCGTGTAGCTTCCATATTCCCCACCTCCTGAAAAGCAATTGGAGATGGGACACTGCAGAGGAAACAGATTTCACTTAACTGCTAACCAGAAGGTCAGCAGTTCAAACCCACCAGCTGCTCTGTGGAAGAAAGACAGGGTGATCTACTTCCATAAAGATTGACAGCCTCAGAAACCCGATGGGGGTCACTATGAGTCAGTTTCCCCTTGATGGCAGTGAGTTTGGTTGTTTTTTTTTTGGGGGGGGTTTAGTCTAGCCAAGTCACTATGAAATAGACAAGCAAGCAACACCACATCAACAACAAAAACCCCAAAGTGATGGTAATGATACAGCAGTATTCAGAATTCCTACATTATTGTTAGGTGCCACCCAGTCAGTTCTGACTCACAGTGACCTGTGTATAACAGAAAGAAACACTGCCTGGTCCTGAATCATCCTCACAATCTTTGCTATGCTTGATTCCATCTTTGCAGCCACAGTGTCGATTCCTCTCATCTCCATGAGGGTCTTCCTTTACCAAACAGGATGTCCTTCTCCAGGGGCTGATATCTTCTGACCACATGACCAAGGCAAGTGACATGGAATCTTGCCATTCTCACTTCCAAGGAGCATTCCGGCTGCACTTCTCCTAGGATAGATTTGTTCATTCTTCTGGTAGTCCATGGTATTTTTTTTTGCATTTGGTGGCAAAACCATAATTCAAAAGCATCAACTCTTCTTCAATCTTCCTTATACATTTTCCAGCTTTCACTTGTATATAAGGAGATTGAAAATGTACCATGGCTTGGGTCAAGTGCAACTTAGTCTTCAAAGTGACATCTTTCCTCTTTAACACTTTAGAAAAAGGTCTTTTGCAGCAGATTTTTCCCAGGGCAATGTGACGTCTGATTTGCTTACTACTACTACTATGGGCGTTGATTGTGGATACAAGAAAAATTATATCCCTGAGAAATTCAATGATTCTCCATTCATTGTGATGTTCTTTATTGGTCTGACTGTGAGAATTTCATATAAACCTTATGAATATTACCTACAATGTCCAGTTTTTAACAAAATATCATGAACTTGCAAACAAATAAACAAATACAGGGCACTGTGAGCCATACACAGGAACAGAAGCAAGTAAGAGAAATAGCTGGTGAGGACAGCCAGAGTCAGACTTAGCAAAGACCTCCAAACAGCGAGTATGAGTAAATTCAATGAACTTATTGATAATAAGAAGTGCAGCCAAAATGCTCCTTAGAAGCAGGAATGGCCAGATTTTGTCTATCATACTTTTATCATGTTGTTAGAGGGGACCAGTCACTGGAGAAGGATATCATGGTAACAAATAAAGCATCAAAGGAAGGCATAATGACAATGCCTCAATTAAAGAATATCTGTAAAGAGACAGCAGTTACAAAAAGGAACAACCTTGAAATTGTGGAGTTGAAAAGTGCAATACCTAAGTGGAAAAAAAAAAAAA
>NW_006921968.1:851894-854405 GCF_000298275.1 Orycteropus afer afer | reverse complement strand
ATCACTAGAGGTGTGCAATAGTAAATTTGAGCTGCCAGCAGAAAGAGCGAGCAAACTTAAACATAAATTGAAAGAGGTTCAGCAATCTGAAAAACAGAGAGAAATAGAATAAAGAGTGAATGAACAGAATCTGGGAGAAATGTGAGACGTCATTAAGTCCAATAACAGGTGTGAAAAGTAGGTATCAGAAGGGGACGGGTCATAGGAAAAAACTATTGGAGAAATGGTGGCTGATGATTTCCTGTATTTGATGAGAAGAGTAAGTCCACATATGCAGGATGCTCACATAAATTCAGGTAGGATAAACACAAATAGGTCTGAACCCAGACACACCTTAGTGAAAATTTTGAGAGCCAAACACAAAGAGAAAATTGTGTACCTGTCAAGTTAAAAGCAATTCTTCACATATAACCCAAAAGAGGGGAGTGTGGGAGCAAAGCCGGGTTGAAATAAGGAAATGAGGCCAGATGGTAAATTCAGATCTTATGAAGAAATGGGAAATCATAAATGGTAAAGAAAAGGTTAAGATCAATCATGGGAGAACAGAAAGGCAGTGTTCACACAGGGAGACAGCCTGGGGGGTGGGCGTGCATGGGAGGGAAGGACACGGGGAAGAGGTTAACTACAGGGAGGAAGTGGGAAGAGAGCTGTTACATTGGGTGGAATTACAGTCAATGTCATGAGACAAAATGTGTGTGAACTGCTGTATGGGAAATGCATAAGCTCTGTAAACTTTCACCCTAATCACTATAAACATTTTAAAAAAAAGAAGAGAAAAGGTTAATGTAAGAAACTATAGAAATATATCATTGCTTTCCTTTCTTCTCCCAACTTCTAAAATAATATAATCTTCAGAACACAGTAAAATAATGGATTGGTGGGTTTTTAACATACATAGTAGGAAGGACAATAGCATAAAAAGGGGAGATGGCAAATGAACTATTGGTGGTGTTGTGCCTAAGGCGCTTGACTGCTAACCAGAAGGATGGTGGTTCAAACCCACCAGCCACTCCTCAGAAGGAAGGTTGGGCAATCTACTTTTGTAGTGATGTTGTTGTTGTTGTTATTTTGCCGTTGAGTCGGCCCCGACTCACAGCGACCCCTCCTTGGGTTTCCGAGGCAGTATCACTACGGAAGTAGGATTGCCCAACCTTCCTTCTGAGGAGTGGCTGGTGGGTTTGAACCGCCAGCCTTCTGGTTAGCAGTCAAGTGCCTTAGCCACTAGGTGAGGTCGCTAAGAGTCGGGTCCAACTTGATGGCCATAACAACAACAACAACATTGTTAGGAAGGACCAATCCCCAGAGGAAGGTATCATGTGTGGTTAATTAGAGGGTCAGCGAAAGAGGGCAAGACCCTCAATGAGCTGTACTAACACAGTGGCTGTAGCAATGGGCTCAGACAAAGCAATGATTGTGAGCATGGCACAGGACCAGGCAGTGTTTTGTCCTGTTGGACATAGAGTTGCTGAGTCAAAATCTACTCCAGGGCACCTAACAGCAACGACAACATAACAAAGTTTACATTTTCTACTACAATGAAACTAGCACAAATTGGAAGTAGATTCTGATCAATTCAGATACGTATTTTAAGTCCCAGAACAACCACTGAAAAAATAACTTAAGCTATAGTTAAAAATCATTAAAGGAATAAAATGTTACATTATGAATCATTCACCTAATGAAAAAGAAGCCAGTAAAGTAGGAAGAGAGTGGGGGAAGGCATAAAAAAAAGAAACAAACAAACACACCACTGTTGAGCCAAACCCGACTCATAGCGACCCCTCCTTGGGTTTCTGAGGCAGTATGTCTACAGAAGTAGATTGTCCAACCTTCCTTCTGAGGAGCGGCTGGCTGGTGGGTTTGAAGCTCCAGCCTTCTGGTTAGCAGTCCAATGCCTTGGGCACTATGCTACCAGAGCTCCCCTATGTTATGATGGAAGGGCTAATTCATGAGGAAAATAGGAAATTATAAACATAACAACAACCCCTCAAAGATTGCTCAACCTTCCTTCTGAGGAGTGGCTGGTGGGTTTGAACTGCCAGCCTTCTGGTTGGCAGTCAAGTGTCTCAGGCACTATGATACCAGAGCTCCCACCCTCAAAGACAGATGCAGTAAACACTGTCAAGGATTTCATTTTACTTGAATCCACAATCAGCACCCACAAAAGTAGCAATCAAGAAATCAAACAGTGTATTTTATTGGACAAATCTGCTGCAAAAGACTTCATTAAAGTGGTAAAAAGCAAACATATCACTTTGAGAACTAAGCTGCACTTGACCCAAGCCAAGGATTTTCAATCATCTCATGTGCATGTGAAAGCTGGACAATGAAGAAGGAAGATCGAAGAAGAGCTGTTGCACTTGAACTATGATGTTGGGAAAGAATACTGAATACACCATGAACGGCCAGAAGGATAAACAAACTGGTCTTGGCAGAAGTATACCTAGTATGCTCCTGAGACGCAAAGATGCCATGACTCACATTACATACTTTGGACACATGATCAGGAGG
>NW_006921968.1:850844-851469 GCF_000298275.1 Orycteropus afer afer | reverse complement strand
ATAGCAACCTCAAGTACGGCAGAACGAAACACTGTCCGGTTCTCTGCCAGTCCCAGGATCCCTGCTAGGCCTGAGCCCGTTGTTGCAGCCACTGTGTCAATTCATCTTGTTGAGGGCTTTCCCCACTTTCGTTGTCCCTCCACTTTACCAAGTGAGAAATAGGCAATTCAACAATAATAGTTGGAGATGATAATACACCACTTTCAATAATGGATAGAACACCTAAGCATAAGTCCACAACAACAGAAGACTGGAACAACAGCAAAAAGCAAAAAAATTAACAGACATATATAGACTATTTCACCCATTAGTAGCAGAATACAGATTCTTCCCTAGTATTTATGGACTGTTCTCTATGAGGGACCATGTGCTAGGCCATAAAACAAACCTGGATGAACGTAAAATGACAGAAATCACGCCAAGTGTATTCTGCAGCCACAAAGAGATTAACTTAGAAACCAGTAACAGAAGAGCTGCCAGGAAATTCACAAATGTGTGGAAATGAAACAACAGCCTCTTGAATAGTCAATGTGTTAAAAAGGAATGTATCAGAAAAATTAGAAAATATATTCATATGATAACAAACAAAACCACAACATACAAAAACTTACAGGATGTTACTAAA
>NW_006921968.1:844437-849564 GCF_000298275.1 Orycteropus afer afer | reverse complement strand
TCAGAAAGCAAAGTTGTGTCATCAGCATATCGCAGGTTGTTAATGATTTTTCATCCAATCCTGTTCTGTTCGAATGACAGCCTTGTGGTCTATGTCCAGGTTCCTCATGAGGACAATTAAGTGTTCAGGAACTCCCATTCTTCTCAATATTATCTACAATTTGTTATGATCCACCCAATCAGATGCTTTTGCATAGTCAATAAAGCAAAAGTAAACATCTTTCTGATTATTCTTTGCTTTGAGCCAAGATCCACTTCACTTCAGCAATGATATCCCTTATTCCACATCCTCTTCTGAATCCAGCCTGCATCTCTGGAAGTTCTCTGTCAATATATTGCTGTGACCATTTTTGAATTATCTTCAGTAAGATTTTACGTACATGTGATATTAATGATATTGTTTGATAATTTCCACCCTCTGTGGGATCACCTTTCTTTGGAATGGGTACAAATATGTCACTTGGCCAGTCACTTGGCCAGGTAGCTGTCTTCCAAATCTCTTGGCATAACTGAGTGAGTGCCTCCAGTGCAGCATCCATTTCTTGAAACACCTCAGTGGGTATTCTATCAATTCCTGGAGCCTTGTTCTTCACCAATTCCTTCAGTGCAGCTTCTACTTCTTCCTTCAGTACCATTGGTTCTTGATCATATGCCACCTCCTGAAATGGATGAACATCGACCAGTTCTTTTTGGTTCAGTGACTCTGTGATTCCTTCCATCTTCTTTTGATGCTTCTTGCATCATTCAATATTTTGACCATAGAATCTTTTAATATTGCAACTCAAGGCTTAAATTTTTCCTCAGTTCTTTCGGCTTGAGAAGTGCTGAGCATGTTCTTTCCTTTTGGTTTTCTAACTCCAGGTCTTTGCACATTTCATTATAGTAACTGGGTTGGTCTGCTCGAGCTGCTCTTTGAAATCTTCTGTTCAGCTTTTTGATCTTGTCATTTCTTCCATTTGCTTTAGCTACTCTCTGCTCAAGGGCAAGTTTCAGAGTCTCTTCTGATATCCATTTTTGTCTTTTCTTCCTTTCTTGTCTTTTCAATGACCTCTTTCTTTCTTCATGGATGATGTTCTTTATGTCACCCCAAAATTCTTCTGGGTTTTGGTCATTGGTGTTCAATGCATCAAATCTATACTTTAGATGGTCTATAAATTCCAAAGAAATACATTCAAGGTCATATTTTGGCTCTTGTGGACTTGTTTTAATTGTCTTCCACTTCAAGTTGAACTTGATGTTGGAATATATGTATTAGCAAAATTCATTGTGAATGCATACACAGTCGTATTTCAGTGATCACAATATTAAATCTTGGTGTTTGTTATCTGGAGCTCTGGTGGCATAGTGCCTAAGGCACTTGACTGCTCACCAGAACGCTGGTGGTTAAAACCCACCAGGCACTCCTCAGAAGGAAGGTTGGGCAATCTATTTCCATAGTGATACTGGCTTGGAAACCCAAGGAGGGGTCTCTATGAGTCAGGTCCAACTTGATGGCACACAACAACATCAAGATTATCTGGAGAGGTCTTTCTCCTTTTTCCCTTCTTTATCCTTCATGTAGATGGATATTGAAAACTTTTGCTGTAACTTCCACTGAGTTCAAAAGAGCCAAAGATCTCCGGTTGTTACCAGCCATATCTATTCATGGAACAGACTTCAGTGAGTATCTCAGGTCCCATGGGAAGGCCTGGGAGAGTTCAGGGAGACCCAGGGGTGCCGATGAACTTCCCTACTTGTGCATTAACAAGAAGGGGGAAACACCTCCTTCATTCTCTTCCAATAAATCCAGGCGTTCAAAGCTCTGCTGGGCATGATGCATCTCTCTACAACACATTTGTGGTTTGAGTCTTTGTTGATGAAAGCTGAAGTTGAGATATTCTCATTTTGTGCACTATGTGCAAATGCTCTTGCTCTAGTCAAGGGAGCCCTATTTTTCTTGGGATAGTGTGGTAGCAGTCAACAACCTTAATGCTTGACAAGTGTGTCAAATAACAGCCCCTGTGTCTGGAGGGTTCTTATGGTATTTATTCTTACACCAAAAAGTTTTCATAAATGAGAGGAGACGTAAGACTAACAGAATTCTCCTAGAACACAGAATTTTAATCTAAAAATATTTTTAGAGGATTTAGCACTTGTATATATTCACCCTTTTGAGGAATTTGTTATGAAAGCCATTTCAACATCAAATATTCATATTTCAGGGGGAGAATAACTCTTACGGGATGTGGGATCTCAATTTCCCCTTTCCAAAGAGGGAAAGAGGTTTAAGAAACAGATGAAAAGCATTTTCTAGAGATTCAAAAAATGTTCAAAAACATGTTTGTCAAACTGAAAACCTTCAAGACCTCACTTAAAGTGTCTTGACCCCACTAGTTCACTCTATCACCTCAATATTTGCTTATATGTCATATGTCACCTTAGACTTCTTTGTTGCTCAACTGTGTCTGAATGAATAATCTTTGCCCAAGGATATAAGTATATACTAAGTTTTCTTCTCATAAAAATATGTAAAGTTAACAAAAGCAAAAGGCAAGCCATTAGGATTTCATCTTGGATTGACTTTGGGCTTGAGGAGTGCAAGTGGATTTTCGACTTGGTCACATGCTCTTTACTCTAGGTTTCCACAAGAGGAACACCTGAAGTAGTAAGTTCCAATAAATCCACCACTGTTGAGTTGATTCTGACTCATAATGACCTTATAGGACAGAGTAGGACTGCTCCTTAGGGTTTCCATGGCTATAAATCTTTATGGAAATAGAGTGGCTAAACTTTCTCCCATGGAGCAGCTGGTGGGTTTGAACTACCAACTTTTCAATTAGCAGCCGAGTGCTCTGAAGCATGTAGGTAATGTTTAATGTCTCAATCAGATATT
Organism: Orycteropus afer afer; assembly: GCF_000298275.1. Classification (NCBI taxonomy): domain Eukaryota; kingdom Metazoa; phylum Chordata; class Mammalia; order Tubulidentata; family Orycteropodidae; genus Orycteropus; species Orycteropus afer. The sequence goes on along the minus strand of NW_006921968.1, from coordinate 846,693 downwards.
AGGAAAAAGGTAAATGTACCAGTAGACCCATTACTGAGATAGACTGGCCTCTCCCTGCCATACAGATGTCATTCCATCAGAATTTCATCACTGTCCTAATGTGGAGGTCTTCATCATCTGAATGAGAGCAGCAATGCACTCAATGTCTTTGTAGCATGTCATCAAATAATCAACATGGTCAGCTCATGGAGTGCAAGTGCATTTCTCAAAATGAAGACATGTATACAGATTCAATAGTGAACCAGTAAGTCAGAGGAATCCTAAACTTAATATGTTCAAAACTTCCCACTAGTTCTGACATACAATGTTCAAAATGAAGAGCTCAGCCACAATTATTCTAGACAAAAATAAACAACAACAAAATAGGGTGGTGTGTACCCAGTTTCCAAAGAAGCCAAGGGAGGCAGCAACTTATTTATGAAAATATTATTGATCAATTTCCTTTTGCTTTTACAGATTAAAAAAAAAAAGTGTCTTGCAGTAAGATCACACACTGAAATGTTTCAAGGAAATCTCCCTTCACACAACACTGTCCACACAACTCTACAGATCTCAAGTTGAGCCTTATCCATGACGGGGAGATTCACCCTAGTAGGTGAGATTCAACACAGGAGGGGAGAGAACAGTACTCACCAAACCTTTGCAGGTTGAGAGAGCCACTGAGGAGTTTTTGTGGGATCGCAAGGAGCCTTGATAAAAACAGAAATCCTCTGGTGGAATCGTCTTCACTGATTTTGTGACTCCCTTTCCCAGGGTCTGTACAATAAATCCAGGAGCTACCAGGTTGCTGGAAGTTTTCAGATCCATGTGGAAGTCGTGCCCAAATCCTCTCAGCCGAAGGTGAAGGGAATCAGCTCCTAACTGGGTCACTGCTCTTTTCCTCCGTTGATGGTGTGTGATTTCATGGGACACATACTTTCCATTGTGGTCAACCTCATAGGCAGAGACAAGGTCGTATTCTGAAAGCAAAAGCAGGGAACAGCTGAGTAATTTCAGAGTTCTGAAAAGAATCAGGAATGGTTAGAATATAATTTATTACCAGATGTACTGGTTGAATGGTGCCACTCTCTCCCCAGAGATTTGTCCACCCAGAACGTCAGAATATGATCTTTTTTGGAATAACGATCTCTGCAGATGTAACTAAGGTAAAGATCCCAAGATGCACCGTCCTGGATTAGAGTTGTCCCTAAATGCAATGGTGGTGTCCTTGTGAGAGACAGAAAATAAGTGACAGACAGAAACATAAAGAAGAGAAGGAAACATGAAGACAGAGATAGAGATTGTACAATGTGTCAACAAGCCAAGGAATGCCAAAGATTGCCACAGGCTACCAGAAACAGGGGAGCTCTGGTAGCATAGTGCCTAAGGCACTTGCCTGCTAAACAGAAGGCTGGTGGTTCAAACCCACTAGCCGCTCCTCAGAAGGAAGATGGGGCAATCTACTTCCGTAGTGATACTGCCTCGGCAACCCAAGGAGGTGTCGCTATGAGTCGGGTCCAACTCAACGGCACATAACAACAACAACAACAACAACCAGAAACTAGGAGGGTTGCATGAAACAGATTCTTTTTCAGAGCCTCCAGGAAGAATCAATCCTGCTGCCATCTTCATTTCAGACTTCTGGTTTCCTGAACTGGGAGACAATAATCTCTGTTGTTTTCTGTGACCCAGTTTGTGGTAATTTTTCATGGCAGCCCTTGGAGATTAATGTAACATTTTTACTGAGTCAAAATCAATGGAGAAAAATTCAGCATATACTCCCTTTCAATGTCAAATTGTAAAGTAAAGAAAATTAGAGTTAAAAGGCCAAATATTAAAATGGACTTTAAGTAATTTGCAGTTCTCTCCATAAAGTATAATTACCAGTACATAAATCCCATGCCACATAAAAGGGGAAAAAATGATTACAGAATAAATAAAATTCAATCATATTTCAGAATTTTTTCTTGTACAAGTTTAGTAACTATCAACATGTGATAATTTTGTATGTTTCCAAGCCATTCCTTCCACCAGTTTGTTGCATTGTGGTGGTTGTCTGTTGCTGTGTGGCTGGAGGCTATGCCACCAGTATTTCAAATACGAGGGGCTCACCCATGGTGGACAGGTTTCAGCAGAGCTTCCAGACTAAGACAGACTTGGAAGAAGGAAGGGGACATCCACTTCTTAAAGAATTGTCCAGTGAAAACCTTATGAATGGCAGTGGAACAATGTCTTATACATTACTGGAAAGATTTGTGAGTAGCCTTGAAATACTAT
>NW_006921968.1:818432-820601 GCF_000298275.1 Orycteropus afer afer | reverse complement strand
GGAGCTCTGGTAGCACAGTACCTAAGGCATCTGACTGCTAACCAGAAGGTTGATGGTTCAAACCCTCCAGCCACTCAGCCACTCTGGGGAAGCAAGACTGGGCAATCAACTTCCACAAAGATTCATTGCCTCAGAAACCCAATGGGGGTTGCCATGAGTCAGATTTGATTTGAAGGCAATGCATTTTTTTGTTTTGTTTTGTTTTTTGTGGGTTTTTTTTTGTTTTTATAAAGTACTTGGAAAATCTCCCGAGTCCCTCTGCAATTTTCATAATGATAACAAACTAGAGCTTTTTTTTCTTTTAATAAAGAATTTAAAAAAGTAAAGATGACCGGGTCTATCCTAGTTATTTAGTGCTGCTATAACACAGGAGGATGACTTTAAGAAACAGAAGGTTATTTCTCACAGTTTAGGAGGCTAAGAATCTGAATTCAGGGCATTTGACTGCTAACCAGAAGGCTGGCGGTTCAAACCCTCTAGCCACTCTGTGCAAGGAAGACTGGGGGATCTACTTCCGTAGAAATACTGCCCTGGAAATCCAAGGAGGGGTGGCTATGAGTGAAAATTGACTTGATGGTAGTGAGGTTTTTTTTTTTTTTTTTTGGCTCTAGGGGAAGGCTTTCTCTGTTGGCAGTGGGGCCAGGTCCTTGTCCCTTGGTTCTCCGCAGAGCCTCCTGTGGTGCGGGGTCTCTCTTTTCCCAGCTACATGCTCACTTGCTTGTTTAATCTGTTTTATGTCTCAAAAGAGATTGACTGGAGACACCCCCTACACTAATCCTGCCTCAGTGACGTAACAGAAACAACCCCTTCCCCAACAGGATTTTAACCACAGAAAGAGGCTTAGGGTTTACAACATATATTTTTGGGGCACGATGCAATCCATAAGGGACAAGCTACTTCAAATATAGATAATTTTCCTGTGGAATCTATTGTAAAAGAAACATTAAAGGGATATGGATGAGTACAAAAAGGTGATTTCAAATAGATAATACTTTTTCTTGCAAAGTAAACCATGGATCAACGTTTCCTATTATTTACATCCGGCGCCCTCTGGTGGTCTTCAAACAGTCCCTACGTTTGAGAATTTATCGGATGGCATTTTATTATATACTATTCAGTATCTCTGAGAGAACTGCAAAATTTAATTCATAAATTAAATTGTTATTCCTTTCTGTTATTTTATCAAGATGAATTAACTAGATCGCGAAAGCTTTAAGTTACTCACTTTGATTCCCTAGACTTTCTGGAAAAAACAAAACAAAACACTGGGATAATTAAACCAGTCCTGTCATAATCACCATGAACATTTGAGACGCGATTTACTCTTAGAAACGGTGCAGTTATCAATACGTAGTAACTGCCAAAGAGGTGGCTTCCTGTGGAAATCTCTGTGACCAGTGTTAGACACCTGCTTCGCCCTCACCCTAATGCTGAGTCAAGGCGCAGAGACCCATTCCACGGGAAGAACAAATTCGGGAACGTCTATCGTGAGCGGTGGAAGCAAAACCCCACGCTGCAAAGCCCACACACCAGACTGGGTTGCAGGGCAACGCGTGCCCAGGACGCTGGCATGGCTTCAGGACATGAGGTTTTGTGGGCCAGTATGTATCAATTTAGCTGCAGTTCCTGACAAGTATCAGCTGTGATAGTAAGGTGAGACGCCCAGGCACCGTGGCAATGACCTCTTTTGTCTCTAGCTGTAATAGGCAAGGAGGGAGACATTCAATAAGGATAAAAAGAGGAAAAGGAGGGGGGTTCCATCGGTACAAGCTCTAGTTTATTCCTAACTCCCCTCCTTAACTTTTCGAAAGAAACACATTTCCTTGTCTCATGGCTGGAGTCTGCGGTGATAGTTACCGTGTAACTATCAGTGGAAGCCCATCCTGGGGGACTCGTCCCTGCAGACAGACACAGCAGCGGCAGCAGGTCAAAGGCGGCTTTCAGCAGCGTGGCGCGCACCCACAGCACGGGCTGAAGCAGCGGTGGAGTGTTTATGAGCGGCCAAATCGCACGGACTGGAATTCCCCCAGCTCGCGGACTTACCAGCGTTTTCTACCCAGCCCGGGCGCTCCTCGGGCGAGGGATGATGGGGGTCGCTCCGGCTCCCAGGCGCCGACGCTGCGGGTCCCACGGCGCACACAGGTGCCTGCTGGAAAACAGCGGCGACAC
>NW_006921968.1:815980-817647 GCF_000298275.1 Orycteropus afer afer | reverse complement strand
CTGGACCACGCGCAAGGGCGCCCCGCTCCGCCCCTCCCTACCTAGGAGTCCAGACCTGCGCCGCCTGGCACCTGCTGCGAACCTGCAAGGGCGGCGCTGGGCCCTGCTGGGGGAATCGCGCGGAGGAGGCGCACCTGGTTCTCGGAGGTCCCCGCGGAGCCCAGTGTACAGGGCCCGACGTCTCTCTAGGCTGCGCACGTGGTGGAAGAGAGGGCTCCAGGGGAACCAGTTGCCCGCTCCATCTCCGAGCTGTCCATCCCCTCGGTGATGTCGCTTGCGGGTCCCAGGCCTGGCTGCCCTCCCTGGCCAGCTGGTCGGGAGTCCTCGGGGCCGCGGGCTGGACTTCCTGTGCTGCCGCACGCGACAACTCGGCCACCGAATTCATACCGGGTCAGGGCCTCTCTGTCTTGGCATCCCTGGGGGGCTTGTGTGTGAACAGGCCTGTGCTCGAGAGTGTGCGCACGTGCTTGTGTGCGCTCCTGACTGTGCACGTGAGTGCGCGCGCTTGTGTGTGAGTTCCCGTGTTACTGTCCTCTTACATGCGCATGAAGGCGCTTTTATGAAAGCGTGTACCTGAGCAGGAGTCCACGCGAGCGCTTGTGTGTGAGTGTGCCTATGTGTATGTGTGAGTGGATGCCCATTTACCGCCTGTGGGCCCTAGTGGCTGCCTACCCCTTCTGTGGTCTCACTGTCCCTCAGGTCATTTCAGCGGCTTTGCACACTTTGGAAAGGGGCAGTGGCCTTAGACTTCCTTCGCCATGAACATGTAGGTGGCCTGTAGGTGGCTCTGTGGGCTGTCCTGGCTTATCTGCTTCAGATCTTTCTTTGAATTCTACTGTTGTTATTGTTATATGCTGTCAAGTCGGAAGCCGAACTCACAGTGACCCCTCCTTGGGTTTCTGAGGCAGTATCACTACGAAAGGAGATTGCCCAACCTTCCTTCCCAGGAGTGGCTGGTGGGTTTGAACCGCCAGCCTGCTGGTTAGCAGTCAAGTGTCTTAGGCACTATGCTACCAGAGCTCCTTTGAATTGTACTATTCATTCACTTATGTGAAAATAGTTTTCAAAGTGTAAATATTTTTAAATACAGGCCAACCACAAGAATAGAATGAAAGCTTGAATCTGGGGGTGGCCTTAAACCATCTTCCACCCCCTCAAGTTCCTGACAAGTCTCTGGCTCAGTGAGCATGCACCCCTCCCCCAGTGCAGGGAGGATGGGCAGAACCTGGAGGTCTCCAGGGGTCTTGAAGAGGAGGTAGGTCTAGACCACCAACAAGAACACTCTTTCCCTTTCTGAGAGTGCTTTCTCCTTATTTCAGAGCAAGTTGCTTTGAATATCAAGTTGATATATGATAAGAATACAAGTTAAATTAAAATAAAAGGGTGGGGCACAAAGGGTCTGAGAGGGAAACTGCTCCCTAGCTGTTGCATTTCCCCACATCAGTCCCCTTCGTAACTCAAAGAGGCAAGGGCTCTTTCTCTTGTGGAAATTGATGGTACCTTAGTGGATGTTGTTGTTGCTGGTAGGTGCCATCCAGTCATCCCCAACTCATAGCGACCCTATGTACAGCAGAAAGAAACACCGCAGGGTCCTGAGCCAGCTCCATGGCTCTTGCTACCCTTGAGCTCATCGCCTCTGCCGCTGTGTCAGTCCATCTCGTTGAGGG
>NW_006921968.1:801664-815769 GCF_000298275.1 Orycteropus afer afer | reverse complement strand
CACTTCTGCTCTGTGTCTGTCATTTCTCAACATCCCTTAAACTAGCAGCTAGGTTGCATACAAGTGTTGGTTGAATTTTGCCTGAGGATCTTAAAAGAACTTCTGTAATTCATTCTCTTCTGGAAGATTAGGGCCACTCTCAATATTACTTGTTTATACCAAGTATTAAAATACAATGTCTTTGAAATGCTCAAACAATAGTGTCCATTAACTTCCCAGCTTGGAAGGACTAAGAGCTCCTCTCCCTGATCTTTGCATTTCCCAGATGAGAAAACAAAGCCCCAAGAGAGGTGATGATGGGCAGTCAGGTGACCCACCACAGCCTCAGAGCAGCCTAGATCTCCCAGCACTCATTCTACCTGCGTAGCACCCACCCGCCTAGAAAAGGTGGCCTGTCAACCTGAACATAAAGAAAGTTCCTCTAAGGTGTGAAGAGACAGCATTCTAGGGACCAGAGAAGGAAATTTTGATGTAATGACCTTTCAATTCACAAACTGGGTGAAAGATTAGGGCAGTAGTGATGTGCTTGGTGCTTTATGTGAAACTGAGAACTCGCCATGAAGACTGACTGCATAATTTTAGGAATCAGACCAGGCTGGTGCCCATGCTGCTGGCAGCCCCTGTGTCTGCTCATGACTGTCCCTCCAAGTTCTCCTTTAACTTGGGCAGCTCAGCTTGTCAGCAACAATAGGATGATAGGCTCTAGGGTTTGAGACAGACATGCCCTTCTAATGTCTAAGGAGTGAGCCCTGGCGGGCAACAGTGACTAACTGAAAGGTTAGTGATTCTAAGTCACCCAGATGGTCCATGGGAGGGATACCTGGCCATCTGCTCCCATAAAGATTACAGCTTTGAAAACCCTACAGAGAAGGTCAGCTCTGTCACATGGGGTTGCTATGTGTTGGAATTGACTCCAGGGCACCTGGCAACAGCAACACCCCCAAGGCATGGGGAGAGAACAGCAGAGGTTTTAATCCTGGTTCTGCTACTGGCTCTACTTAGGGTCTGTCTGTGTTCCTCCTTTATGTTTTGACAGGAACTAACTGACCAATGAGGGCAGGTAACAGTTGAGATCCTTGAATTCAAAGTATGACATTTACAAGCTCCATCCCTTTACAAATGTCTCTTAGAAGAAGTACAGTCTGAATGCTCCTTAGAAGCGAGAAGGGCGAGACTTCATCTCATGTACCTTGGACATGTCATCACAAGGGACCAGTCCCTGCAGAAGGACATCATTCTTGGTAAAGCAGAGTCAGCCAGAAAAGGAGGAACTTCAATGAGATGGATTCACCCAGTGGCTGCAACAGTGTGCCCAAACACAGGAACAGCTGTAAGGATGTCACAGGACCGGGCAGTGTTTCATTGTGTTGTACATGGGGTCCTTGTGAGTTGGAACCACCTGGATGGCACTTAACAATAATCACAACAATCTCCTTAGAAGCTTTATGGCCTATTATTGTAACACTGGCTTCTGCTAAACATTCTTCTGATGCTAAAGGCCAAGTAAAATAAAGATTGAATTTTGGTGTATCAGTTCAACAGCAACAACATCATACTGTCTGTTCTGGTTCCCTAGTGCTGCTCTGAGGAGCTCTGGTAGCATAGTGCCTAAGGCACTTGACTGCTCACCAGAAGGCTGGCGGTTCAAATCCACCAGCCACTCCTCGGAAGGAAGGTTGGTCAATCTTACTTCCATAGTGATACTGCCTCGGAAACCCAAGGACGGGTCGCTATGAGTCGGGGCCGACTCGACGGCATATAACAACAACAGTGCTGCTCTAAAGAGAATACACCACCAATGGGATGGCCTTAACAAACAGGAGTTTACTCTCTCACAGTTCAGGGGCTTTAAGTCCAAGTTCAAAGTGCCAGGCTCCAGGGGCTGGGTGAAAGCCCCTCAACCTTGGAGTCCAGCTCTGCCTCCTGCTCCCGGCCCACTGGAGCTAGAGGTGTTTCTTCACTCATACAGCTGCTGGCTGCTGAGGCTGAGAAGTCCCAAGTTTGACGAGTAAAAATGCACAGTCCTGATGTTACCAATCCACATGGCAGGCCATTGATTTAAGTCCATTGAAAGTCCCTAGGTTGGCAGAGCATGGCAGGCTGCTGAACACAGCTACATGCAGGGTCCAAGCATGCCGTAGGCTAGAGACCATTCCCAAGGCTTCTCCTTATATACAGGAAGCACACCACATCCCAAAGGCAGCTACTCAGCTGCTTGTGGTAGATCCCACCATGGAGTTGATTGCCAGTCTCATCATGAGGAATACTACATCCAGCTGCCTAGCCACTCAACCAGGACCAGCCAAGTTAACACATAAACTGAATCTCTCTCCCTAACTGAATAGCTGTTAAGACTGAATTGTGCCCCCATCCAAAAAAGTGAAAGTTCCAGTCCCTAACCTGCAAAACGGAAAAAGAGTTTTCTTATGCTATGTTCATGAGCCCATATCAGAGTAGAGTAGACCTACTGCTATTTCCCTTCTGAATGTTGTCTTATAAAAGAGCAGAATTAATGTACAGATGCACACACAAGAGGATTGATGCCACGGGAGGACTTCTCTGCAAGCAGAGGAGTGCCGAGGGTCACCAGCAGAAGCAGACCCAAGCAGGGCTCACGGAAGGCAACGGCATGGACAAGATGCTGATTTTGATTTTTAGCCTCCAGAGCTGTGAGAAGATAAATTCTGTTCATTGAAGCCACCCACATGTGATATTTCTTAACACAGCACCACTAGGCAACTAAAACTGGCTTACAGTAAGAGCCAGTGATTGCCGCTCATGGACCAGTGTGTTGACGGCCACTCCTGGGACGACTGGCCTGCTGATCTTGGCTGGGCTCTCTCATGGGCCTGTCAGCTGCAGGTCTTTCTCCTCCAAGACTTCACTCGGGCTCTGCTGACATCACTTGGGTTGGTGTCACCCAGTACAATAACTCATGGTGTTACCCCCCAACAATGGACAAACTTGCATACCAGACTATATGGACTCCTTAGTCATTTTCTATAAATATTAACCATAGAATGATTCACGATAAATATAGTTGTAAACTATTTAAATGTGATATTTCTTGGATTATGTGGACACTAACAAGGTCGTTTGGCAAAATCTTCCTACAAGGAATTACATCATTATTAGTTACAACATTATTAATAATCGAGAAGGGCTTTTTTATTTTTCTCCTTCTTTCCCTTTAATCACTAATTCATTCTAAAAAAATATATATTGATATAGTTTCACAAATACAAACTACTATATAATTGTAGCTAAAACACCAGGAAATTTGACAAAATTGTTGTTGTTGTAATATATCGTCAAGTGGAACCCAACTCATAGCGACCCCTCCTTGGGTTTCCAAGGCAGTATCACTACGGAAATAGATTGCCCAACCTTCCTTCCGAGGAGTGACTGGTGGGTTTGAACTGCCAGCCTTCTGGTTAGTAGTCAAGTGCCTTAGGCACTATGCTACCAGAGCTCCTTGGTGACCGTAAAAATACTGGCAGCAACAACAGTAGCACTTTTTGTAGCACGAGCAGATGAAACCATGTGATTCAAAGCACCCTTGTAATTGGATAAGAATGACCGCTTTGAGCAGAGAGCCTTAGAAGATTCCAAAAGTAAATTAGCAGAGTTTTAGCCCTGTAGACCTATTCATACATGTAAGCTAGGCTTACAAAAAATGATTTTGTTGTTGCAACTAACTATAGGGATATTTTTATAAGATACAATACATTTCTGCTAAAACATTGGACCGTCATTGTGCTATCACTTCCTCTGACAGTGTCACCTGGTGTGGTCCTTATCCCCCTAGTGACACCGTTGTTGGCTCTCTCATATTTCTATAGCAAATAAGCCAACTTGACCCTAATTCATGTGATGTTTCATCCTCCTAGCCTGACTTTGTCCTCAGCATGGTGGCAGGATTCCGAGAAAAAGGATGACAGCACAAAAGATCTTTGAGGTTGGGCCTGGATATGCCACGCCAGCTGTAGGTCAAAGCTGTCACAGGGCAGCCAGACACATGGTCTATGGAAAAGGACTCCATCGCTTGATGGGAGGAGTGCATGGCCATGTTGCAAAGGTCTCAACGCAAAATGGGGTAAAGAAATGTAGCCATTTTTGCAATCAGTGGACCACTTCTGCTCCCAAGCCTTATCCTCTTTGTGCACCTTGTTAAGGAACATGGTGTCCTTGTCTCCCGTGTTGCCCAGGTAAGTGGCCTGAGATGGGAAGGAGTTCTAGGGAACTGTGTTGCACATCATCCCTCCCAGGAGCATCTGCAGGGAAGTGCCAGACTCGGGGGCTGACAAGATGATGCGGCGGGATCAGGCTGTGGTGCTCAGAGAGGGGACATGCCTTTCAGAAAGGAGTCTCTTGTGTTCCCCTAATCACCTCTTGCATCTTGTCGTCTGCTCCTGGGGAACGTGGGAAGGGCCTTCATTTCTTCTTTTGCTGGAAGGTGATAGATTCATCAGTATGCAACAAGCAGACTCTGTGTTGGTCAGGAAGGAATGGCAATGAAAAATTGTAAGACAATGTGCTCCATGCTCCTCTTTTCATGCCAGTGCCAACTGAGGAGACTCAACAACTAATTCCATCTGTTGATGAGCTTTGGGGCATCTCACAAGGAGCTCCTCAGGGGAGGGGCATGGACAGCTGGGAGAGGTGACCTGTAGAGATGGTGGAGGGAGGTGCAGTTGGAAGCCTTGGGACAGGTGGAGAGATGGCTGCCTTGGTGGCTGGGTGCTGCCTGCTCCCACAAGATGTCTGGCCAGTGGGCACCAGCCTTCCCTCATGCAAATACACAGGAGCCCTTTGTTCATGGAGATTCAGCCCCTTCCCTCCCCAAGAAACATCTCTGACATCAATTTACCCTTTCCTCTTTTTTGTGTTCTGTGTCACATTCCCATGCCTGTTAAAGTGTACTTTCTGCTCTTTTCAGGATGCTGACTTCACTCTACATCAGCCTCCTGAAGGAGGTCATTCCCACAGGTACTCACTCTATCTCCAGGTGGCCCAAAGGAGCTCTCCCTTCCATTCTTTTGTGGTATCTTTTTTTTTTTTTTTACTTGCCCCATTCATGCTTTTATCTCTCCATTCCCAAATAGGAGCCATCTACAGGCAGGCTTGTTGGCAGCCAGGGTGAGGGGCTGACTGTTTCCCTCTTGGCCATCACTATGAGGGGTGAACCCCTCTGACAGCATTAGTTGGCTCTCCTGGCTCAGTCTGACCTCTTCTTTAATGGGCTTGCCTGTTTTTTTCACTTCTATTCTCTGTACACCTCCCTTAAGAATAATGACTACACCATGGACTGCCAGAAGACTGAAAAATTCGTCCTGTAGGAAGTACAACCAGGATGCTCCTTAGAAGCAGAGATGGTGAGGCTTCGTTGTGCTTACTTTAGACATGTCATCAGGAAAGACCAAGTTTTAGATCTTGTTTAGTTAAGTGGAAGGTCAGCACAAACAAGGGAAATTCTCCATGAGACAGACTGACACAGTGGTTGCAGCAATGGACTCAAACATAGAAATGACTGTGAAAATAGTGCAGGGCTGGGCAATGTTTTATTCTGTTGTAGAAAAGGAAACTGTCTTGGGCTTGGTTCTCTACAAAAGCAAGATCAATGAAGCCATATATATATATATGTATATATACATATACATATCTGGGAGAGAGAGAGAAAGAGAGAGATTTCAAGGAAATGAGTCATGGCTGACTCAGTTATGAAGGCTGGCAAGGCCCAAGGCCCAAGTCAGGGGGTCAGACATCAAGCTGGAGGCTTCTCCTGACTCACAAAGCTCCTGACTTCAGCAGTGGCTGAAGAATCCAAGATCAGCAGGCAGTACAACAGGCTGCTTGCTTCAGAGGCTGATGAATCCAAACAAGGCTGGCAGGTGAGATGGCAGGCTGTTGCCTCACAGACTAAGAAGGTAGCAATCTCAAGATCAGTAGGCAACATGGCAGGTCATTGGTTCAAGTTCAGGAATGAGAGGTCAGATGATGATCCAGATACAGGATCCAGACTGAGGAAAAAGCAGAGAGCTTTCCCAGAGCTTTCCCATATATATTGGAAGCAGGTCACACCCTGAAGGAAACTCCCCTTCAGCTGATTGACTGCTTATAGCAGATTTCATCATGGAAGGGATTACATCATATTAGATCTCATCATGGGGAATGAGAGCACCATAATTGTTAAACCACTTAGATTCATGGCTCAGCCATATTGATGGACAAACCTAACTACCAAGACGATGAGTTGGAGCCAACTTGATGTCAACTAATAACAACAATACACTCTAATTACTTCCAGCCTCTTCTCCACTCCATCCTCCCACAGGCTGCTCATTTGATCCTTTGGAATCAAACTGCTGCCCAGAAAAGAAGGATTGTGGTGTTTTATTGAAGTTCAGTTACAGAGTCACAGCATCAGAGTTGGGGGACGGGTTGGACATGGCAAGGTTAGAAGGAGATACTAATATCCATTCATTAGTCAGTGAATAGGTGAGGAATGATGGTGGACTAGGGGTAGTGAAGCAGTGCTGTACGCCAAATTCATTAAAAAGCTGTAGTTGGCTCTGGTCATACTTCGAACAGCACTGGTGTAGAAGAAAGGAGTGGAGACCCATGATGCAGTTCAGCCTGGAAAGGATCCCAGAATTCACCCTGTAAACTGGGTGTGTGTTATCTCGTGCCTGACCTGGGCCCCATGGAACTGAGTTAGAAACCTAGAATGGGCAACTCACCATTACCACCAGGAGCCAGCTCTTTATTCTTTAAAAACCTCCTTTTCTATTTTCTTTCCTTATTTTTCCAATGCCCTTTATTTTTCACTATTAATCTTCTATGCACTCAGACAACCCTTTAGTCACATCCTACATAGCATCTTCCTAGTGTAGACAGTTTCCTGGGACCACTTCTGCCCTTCTAGATGGCTGAAGTTTCCCTTGCTCTAACTAGGCTCCTGCAGCAGACCTGCTTTCTCAGGCCTCCACAATCTCCTGGATGAAATAAGGAGAGGAGTAGTTGTTCCTGTGGGAGGGTATGCATGAAATCATTTAAATACTCAGAACAGATGCACACAATCTCTGCCTCTGTTTTTGCTCCTCTCTCACTATCAGCTGCACTGAAGAAATTAGTGAAGAACAAAACTCCAGAAATGGATGGAATACCCATTGAGATATTTCAACAGATACCCCACTGGAGGCACTCACTCAGTTATGCCAAGAGATTTGGAAAACAGCTATCTGGCCTACTGACTAGAAGAGATGCATATTTGTACCCATTTCAAAGAAAGGTGATCCCACAGAATGTGGAAATTGTAGAACAATATCATTAATATCGCATGCAAGTAAGATCTAACTGAAGATAATTCAAAAACGGTTGCAACAGTATATTGAAAGAGAACTTCCAGAGGTGCAAGCTGGATTCAGAAGAGGACGTAGAACAAGGGATATCATAACTGCTGTCAGATGGATCCTGGTTGAAAGCAAAGAATACCAGAAAAATGTTTACTTGTGTTTTATTGACTATGCAAAGGCATTTAATTATGTGGATCATGACAAATTGTGGATAGCATTGAGAAGAATGGGAATTCCTGAATACTTGATTGTACTCATGAGGAAACTATACATTGACCAGGAGGCTGTGGTTCGAACCGAACAAGGGGACACTACATGGTTTAAAATCAAAAAGGGAGTACATCAGGGTTGTATCCTTTCCCCATACTTATTCAATCCGTATGCTGAGCAAATAATCCAAGAAGCTGGACTATATGAAGAAGAACATGGCATCAAGATTGGAGGAAGAATTATTAACAACCTGTGATATACTGATGACACAACTTTGCTTGCTGAAAGTGAGGATGACTTGAGGCACTTACCGATGAAGATTGAAGAATAATACAGTCTGCAGTATGGATTACATATCAATATAAAGAAAACAAAAATCCTCACAACTGGACCTATAAGCAGCATCACGATAAATGGAGAAATGATTGAAGTTGTCAAAGACTTAACATTGTTTGGTTCTATAATCAATGCCGATGGAGGCAGCAGTCAGAACATTAGATGACGTATAGCACTGGGCAAGTTGCCTGCAAGGGACCTCTTTCCAGTGTTGAGGAGCAAGGATGTCTCCTTGAGGACTATGGTGCACCTGACACAAGTCATGGTATTTTCAATTGCCTCATATGTATGTGAGAGCTGGGCAATGAGTAAGGAAGACTAAAGAAGAATTGATGTTTTTGAGACGTGGTGCTGGCGAAGAATGCTGAAAGTACCATGGACTGCTAAAAGAACTAACAGATCTGTCTTGCAGGAAATGCAGCTGGAATGCTCCTTGGAAATGAGAATGGCCAGACTTGGTCTCACCTATTTTGATCATGTTGTCAGAAGGGACCATTCCCTGGAGAAGGATGTTATGCTTGGTAAGGTGGAAGGTTGCCGTAGGAGGGGAAGACCCTCAAGGCAATGGATTGACACATTGGCTACAATGATGGGCTCAAGTAAAGCAAGGATCTTGAAGCTGGTGCGGGACTGAGCGGTGTTTAGTTTTGCTGTGCATAGCGTCACTATGAGTCAAGGATGACTTGAAGGCATGTAACAACAACAACAATCTGCCTGGAAAATCACTGGCTCTTTTGATTTCTGTATTCAGTTTCCTTTCTATCCCCGAGTTTGGAATTATCTCTGTAGGGTTGTGTTTCATGTGGTAAAGATCTTGCATGAAACGAGCAGTGGTTAGCCTTATGATTGTTGTTGTGATAGGCGAGGAAATTGTTTAGGTAACAGCTAAAAGTATAAAATGGCAAAGATTGAAAAAAATAAAATTTACATGTACCTCAACCAGAAACCAAACTCACTGCCGTCAAGTCGGATCCTACCAATAGCGACCCCTCCTTGGGTTTCCAAGGCAGGATCACTACAGAAGTAGATTGTCCAACCTTCCTTCCAAGGAGTGGCTGGTGGGCTTGAACCCCCAGCCTTTTGGTTAGCAGTCAAATGTCTTAGGCATAACTATAAGAAGTTAAGAAAAAGCAGATTCCATGATTTATTTGATATTTTCAAGGATTCAAAAAGAAGTGGCAGAAAAATGAAATAAATTTCTGTTAAAATTCTGTCTTGCAGATGAGGAAGCTACAGGTACTGTTTCCCTTGTAATTCTGCAGATCTGAGGAATAAGCAAAATAATCCTTTTACAAAGTTAAAAGTAAATACTGATGGTAAAAATCAGCAAAACATATGAGAAGAAAACAGTAGATAGATTTCACTACATAGAAACAGAAAAAGCAGACAGAGGAAAGAAAGAAAGGAAGGGAAGGAGGGAAGGGGGAATTGGCAGGCATAGACCTGACAAGTGAAAAATGTAAACAAAACATATTTTTTGTATTGATACATGAGATAGGTAAAATTTGCTTACTACAAAGTAAAGACTTAGATTTTGTTAAAGAAACAAAATTCAATCAAGTACATGCTAATGGCCAAAGAAAACTGAAATATTAAGTTTAATTATATTTATTTAATTATTAAATGAATATTGAAATAAGTTAAAATATTTGTTTTAAATACAACAAAATGGAGAGCAGGGCATGACCCTGAGCATCTTCTTCAACCGTCTGGAGCCTCCATTTCCTCATCTGTGTAATGAACATGATAGAAGTAGACTATCTCAGGGGGTGGTTATGAGGACAA
The DNA here is from genome assembly GCF_000298275.1 of Orycteropus afer afer. Taxonomy (NCBI): domain Eukaryota; kingdom Metazoa; phylum Chordata; class Mammalia; order Tubulidentata; family Orycteropodidae; genus Orycteropus; species Orycteropus afer. The sequence continues at coordinate 806,083 of NW_006921968.1, read as the reverse complement.
AATGAGTTTGCATTTATAAGGACAAACCTGGACAGTGCCGGGAACACAGAAACTGGTATATCTGTATTATTGAAACAAACAAACAAACAAAAATGTATGCATATACATTATTGTGAAAAAGTAAAACAAATGGAAGAAGATAGTTGGCACTGTCAGATCAGTTACGTCCAAAGTCACCATGAACACCGACATTTCCTTTGCTTCCAAATCTGGTTGATTTACATGGGAAATAGTTCCACGAATCTTTCCAGAATAGAGATCGTGTCTCTTGAGCTGAGTGGAGCATTCCTTTAGGCTGAAGACAAAGCACTGCAAAGCAAATTTGTTGTGACAAATTCAATTCATTTCCCCATATCACATCGCATTTGTAAATACCTCCAACAACTGGCAAAACTGCCCATCAGACTCACAAAGATTATGGAGGAGAGAACAGGCTTTCTCTCTCAGAAAGTGACTGGGGAAAGACTGAGCTGTTTTCAGAGATAAAAAGAATCTCATCCTCCATGTTGCAAACAGCACACTGGGTGTTGTGTGGAATTTCCTCCAGCGGGTTCAAGTGGGAGAAACTTCTCTGGCTAGCTAATTAGCTTTGGGAGTCCATTACTCAGCCATTCCAGCTCAGCTGTCCTATTTTGTTTTTATGAGATGAAAAACCCAAGCTCCCAAATTATAAAATTCCAAATTAGGAACCAGATGATACTATTTTACAAACAAAGACGAAAGCGTTTACAATTGCATTATTAATGCTTATCTTATGAACAAAATTAATTTTTAGTCTCTAAGATAGCTAGTAGCATAGTGCCTAAGGCACTTGACTGCTAACTAGAAGGCTGGCGGTTCAAACCCACCAGCCACTCCTCGGAAGGAAGATGGGGCAATCTACTTCCATAGTGATACTGCCTCGGAAACCCAAGGAGGGGTCGCTATGAGTCGGGTCCGACTCGACGACACATAACAACTACAACAAGATAGCTAGAGTAGGAAAGCGTCCATTGACTCCTGATAATTGAACAACCATTTCTTTCAGGAAATTTGAATCACTCTTTGCATCTTAAGGACTCAAGTAAACTCCTCTTTAGCTCTCTGTACATAGGTCCTCAAATGAACTGATGAATTTGACTAGTGTTTCCCCAACTTCTTAAAGCCATATCTGGTTTGAGGAGTATACAAATCTGACAAAAGCCTTTAAATCAAATGAGAAGTTTAAAGGACATGAACTATATAATGTAAACACTGCTGTTAGTTACCACGAGTTGGCTCAACCCACAGTGACCCTCTGTATGACAGGACAAAATGTTGCCCTGTCACATGCCATCTCCATGGTCTTAGGTGTGTTTGAGTCCAGTGTTTTGGCCACTGTAGCAAATATATGATAACTGAAACAAATCAAATCTATGAATAGGTAACTCGTACTTTTTCAAAAGACCTTCCCGAGATGTTCCACGTGCCCTGCTTACCAAGGACAGACATTCTATCGTGAATCGCTGACTTGGGAATTGACAAATCACATTGAAGAATAGAGTACTGTTGACGAGTGCGTCCTTGCCAAAATCATTCTCATTTTTTCCTCTTCCTGGCTGTAAGGTCCCTGCATGGAGCAAATGGTCTGCACTGAACAACTCATCTAAAGGTTGGTGGTTCAAACTCCCCCAGAATCACTGCAGAGTGAAGGCTTGGCCATCTGCTTCTGTGAAGATTCCAGCCCAGAAAACCCTGTGGGGCAGTTGTACTCTGCAACACATGGGCTCACCTTGATGACAACAGGCTTGGTTTTCCTCTTTTTGGTTCCAAGTCAGAATGTTCTGTTACATACGCTTCTTTCAGAACAGCTCACCCCATCCTAGCCCCTTCCTTGCTTTATTCTCCGTGTCACTCTTCCACTACCTAAGGTCCCACTAAAAGTCCACTGCCATTGAGTTGATTACCACTCATAATAACCCCCAGGGGGTTTCCAAGGCTGTAAATCTCACAGAAGCAGACTGCCTCATCTGTATCCTATGAAGCAGCTGGTGGTTTGGAGTCACATCATATAAATTGTTGGTGACAAATTTATTACTTCTAATAAACTTTTGTTTTTTACCTTCTCTTCCAAATGTAAATTTCATGTTGAGAAGACCTTTGATCCACTGTCTTGCTCATTGCTGTAGCGCTCATTGTCAGAGAGTGCCCCTTAACTGGTAGGGCTCAGTACGTCTTAGTTGTCTGGATGACAGACCTGCTACTGTCCAGTTGACTCTGACTTATGGCGGCTCCATATGTTACGGAGTAGAACTGCTCCATTGGGTTTTCTTGGCTGTCATCTTTATGGAATTAGATCTCTAGGCCTTTTATGTATCTTGTCACTGGGTGGGTTTGAACCACCAACCTTTCAGTTAGTCAAGCACTGTAAATGATGGACCAGGTTTGCCCTCAGGTTTGTTTTTTAACTCACATAATACTCAGAACAGTCCAATGTTCTCACTCTCTTGAGGTAGTAACAGAAGAGCTGAGGTCTTCAGCCTTCTATGACTCTGTTTTAGTGATAGCCATAAAGAAAGAGCCCTATCATGTATGACAGCAAGAAAATTGTTGTAAAAAGGACATTTATTTTCTACTCAGAGACACACTGGTTGGTCCAGGGGACTTTGTCTTCTCAAGTGGAATGCTTATTAGCTATGGACATTTAATGTCCATGACCTTCCTCTCATCTACCTGCTTAGCAGTGAGCACAGAGTGCAAGAAAATTTGGATCTTTATATTTCATTGACAGAAAACAAGTTGAGGCCTTTCAATTCAAAATATATCCATATATTTAAATTATTGGGTTTTCTCCATTGTCATACCTCAGGGCAGAGTGAGTAAAAGGCAAGAAGGGTTCTATCACATTCCAGGAAAGAATCAGGACTACAGGAAGCCCAGGTGGTCTGGCATGCCCTCTGTGGGCCACCTGTCAAAGAGCCTGCGGGTGCCAGTCAACTGAGCTGGGGTACACGAAAGACATATTGAAGCAGGGCTGTGTGACAAAGCCAAGAGGTAGAAATAGTCTGAAGGTTTGGAAAGATAATTCAGACACAGAGGCAGGTTCTGAGAGAAGGACATTCAAAATCAAAGTGAAGGCCAGGCATAAAAACTGGGACTCAGTTCTCTAGTGGATATGCAAGCTACGAAGCTGAGAGTGTCTGCCATTGGAAACACTGTGGGATTCTCACTTGTTAGCCAGACCACTCCTACATGCAACCAGCAGCTTCTCCTCCTTCTGTATCACCTTTCCGTTCTGCTGGCTGCCATGCATGGCTCTTAAGGAAGTACCACTGTTATTGGGGCTTACAGTCCTATAATGTATGTGTGTTTCTGTTTCCATGATGGAATTTCCACTCATAGACCCATCCACAGATGTGACACCAACTCAAGGCATGGTCAGTAGCATGAATACACCTTGCAGTGATCCCTGTCCAGGGGGAACAAGAGTTTGTCCATCCTGGACTTAACTCTAAAATGAAAGACATGCATGGGCTTTGGGTTTTAAGGAGTGGTCATGGAAACAGAAGAGACAATCTTTATTGGGAAAAAATACCTTAAAAGGCCTCACTAAGTTATTGTAACTTATAGCTTGTCACTGAGGGAAGGCAAAGGCACTAAGCACTGGCCACAAGTCTCTTTCACAGAAATCATGCCATTGGCCAGTCCATGCCTGTGTGCTCCATGATCATGGCTGCTGAGCCCCACAACATAGGCCCCAACACTTGCACACATGTACACACATCACCGTCCAGCTGGGAAGCAGGATTAAGAAGCAGCAAATAGAGACTGGTGAGAATGAGGAAGAGAAATCCCCTTCCTCTGCCAGTGTCCCTCATCAGCCCCGCTGACAAAGCTTAACATCACCTCACTAGAAGGACCAAAACCAAAATCAAACCAGTTGCCATGGGTTTGACTCTCTGACTCATGGTGACCCCATGTGTGTCAGAGTACAAATGCATCCCATAGAGTTTGCTCTTAGGCTGGGTTCCCTACAGTAGCAAAAGAGGTCAAACGTTTTTCCAAAACCAATGAGCCCCTTGGGCAATGACAGGAATGGTTGGGGAAAGAATATGACTGGTTTCCACAGAATGTGTCATCCTATCCACCTGATACAATGAAATGTGCAAAGACCTGGAGTCTGAAAACCAAAAGGGAAGAACACACTCAGCATTTCTCAAACTGAAAGAATTGAAGACAAAATTTAAGCCTCAAGTTGCAATATTGAGAGATTTTATGGACAAAATACTGAATGATTCAGGGAAACATCAAGAGAAGATGGCAGGAATACACAGAGTCACCGTACCAAAAAGAACTGGTCGATCTTCATCCATTTCAGGAAGTGGCATACGATCTAGAACCAATGGTACTGAAGGAGGAAGTCAAAGCTGCAATGAAAGAATTGGTGAAGAACAAGGCTCC
>NW_006921968.1:799035-799769 GCF_000298275.1 Orycteropus afer afer | reverse complement strand
TGCTGCTCTTCATTTTCAAGTGGCTCCTGTGTGTCCTGCAGGACCATTGGTAAACCAGGTGTGAGTTTTCTCCTCCTCAGTCCACTGATCATAAGGAGGGAAAGTAATGTAACAGAAATGGAAAGCATGGACATTTGGGCCACTTCCTCATGCAACTTACTTGAGCCTTAAGGTCCTGCCTTGGCTTGATCTTGTATGGATCACTTCCATTTAATGATGGGGTGCTGCTGTGCACATCCAACATCATAACTCTGCAAGTCAGACAACACCCGGTTCATGATGGTAGGGTGTTGGTCCAAAATCCTAAGGGTCTGCACTGTGCCTTACCAAAAGGGGCTTGACAAAAACTGTAAACAGCATCTCGATATGCTAGTGACACTTCAAACACCATTGCAATAGCCGGATCTCATGACCCAAGTGGCACAGCAGCTTGCCTGGCAGCCTGAACCAGCTGCAGAACCTTCTCTTGTTCTGGAGCCCACTCAAAACTAGCCACTTTTAGAGTCACTTCATAAATAGGCCAGAATGGCATACCCCAATGAGGGTTATGTTGCCTCTAAAATCTAAAGACCTCCTCCAGGCATTGTGGCCACACATGTCCCACACCACTGGATCCCTAGAAATTTCACTGAGGTGGGAGCAGTCAAATTTGTGTTAGGTTAATTTCTCATCCTGTAGCATGCAAATGCCTTACCAATAAATCTATAGTCATTGATACTTTTTTCTTTCTAGGT
>NW_006921968.1:763598-769239 GCF_000298275.1 Orycteropus afer afer | reverse complement strand
AGTCATTAGTATTCAATGCATTGAATCTACTCTTGAGATGGTTTCTGAATTCAGGTGAGAAATATTCAAGGTCATACTTTGAATCTCATGTAATTGTTTGAATTTTCTTCAGCTTCCATCAGCTTGTATATAAGTAATTGATAGTCTCTTCCATGATTGGTTCCTGGTCTCCTTCTAACTGATGATATTGAATTTCTCTATCATCTCTTTCCACAAATGTAGTCAGTTTGATTCCTGTGTGTATTCCATCAGAGGTCCACAAGTATAGTCAGTCACCATTAGGATGTTGATAAAGGGCATTTGCAATGAATAAATTATTGGTCTTATAAACGTCTATCATCCGACCTCTGGTGTAAATGTCAACGAGGCCATATTTTCCAGCTACTGATTCATCTTCTTTTTTGCCCACTTTTTCATTCCAATCACAGTAGTGATCAATTCATCTTCATTGCATGTTTGATGACTTTCAGATTGCAGAAAGTTGGTTGGTAAAAATATGCTATTTCTTCACCTTTGGAATTAGTAGTTGGTCCATAAATTTGTAGGTGTATGGATATTATCATATAACTGACAACATTATACTTTAGGATAGATCTTGGAATGCTCTTTTTGACAAAGAATGTGGTACCATTTCTATTCAACTTGTCATGTCTGGTGTGATCTTATGATTGCATGATTCAAAATGGCCAATGTCAGTCCATTTCAGCTCACTAACTCCTAAGATATCACTCTTTCTACATTCCATTCCATTTCTGATGACTCCCAATTTTCTAATTTTTTTTTGTTTTCTCTTATTTTTCCAAATTTGTACATCGTACATTCCACATTCTGATTAATATTGGGTGTTTACAGCTGTTTCCTTTAATGTTGAGCCATATCAAATCAGCAAATGAAAGTTTAGAAAGCTTTACTCCATCCACTTCATTAAGGTCAACCCTACTTTGAGAAGGCAGTTCTTCCTCAATTGTATTTTGAGTTCCTTCCAAACAGATGGGGCTTTTTCCTAGTCTATCTTAGTCTGGAAGTTCCACTGAAACGTGTCCACCTGGGACTCTGCTGGTATTTGAAATATCAGTGGTATAGCTTGCAGCATCACAGCAACATGTAAGCCACCACAGTATGACAGACAGACAGATGGGTTCATAGTGATTAGCAAGCTTAACAAAGCACTTGCAAGCTTAGCAAGTGTAATTGCATATCATTTATTGTTTTCTTTAGTTTAGCTATGATGTTATATTGTAAACATTTAAAGCCAAAGCTTGAGCCAAGGACAAAAGTGTCTGTGCCATTTTTCTGGGGAAATCTTTGCTCCTAAAACTGAGGAAAGAGGACCAGTTCTGGACTGGTTTGAATCTCTCCTCTTGCTGATCATGTTCATTCTCCTTTGTCTGTTCTTTCAAACTAATCCTCTTTCCCAAGGAAAGTGGAAAGATGGGAACTAGCCTGGACTTGGGCATGGCTTCCTGATCTGGTGGGATACCATTGAGAAGCACTTCTCTGTGGGTTTTTGAGTTAACATGCAGAGTTTAATCTGAGGAAAATAAATTTTGTGGAGAGAAGTCTAAAAGATGTCCAGACATATTCCAAATCCTGAGGGGAACTAGAGGACTGTGGTGAGTAATTTCGGGATGGGAGGGGGTGAAAAATTACTTTGACCATGAGTTAGGAAGGAGACACCACACAGGCTTAGAAACCCAGGTGCAAGAACTCCACCATCATCCTTTACAGCCATCATTGTTAGCAGAAGAGTTGATGCTTTTGAGTTGTGGTGTTGGCAAAGAATACTGAAGGTACCATGGACTGTCAGAAGAACTAACTAATCTGTCCTGGAAAAAGTGCAGCTGGAATGCTCCTTGGAAGTAGGAATGACCAAACTTCATCTCACCTACTTTGGTCATGTTGTCAGAAGGGACCATTTCCTGGAGAAGGATATCATTCTTGATAAAGTGGACAGTCAGCAAAAAAGGGGAAGCCCCTCAGTGAGATGGATTGACACAGTGGCTGCAGTGCTGGGCTCAGGTAGAGCAAGGATTGTAAGGCTGGCACAGGACCGGGCAGAGTTTTGTTCTGTTGTACATAGGGATGACGCTATGAGTTGGAAACAACTTGACAGCACCTAACAACTACAACATACATTGGGTTGGTCAAAACCAACAAATATATGCTCTTGATATACAGATGCTGAATATACCAGCAGTAGTTGTCCCAGGAAATTCACAGCATCATAGGTGGGGCAGACCTTCAGAAAGCGAAATTCATTTTGTGTTCTATTTCTACCCACCTGACAGCTAGAATTACAATTGCTTTGTTTTTTTCTGTTTGCAAAACTAAAAGGTGATATGACCCAATGATAAATTTCATAAAATTTTCCTCAATTTCCAGGAAAGTTTAAGCAATTAACTTATTCCACTTGGTGATCACATACTTTATTTTTTATTATAACATTAAATTTATTTTATAAAAAAATTCTCAAAATCAGCATTAATAACAATAAAAGACAAGCAACTCAATATTATGACAGAATATTTGAACAGAACTCTTAATAAAATCCAATACAACATGTATGTGGATGTGGAAAGTGTAAAGTGATTGGGTATTTATAAAAACAATTCCATTAGATTTCTCCCTCATTTACATAAACCAAGTCCTTATGGATTAAAAACAACATATGGATAATAAACTCTTGACAGAATTAACAAATATTTAAGTGAATATAGTTATGAAACTGTCAGTAAAGAAGCATTTCTTAAAGACATTCAATGTAGCAAATAAAAATATAAAGAATTTACAAATTTTACCAAACTTTTAAGCAATATCTAAAACTTCCATGACCATGAACATAAACATAAATATTCTATGACATACACATAAAACTTGTATGACCAAGAACATCATAAACATTTTCAAAAGCTAAAGAAAGCTTGGGAGAAAATAGTTGTAAACAGAAATAACAGAAGAAGGATTCCTCTGCAGAGTTTATAAGGGACTTCTCAAAATCTACTAACAGCAAATGACAAACAATTAAGTATTATGGCAAAATATTTGAACAGACCAGTTAATAAATGAAATACAACACATGAACTATGTTCAAGGAACACCAGCATTCCTTGGTGGTGCAAACAGTTTAGTTTGTGACTACCAACCAGAATGCTGGTAGTTCAAACCCATGCAGGAATGCCTCGGAAGGTAGAACTGGTGCTGGCTTCTGAGAGGTTACAACCTTGGGAACCCTTCAGAGCGCTCTGCTTTGCGCATGTGGGGTTGTTGGGAATCAGAACTGACAGGAAGGCAACTAACACCAATAACATCCTTTGTTGGCCAAGTTCACCATTTTCCTGACTTTCAAAGGCATCATTTGTTAGTAATTTTAGCCTCTTCATTTTTCTTTCTTTTACCTTATCCTCATGCTTTTAAAAAGTCATTCAATATTTTTGCTGTTCTGCTATCAACTACCATCATTATATCTCCCTTATTTTCTACATTGTATTGAACCTTTTACAAATTCTCATAAAGTGTAAAAGTGTTTGTAATTCATAAAAATGCTGGAGGTTGGCCTCTACCATTCCCTGACCTGGTAGCCATTTTTATGCCCTTATTTTCATGAATCCTAAGGACCATGCTGATACCTTGATTATAGTAATACCATGTGCAGCTTTCCTAATTAAATAGGTTGGATATAAAAACGCAGGTCTTAACATCCTAGTGCTGCCATAACAGAAATGCTAAAGTAGGTGGTTTTAACACACAGAAATTTATTTTCTCATAATTAAAAAACAAAAACACGAACTCACTGCTGTCCAGTCAATTTCAACTCATACTGACTTCTCCCTGGGTTTCTGAGGCAATATCTCTACAAAAGTAGATTGCCCAGTCTTCCTTCTGAGTGGCTGGTGTGTTTGAACCAATAGCCTTTTGATTAGCAGTCAGATGCCTTGGGCACTATGCCACCAGAGCTCATAATTTAGGAGGCTAGAAATCCACATTCAGGGTGCTGGGTCTGGGGGAATCCCTCTGCCTCTCTTCAGGCTCTGGGGAAAGGCCCTTGTCTGTGAAGCTTCTGTTCCTGGCTCCTTAGTGATCGCCATATTGTGTGGACCTTCCTCTAGACCTCTGCTGCCTGCTCTAGACCTAATCTGCTCTTTTATATGTCAAAGATGATTGGCACCAAACTCACCCTACACTGATATGTCATTTTTAACATGACACTGACAACACTATTCCCAAGTGGGATTCTGTGCACAACTATGGGTTAGGATTTAGAACCCATTTTTTGGGGATACCATTCAATCCATAGTAAGGCACATGTTTTCCAGGTGCGAGTGTCCATATGAACACATCACACCATAGAAGAAAGACATTGCTTCCAAACTGGGTTTCCTTGAGCCATTGGAGGAATCCACAGGGTGATTTCAGAAGCCCTTGAAGGCCTGCATTTGGTGGTGACACTCATACTGCAGAGAGGATTTCAGGAGAGAAATGCAGGGTCAGGGACCCAGAAAACCATGAGACTCTGGGAAGTTCGCCAGAGCTTCATTTCAAACTAATCTTTCCAATTAGGTTTCCAGTGGCTTTTTGCTCAGTGGGGAATTGGACAGAGAATGGACTTTGGATGGTATGTATTAATCTATGATGTGTCTCCATTTAACAACTTCAAAGACTTGTAAACACGAGACACTCATTAATACTCACAAGTGAGGCATAAAGTGGCCAGGTGAGGTTAATGTCAGGCTGGACAATGAGTCGCTTCTGGAAACAGGTCACCTGCTCTGGTGTGGGACGTAAATTAGACAGATGTTTTTCAACTTTTCTTTTTGGGCCAATATTTCAGGAAAAAGTACAACACAAGTGTTATGGGTTGAATTTTATTTCCAAGAAAGATCTGTTGAAGTCTTAACCCCAAGAACCTGTAACTATGATTTTGTTTTAAAATAGGGTCTTTCCAGATGTAATTAGTGAAGTTAACATGTGATCTTACTGGAGTATGTATGTGACTGGAGCCCTTACAACAAAAGAGACTCAGCCAGATAGACATAGAGGGAAAATGACAATGTGAAGATGAAGACAGACTGGAGTGATGTTGCTGCAGGCCAAGGAGCACTTAAGGCTGGAAGAGACAGGGAAGATTGGTCTCCTAGAATCTTCAGAGAGATCGTGGGTTTGCTGATGCCTTGATTTTGGATTCCTGACTTCAAGAACTGTGAGACAACACATTTCTGTTGTTTTAGCCCACACAATTTGTGGTACTCTGTTATGGCAGCTGTGGAAGCTAAAACAACAGGCTGTCAGTGGAACTGTCCAGATTATAGGGTTCATGAGGCCAAAATATAGTTGTTGTGTGTCATCAAGTCAGTTCCAACTCACATTGACTCCATGTCACTGTGAATCATAGTGATCCCAAGTGTAAGAGGAGAACCATTCCATAGGGCTTCCTAGGCTGTAATCTTTATAGGAGTAGATCACCAGCTCTTTCTCCCAGGGAACCACGGGTGAGTTAAAACCACCAACTTTTGGTTAGTAGCTGAGCGCTTAACAATTGTGCCACCAGGGATCCATCAATAAATACATTGATCTCTCTTTCATCTATCTATCTTCCTGTTTATAGATCTGTGTGTCTATCTGTCTATCTATCTATCTATCTATC
>NW_006921968.1:762740-763333 GCF_000298275.1 Orycteropus afer afer | reverse complement strand
GACGGCACATAACAACAACAACATCTATCTATCATCTATCTGTCATCTGCTCATCTGCTTATCTATCTATCTTGGTCCCTGATCAGATAAAATTCATGGTACAGTTACTGTGTTAGTAAAGTTGGAGTCAGGGAAGGGTTGCCCAAGGTGTCATCTGTTGGAAGCTTTGGTCTTAGATGAGCAAGTTCTCTTCCTCCTTAGTAATGTTGTTTCTTTCACCCATGCTCCAACACCATCTGTCACCACCCCGCATCCTCTGGATTTCGCCTTCTCTGGGTGTCTCAGTGCTCTCTCTTGTATTCCATAGTTTGCTCATTAGTGGCTCCTTTCCTTCTATTCCTGCACACTCTGATCTTATCTGTTATAAAAATGGGTCCTATTTGATTACTAACCAGAAGGCTGGTGGTTCAAACCCATCAGCCACTCCTCGGAAAGAAGATGGGGCAATCTACTTCTGCAGTGATACTGTCTCAGAAACCCAAGGAAGGGTCCCTATGAGTCAGATCCAACTTGACAGCAGTGAGTTAGTTAGGATTCTATTAGGAGCTCTGGTGGCACAATGGTTAAAGCATTCAGATTTTTTTTTTTTTTTT
>NW_006921968.1:759700-761628 GCF_000298275.1 Orycteropus afer afer | reverse complement strand
CTGGAGTCCATTCTGACCCACAGCGCCCCTAGAGGACAGAGTAGAACTGCTCCACAGGGTTTCCAAGGCTGTCAATCTTTACAGAAACAAAGCCCAAAACAAACCTACTGTTGTGGAGTCTGTTCCAACTCACAGCACCCCTAGCAGGCAGAGTAGAACTGCCCCACAGAGTTTCTAAAGCTGTAATTTTTACAGAAACAGACTGCCACATCCTTCTCCCATGGAGCCACTGGTGAGTTTGAACCACCAACCTTTCAGTTAACAGCTGAGCACTTAACCAGTGTGCTGCTAGGGCTCCTTTCTGGAAGGCTTTATTTACTTTTTCTTGCCAGGCTACTTGGCCTCACATTCCTGCTTTTTCAAAGGACAAGCCCTAAACTCTATGTTCCTACATTTTCAGAATGTGATTCTTAAATCTCAACTAGTTTGGATACAGTCCTATTCTGGGGCTCAGAGATATGGTCTTGGCTCAAGAGCATGGCTTCAGGAGCTCATGGCCTGGGTCAGCTCAGCCCTTCATGGGCTTGTGAGCCTGAACCTGTCACGCCACCCCTTGGCACCCCTGTTTTAAAATGAAATTGGTGATAACATCTACTTAGAGGATTTCCATGAGGACCAGATACACCAATATGCAGAAAGTGTTTTGAACAGCTTCTGCAATATGGTGAGCATATTTGCTTTTACTGCTCTTATATATCATTTCTAGTCCCAATCTTAATGTCTTTCAAGAGCAATTTCAATGTTGGGCTTTCTATATAGGATGTTGGACTATTCTTTCCCGCAATGCTGTGTAGGGACTAAGATCCTCCATCATTTTGCCCAGCTGTTGAGTATTTCATTTCCGAGAAGATAGAGACCTTTTGTCAAGAAGAGGGATTCCACTCTTTTGGCATGTTGTTTTGAACTAGACCTCAGTGTAGGTTTTGATCAAATATCAGGGGCCACAAGATAGGGTGTTTCACACCTCCTCTATAACACTACTGACCTTTTTCAATGAGCAAAACGTTGGAATTAAACTTACGTGGTATTCTGAGGATCTTCTTGAGATTTCAGATGCAACCAACACTTGTTGACAGCCACCTGTTTTGTTTTTGTTTTCCACTTCCTGTTTCATGTAAGTTGCACAGCAATCCTGTTTAAAACAAACATACAAAGAAACAACAACAGCAGCAACAACAAAAAAGCTCACTGCCATCAAGTCGATTCTGACTCATAGGTACCCCCTTTGGATTTCTGAGGCAGTAAATCTTTAGGGAAGTAGATTACCCAGTCTTCCTTCCACAGAGTGGCTGATGGGCTTTGTACCATCAACCTTCTGGTAAGCAGTCAAATGCCTTAGGCACTATGCCACCAGGGCTCCTTCAGAGCTCCTCTTAGGAGGTGGCTTTTATTTTCTATTGCACACAGAGGAAATGCTAAAAATCCAAAGCCAGTGGAAACCAAACTCACTGCCATCAAATGGATTCTGACTCAGTGATGCCATTGGGTGTCCAAGACTGTAAATCTTTATGGAAGCAGACTGTCCCATATTTCTTTTGTGGAGCAGCTGATGGGTTCAAAATACCAAACTTTTATTGGCAGGCAAATGCCCTAACCTCTACACTACCACAGCTCCTTAAAAATCTAAAGCCAGGGAGCATCAATTTACTCTTCAAACCCAAACCAAACTCTTTGGCAATGAGTCAATTCTGACTCATAATGACACTATAGGACAGAATAGAATTGCCCACAGGGTTTTCAAGTTTATAAATCTTCATGGGAGAAGACTGCTAAATTTTTCTGCAGCAGAGCGGCGGTGGGTTTGGCCTACTGACTTTTTTTTTTTTTTTTTTTTTTTTTTAAAGTTAGTAGCTGAATGCTTTAACCACTGTAGTAAAATTTGTGTGTCAACTTGGCTAAGCATGATTTTGAGTGACTTGGAGCCTGGA
>NW_006921968.1:755209-755985 GCF_000298275.1 Orycteropus afer afer | reverse complement strand
GGACTTGAACTAGTGGCCTGCCCTGTTGCTTAATAATCTTAGGACTGTGTCATTTTACTTGTTGACCTTGGGTTTTTCAGCCTCAGCAGCCAGCAGCTGCCTGAGTTAAGAGAAGCTTCCAGCTTCAGTGGGCTGGGTGCAAGAGGCAGAGCTGAAGCAGAAGGTTGGAGGGGCCTTCACCTGGCCCCTAGAGCTGGCAGTTGGAAGTCAGACTTCCAGCCTCCTAAATTGCAAGAGAATAAATTCCTGTTTGTTAACGTCATCCACTTGTGGTATTCTCTAATAGAGAGCCCCTAGAGAACCAAAACACCCCCACAGGCAACCTCTTGGCTCCTGTACTCAGTCCCCTCCCTTTCTTCACTTTCTGAATTCTGTGCCAGTGTTGCCCATGATCAACTAACAAATAAACTATCTGCATTAGGATTCCTATGTCAGGGTGTGCTTTCTTAGGGAAACCCCAAAAAATCACTGATAATCTGTGAGATCTTGATAGTCTGCAAGGGACTTTATCATTCATTAAGGAGTTCTGGTGGTATTGTGGTTAAGGCATTGAGCTACTAACCAGAAGGTTAGTGATCCAAACCCACCGGCTGCTTTGTGGGGGAAAGAAGAGTCAGTCTGCTTTGGTAAAGATTGACAGCTTTGGAAACCCTCTGGGGCAGTTCCCCTGTGTCCTTTAGTGGTGCTGGGAGTCAGAAGCACCTTGATGGCAGGGGGTTTGGTTTAGGTTTTACCATTCTTTGCGGCAATGCAATGAGGGGAGTTACTTAACATAG
>NW_006921968.1:746885-752814 GCF_000298275.1 Orycteropus afer afer | reverse complement strand
CCTTGGGCAGAAGCTCATTTTCCTTTCTTGGGGACATTTTAGCTGCCCGAGGAATCCTTAATGAGAAATTCATGTTGGAGAGAATAACAAGAATATCTGATGCTTAGACAGTTTTTCTCAACAGTGAAAGCCTGGTATGAGTGAGTTTGTGAAGTGGGCTTTTTAGCCAGGGGCCCAGAGTGATGTCACTGCTAGATTCTCCATGACGGTGTCATAGCAAAGGACCCTTCACCTCTTGAGCGTCAGACCTCAGCTGGCCTCTGTGTCAGGGCCATCAGATGCTAATGTGCCCAGAGGCGCTGGTGTATGCCGGATGCTTGGGCTTCCCTACTCAAGTACCAGCATGGCACACTCGGAGTTGGCATGACACAGAGTGTCAGCATGTCACACAGAGTCAGCATGATACACATGGAGTTGTCATGACATACATGGAGTCGGCATGAGCTGGGATCCACTTGGCAGCTATGACTTTTCTGGTCTTTGTGCTTGCTGTCCTAGTATGGTGGCCAGAGTGGAACGGCTGCTAATTGTCCCGCATCAGTGTGCTGCAAGTGTTTCTTTGTGGGCATGAGGCATGAAGTCCTGGAATTTGCATGCTCAGCTTTATGAGCTGAAAGTGTTCACTTCCATTTGCACACTGTTATTTTAACAGTACATCTTACAGTGAGTGTGCGGCTATGGGGAAGTGGTACCCAGGAAATTAGAGGGTGGGTTTGTGTCAGGGAGAACTGCTCCCATTTGTGTGATGAGCAGCTGTGGCTCGTGTGAACCGACGTTCCTCCTGGTCCAGACCTGATTGTTTTATTCAGAAGGACGGCTGGGAGGCCAGTTACTCAGACACCTCTGGGCCTAGTTAATTGTTCACTCCTTATTACCGATTTCTGATTCCAGTGGTGTCTCCTATCATTCCAGTGCTTGCCCTGATCACTGAGTAACAGAGGTTAACACAAACCACACCAGCACAGCCCCGTGAAACACAGTCCTGGGACTTCACGCTGTGCATCATGTTGGGAATTCAGTTTTCAACCAAGTGATTAATGCTTCATCCAGACTATGTAGACTCCTCAACTCTAAGGAGGCTGATACAGCCCAAAGGGTTCAGACTGAGGACATGGGTCAAAGCAACTCATCCTCATGCCAGAGATGGCCAGAGCTATTCCTCCAAGGGGAGGGTCTTATCTGAATAGGGTGGCACTCTCCATGTGGACAGAGGGACATTCCACAGGGGCAGATAGGCAAAGAAAGAGGAAGACAGAAAGAGAGAGATTGACTGAGAGGCATAGAGATATTGAGGCAGAGAGAGAGAGAGAAAGGGAAGGAGGAAAGAGGAGAGAGATTCAGAGGGGGAGAGATAGGGGGCAGAGAGGGATGGAAAGATATGACATGTTTCACATCTCACCCTGTGATAATATTTTTAGCTTTAAGTGGTTTGCTGGGGATTGGGGTGAGGGGTTGGGGAGCAGGCACAGACTCTCTGGCCTATGAACACAGCTTTCTAAGTCACCAGCTATTGCAAGGTGAAAAACACTGAAATGTCTTGTCCACAGACAAGGTTTTAAGTCACTGATAGCTTCCTTCGAGTCTTCAAACTCATAAGTAGCCCATGTGACACAGCAGAACGGCTCCACTGGGATTTTTAAGTTGCAATTTTTATGGGGTGTAGGGTTGGTGAAAAAGGGGAAAAGCCTCCATGAGATGGATTGACATCGTGGCTGCAGCAATGGGCTCAAGTATAACAAGGATTGTGAGGATGGTGCAAGACCAGGGAGTATTTCATTCTACTGTACATAGGGTCACTACGAGTTGGAGCCAACTCAATGGCACCTAACAACAAAAGCAACGATCTTTATGGGAGCAGATCGCTAGGTTTTCCAAACCACTGACCTTTCGATTAACACCACCTCAGGGGACAGATGCAGTCCCAGCTCTGTCCAGAGAGGCACCTGATTGATCTGCAGCCCTGTCTCATATGTACCCAACTTCCCTGGGACCTAGCCTGCATTCTTATATCTTAGGACTTGTTGCCATCCATATCTGGTCCACCAACTCTGCCAAAGCCATTCAGGCTGCATGCCATGAATTCAGGGCTTTTGGGCCCAGGGGCTTTCATGCTTGATAGTTGCCTTCAAGTGACTCTTGCTGAAAGGTGCACTGGATTTTTACTTCAGTAATTTGCCAGGGAGCACTCTGGTAGTGTAGCGCCTAAGACATTTGAGTGCTTTTCAGAAGGCTGGTGGTTCAAACCCATCAGCCACTCCTCGGAAGGAAGATGGGGCAATCTACTTCTGTAGTGATGCTGCCTCGGAAACCCAAGGAAGGGTCGCTATGAGTCAGGTCCAACTTGATGGCACATAACAACAACAACAACAACAGGGCTCAACACCATATACTTTGGGAAATGACAAACTAGATTCAGGACTGTAAATAACAGTGATGATGACTTCTGCTCTCAATGTTCTGCTCAGTGAGGGGTTCTTTGACTTTCCAATTGCTACTGCAGCAAAGTGCGTGGCTCAAAACAATGGAAATTCATTCTCTCATAGTTTTGGAGGCCAGATGTCTAAATTCAAGGGAAAAACAGTTTCAATTCTCCTGGAGTCTCCTGGATTTCTGGGGTCTGTGGAGTTGAAGTGACCCACCCAGGCCATTGCCCTTAGATGTCCTTTTGAAACTTGAGTCTTGAAGAAACTTGTTTCTGAACACCACCATTGAGCCAAACAATCATCCAGAGAAACTAGGAAGACTGTTTGTTCTTTTGAAGAGTTCAGTCATTTCCCAGAAACAGAGAATCCAAACATCAGACTAGCACTACGTTTTAGGGTAAATCAGTAATGGTCTTCATTGTGCTTCAAGGCAATGCTTCATGGACCACAGACTATTCCATCACACTTGTTCTGGCCCTTTCCCATGGTCATGTGGATGACATAGGGTATGAGAATTTTTTGGATGTTCTTTCATCTTTGGAACATTTTTCATTCCCTAGTCAAAATGTTAAGGAGCTCTGGTGGTGTAGTAAGTAAAGCATTTGGCTGCTAACCAGAAGGTCAGTTGTTCAAACCTTCCAGCTGGTCTGTGGAAGGAAGATGTGACAATCTACTTCAGTAAAGATTTATAGCCCTGGAAACCCAATGCAGGTTGCTATGGGTTGGAATCAACTTAATAGCAGGGTCAATCAGTGTCTATTATTGGCTGAGTATAATTGTGGTTTTAACACAAGCTATCACCAGTACTGTGTTCTCTCTGGAGACACCAGGGGAGGTCCTTTCTGGTCTGGGCCAGTGTCTGGTAGCCCCAGGTGTTACTTGGCTTGTGGCAGCATCATTCCAATTTTTCCCTCCTTTTCACCTGGTTGTCTTCCTTCTGTGTCTCCATCTCTTCTCCTCTACTTATGAGGACAAGAGTCACATTAGATTATAACCCATCCATGTTAACTAATGACATCTACAAAGACCCGGTCTCCAAAGGAGGTCACATTCTGCGGCTCCATGAAGAACATGAGCTGTTTTTTTTTTTTAGAGGATGCAGTCCAATCCAGTCCATCACGTGTCAGTGTGTCCTACTGAGGTTGTGTGTTGCTATGATGCTGGAAACCATGCCACTGGTATTTCAAATGTCAGCAGGGTCACCCGGGATGGACAGGTTTCAGAAGAACATCCAGACTCAGATGGACTAGGAAGAAAAGTGTGGCAATCTCTGTTTCTGAAAATCTGTCATTGAAAACCCCATGGCTCACAACACCACAGTGTCCAGAATAGTGCTAGAAAATGAGGTCCTAGATTGGAAGCCACTCCCAATATACAGTGGCTACAATAATACGCTCAATCATGCCAATAATCATGAAGATAGGGCAGGACCAGGCAGTGTTCTGTTTTGTTAAACATGGGGTCGTCACAAGTTAGAGCCAATTCGACAACAATGAACAATAATCCAATCCAATACAGGGATATAAGGCCAAAGTGGAAAAACAAAACAAACAGTGAATTAAATAACATGTATTTACATATGGAAAGTTCCAAGCAGTGGTTAAAATGTTTGTGGGACAAGCACTCGGCACCTGCACAGAGCCCCATTGGCTCAGTCCTTTTCATGTTGCTCCTTTGGGCGAGGACTGAAGGTCTGCTCCCATGTGTTCCACAGGAGTTTTCTGCATGCAGGCTGTCAACTCTGGCAACCCATTTTAGTGGTTAAAAAAAAAAAAAGGAGCTGGAGGATACATGTTTGGCCAGCATGTGGTGAAACGTAATTTGTGTTTTGGGAAAGAAACAAACATCCGAGTGAAGCTTTCAAGTTAGTTTTTGGTTCATGATTTAATTCTTCTCATACAGTTTCCGCCTACCTCCTTCATAAAGTGGAAACTGTAAATGCATGTGAATGTAATTTGCTTTCTGAGTGCTGCCTCTGTAATTTGGTTTCTGTTTGGCTTCCCCTTCTTTTTTGCACTGCCATTGTAAGAAAAGGAAGTGGATGACAGCCCTTTGTATTGGTAAAGATTTCTCCAGAGGAAAAGAACCAATAGGATATGCATTTATATAGATATTTATTTTAAGAAACTGACTCATACAGTTGTGGGGCTCAAAACTTATTGCCAAGTTGATTCTGACTCATAGGACAGAGTAGAACTTCCCCACATGGTGTCTAAGGCTGTCAATCTTTATGAAAATAAAATGCAAACCAAATCCACTGCCATGGAGTTGATTCGAACTCACAGTGCCCCTACAGGACAGAATGGAACTGCCACATAGGGTTTCCTAGGCTGTCATCTTTATGGAATCAGACTGCATCATCTTTCTCCAGCAGAATGGCTGGTGGGTTTGATACGCCAACCTATTGGTTAGCACCTGAATATTTTAAGCACTGCACCACCAGAGCTCCTTTTTTCTAGCTCCAAAGGCACAGAAAAGCCTTCTTCAGAAATATAGAAAATGTGTGTCGTAGAAAGATGTCTGTGGCTTTGGTGATTGAAGCAACAGTTTTAAAAAGGCTTCTGTTGAAAGTATCCAAGTCAATAAATCTACTGGACAATCTATTAAAACAGGCACTGTTATATTCTTACAATATAATTTGCCTTTTCTCCCCTTTGGCAAAAATCACAGTGAATAGAATTTTAAGTTATGATCCATTAAACTAATCTCCAACCATGTGTTTGTTGCCCCAGTGCATGCTTAAGGCCCATCAATGGTTCCCGTGTTAGAGCAGGCATGAAGGCCAGTGAAGGTACAGCAATTTGGCCACAGTTCATAATTTCGAGTGCACTGTGTTTATGGAGACCACGTGACATACAGGACAGAATGCACTGAAAGGTTTTGGTGAGAGGGTCTGTGTTTTCACTTTGCTCTGCAATTATTCTGGGAGTTCTCTGAGCCTGTTTTTACTGAATGTGAGAACAAGAAGTAGGTGATCAGAATGTCTTCACAGAAAGTGTAAGGTTCAACAATCCATGTCATCTTGTCCAGGATCCTTAACTGTAGCCTAATCATGACCCAGCCTCAGATGAACCCAAAAGGGGGAAAGACATTCTGCAAAATACTTGATTAGTCTTCATCAAAATGTCAAGTCCAAGGAAAGACTGAGAAACTGCCACAGATTAGAATATACAACATGCCTATAGGCAATTTACAGCCCCAACAAAGTAATTAAAAAAACAAAACAAAACAAAACTCACTGCTATAGAGATTCTGACTTCCAGTGATCCCCCATTGGGTTTCTAAGGTTGTAAATCTTTGCAAAGGCAGACCTCCTGGTCTTTCTTCAACAGAGCCCCTGGTGGGTTTGAACAAGC
Organism: Orycteropus afer afer; assembly: GCF_000298275.1. Lineage (NCBI taxonomy): Eukaryota > Metazoa > Chordata > Mammalia > Tubulidentata > Orycteropodidae > Orycteropus > Orycteropus afer. The sequence continues at coordinate 747,035 of NW_006921968.1, read as the reverse complement.
AAACTTTTGTTTAGTAGTCAGATGCCTTAACCACTATACCACCAGAGCTCCTTAACTATGTAGTTAGCAGGCAGAATGAGAATGCGTGGCCCTTTGTTCAAAATTATTAAGAATTTTAAGACAATAACAGCAGGGCAAAAAATCAAGGAT
>NW_006921968.1:736027-743335 GCF_000298275.1 Orycteropus afer afer | reverse complement strand
TACCTGGCCAACTGACTGGAAGAGATCCATATTTGTACCCATTCCAAAGAAAGGTGATCCCACAGAATATGGAAATTATTGAACAATATCATTGATGTCACATGCAAGTAAAATCTTACTGAAGATAATTCAAAAATAGTTGCAGCAGTATATTGATAGAGAACTTCCAGAAATGCAACCTGGATTCAGAAGGGGATGTGGAGCGAGGGATATCATAGCTAATGTCAGAAGGATTTTGGCTGAAAGCAAAGAATACCAGAAAGATGTTTACTTTGTGTTTTATTGATTATGCAAAAGCATTCAATTGTGAGAATCATAACAAATTGTGGATAACATTGAGAAGAATGGGAATTCCAGAACACTTCATTGTGCTCATGAGGAACCTGTAGACCAGGAAGCTGTTGTCCAAACAGAACAAGGGGACACTGCATGGTTTAAAAGCAGGAAAGGAGTGCGTCAGGGTTGTGACCTTTCACCATACTTGTTCAATCTGTATGCTGAGCAAATAATCCGAGACGCTGGATTATATGAAGAAGAACATGGCATCAGGATTGGGGGAAGGCTCATTAACAACCTGAGATACACAAACAACACAACTTTGCTTGCTGAGTGAGAATGACTTGGAACACTTACTGATGAAAATTAAAGTACAGTCTGCAGTATGGATTATACCTCAATATAAAGAAAACAAAAATCCTCATAACTGGACCAATAAGTAGCATCACAATAGATGGAGAAAAAATTGAAATTGTCAAAGACTTCCTATTACTTGGTTCTACAATCAATGCCAAAGGATGCAGCAGTCAAGACATCAAAAGACGTATTGCATTGGGCAAATCTGTTGCAAAAGACCTCTTTCAAGTGCTGAAGAGCAAAGATATCTCCTTGAAGACTAAGATGTGCCTGACCCAAGCCATGGTGTTTTCAATCACCTCATTGTATGTAAGAGCTGGACAACGAATAAGGAAGATCAAAGAAGAGCTGATGCTTTTGAGTTGTGGTGTTGGTGAAGAATGCTGAAAATACCATGATCTGCTAAAAGAGCTAACACATCTGTCCTGGAGGAAGTGTAGCCAGAGTGCTCCTTGGAAGCAAGAATGGCCAGACTTCATCTCACTGACTTTGGTCTTGTTGTCAGAAGGGACCATTCTCTGGAGAAGGATGTCATGCTTGGTAAGGTGGAGAATTGACGAAAGAGGGGAAGGCCTTCTATGAGATGGATTGACATGGTGGCTGCAGCGATGGGCTCAAGTATAGCAGGGGTTTTAGACTCGCACAGGACTGGGAAGTGTTTCATTCTGTTGTACATAAGGGCAATATGAATTGGAGACAACTCAATGGCACATAACAACAACAGCAGGTAAAGTGAATGAACATAGCTGCTCTGTGTTTCTTTGCTGTGTGTCCAGAGGAAATTATATAATCTCTTGGTGCATCAGTGTCCTTGGTTGAGGAGTGAGAATCACACCCAGCTCTCAACATGCTTTGGGCAGATGATATCATGTTTACAAAGTTCTTGCAGTTACTGCCATGTAGTTACCCTTCACTGAGCACTAAGGAGATTATGATTGCTGTCAGTGTTATTCCTTGTAACCACCTGTGGATATGGACAGTGATTCATGGAGACAGTGGGGGGAGGGGGGTTCAGTGTTGGAATTCTCACCCCCATGCAGGAGGCCTGGTTTCTATTCCTGGTCAACACGTGCCGTGCACAGCCTCATGTCAGCGGGGGCTTGCATGTTGCTTGGATGCTGATCTCATTTCAGTGAGTTTCTAGACTCAGATGGACTAAGAAGGAAGGCCTGCCTGGCAGTCTTCTTTCATAGATCACAATGGTCTGATCCACTTTCCACAATGGGGATGGTGCTGGACCTGACGGAGTTTGTCCTGTCCGGCATGTGGTCACCATGAATCAGTCAGGGGTTGACTCTATGATAGCTAGCAGAAGCAACAAATCATGGATTTAGTTTTAGGATCACTTTCTAACAAGAAAAAGCTATTGAGCTACATTGAAAAAGGGTTTCATGACATACAGGGGGCTCTGATCAGGCTGTGGTTAAAGTATTAAGAGGCTAACCAAAAGGTCAGCAGCTCAAACCCACCAGATGTTCTGTGATAAAAGGATGAGATAGTTGGCTTCTGTAAAGATTACTGCCTTGAAAACCCTGTGGGGTGGTCCTACTCTGTCCTCTTGGGGCACTATGAGTCAGAATCAAGTCAACAACGGTGGGTTTTGCATTCATAACACACTGTCAGAAACATACTTCAGATACCAGATTTTTAGTTTAATCTGGAACATTCACATGGCATTACTAACTGTGGGCCAGGTAGGTGCTAGTCACAAGGGATTGACAATACATTGAGGGCAGAGTCACACACTCCAGGAGTGCAGTGCAGAGGTGATATCATCCGGGAAGAGGTGATGATAATGCCAGGCTGAATGTAGGATGCAAAGCAAAGGTAAGCAGATGAGGGAGTGCCCCTTCCGGAATGGAGAAGAAGGTGAGGGGGAGGCTTCTCATGGCTCTTGATTTGAACTGGCTCCTCCAGGTTCCTCAGGACCCCACACGTCAGCCCAAGTGGAGGCCATTCCAGATAGGAGGGCACAGAGAATGTACCACACCCTGGAAGCAGAGATTTTAGGCTGGCAAACATCTGCCTTGGCTTTATGTGGCCCTGTCTGCATGTCCTTGTGTATTGTAAATCCTTGGAGGCACAAGCTGGACACCATTACCAAACTGCGCTTGCAGCCTCTTGTGCCTGACGATGACCTTACCAGAAGGCAGGCCCCATCCCTTCCCACTTCCCTCCACTTTCTCCTCCTGTTCCTCAGATTGAAACAGCTGCAATCCAAGAAGAGTTGGCTTTCTGACAGAAGGCTTGGATTTCACAGAGCGTCATGTAAACCTATGGGGGCAGTGGGGGTTCAGTGGTAGCATTCTCTCCTTCCATGTGGGCGACCCAGTTTTGGTTCCTGGCCAATGTACCTCATGCACAGCCCTCACCCATCTGTCAGGGGAGGCTTGCATGTTGCTAGGATGCGAACTGGTTTCAGCAGAGTTCCCATTCTAAGGCTGACTAGGAGGAAAGGCCTGGGATGTCCTTCTGAAAAGCAGGAGGTTCAAACCCTGTGGATCACAAGGTCCAATGCAGTTGTGCATGGATTCTTCATGAGTCAGGGTTTCCTGGCATCTAACAAGGACAATGTAAGCCTGATTCTGACAGAGAAAATTTGTGGTGGTCACACAGCCCACCCTGACTCTACATTCCCCTGGCTCCAGGTCTGAGAGGCTCCGAAGGTCCTCTGTGGTCTTCACCTTGCCCACTCCCTACCTACCCTGACAATAGGATAAGGGTGCTAACCTTTCCACATCTCAGGGCAGAGAAGCATGCGCTCCCGGGAAAGCCCAGCATCCTCTGGGAGCTCTCTCTTTTAGAGAGCAGAGTCTGCTGCGAGAGATACTAGGAGGTGAGAATAGGGAGGCAAGCACCGGTATGAAGACCAAGTGATTGGTGAGGCCTGCTTCACAAGGAGCCTCAGAAGGACATGAGGGATTTCCTGGGAAGGGGCAGGCCTGGGAAGGGGAGGATGAAAGAACGGTTGATCCCCTTGCCCCCTCATGTCTCCTTTCCCACTGCTCAAGGTTCTCCCCAGGAGAGCAGCCTCCTTGCCCTTCTAGGTAGCCCAACAGACCCGGGCAGCAGGAAAGAAGAGGTGGAGTGCAGACACAAGCCAGGGAGAAGAACATGGTTGGAGGAAGCTGAGAAGGGTCCAAGTTTGGTGTCTCAGGGCAGCATCCTCAAGTGTGGTGTCTTTACTCATCTTGAACGTTTCAGAACCTGGAGCTCCAGGCATCCTGTGCCAGCACTCAGTACGAATACTGGGCTATACGGGCCACTTTCTCCTTTCATTGTTCTGGGTAGATGGGGGACGCAGTGTGTCCTAGAATTTGGAGAAATCCTTTTGCAGAGTGGAAGACAACATCATTTTCACATTGTGATGAAGAGTAACGAACAGCAGAGCAGTGGAAGCAACAGTGCTAAGGACCAGCAGGAAAATGAGGTCCCCTGGGGTGATGCTTGGTCTTGGTTATTTGGGATGATGGAGGCCATTCTGATATGGAAACTCTCCTACTTCCAGGACTCCACCGAGCAGTCCCTCAAGTACTGTTCCTGGGAGGGTGTTGAAGAGCATTGGGATTTTCTTATTTTTTTCTTCATTTGGTGCTTAGAAGTGAAATGTGTAAATGCTTCTTACAGAGGTTGTTGTTGTTTTTGGGTGCCATGGAGTTGATTCTGAGTCATAGTTACTCTGTGTGACAGAGTAGAACTGCTCTATAAAGTTTCCTAGACTGTGATGGTTAGTGAAGACATTCAGCTGCTAACCAAAAGGTCAGCGGTCCAAACTTACCAGCCACTATGGGAGAGAAACATGATACAGTCTGCTTCTGTGAAGACTTGCAAGTTTGGAATCCTGATAGGGCAGTTCTGCTCTGTCATGTAACTCAAATAACTCACTGAACAGAGAAACTCCATCTTGAATAAAGGGGGAGACATGTCCATAGAGGCACTAGTTGTTAGTCTAAGATCTTACAATGAAGTGTGAAATATTTAATTTTCTAGAAATGTTCATCATCTTTGTGTTAAAAACCAAACCAAACTCACTACTGTCAAGTACAATCTGACTCATTGTGACCCCTGCTTGGGTTTCTGAGGCAGTATCACTAAGGAAGTAGATCACCCAATCTTCCTTTTGAGGAGTCCCTGGTGGGTTTGAACCACCAGCCTTCTGGTTCGTAGTCAAATGCCATAGGCCCTACGCCACCAGAGGTCTCTTCTTGTGTTACACAAAGCAAACATCCACTGAGTCAAGTGGATTCTAACCCATATTCCACCCAGTATTCCAAATATTTCTAGCTCATATCCATGTCCTATAGGATCACTATGGGGTCAGAATCGACTTGCTGGCAGTGGTTTTTTTTTTTTTTTTTGGTTGGAATCTTTATGGGAGGAAACCTGGTGTCACAGTCGTTAAGCACTTGGCTGATAGCCAACAGGCTGGCAGTTAGAACCTACCAGCTGCTCCCCAGGAGAAAGATGTGGCAGTCTGTTTCAGTAAAGATTGCAGCCTTGGGAACCCTATGGGGCAGTTCTGTCCTATGGGTCATTATGACTTGAACCTGTTGATGGCAACAGGTTAATCTTTATGGGAACAGATCACTAGGTCTTCCTCTTACAGAGCTGCTGGGTAAGTTCAAACCATTAACCTCTTGGTAATCAAAGGAGTGCTTAACCTTTGCCACTCCAGGGCTCCTTTTAGATGACATTTCGATAAAATATCTAAACATTTTACTCCAAGAGATCCCAGCTTCTGAGAGTCGTTTTTTGTTAAACAATACCTCTCAAGATGCTCTCGTGGTATAGTGGTTAAGGCATTTGGCTGCTAATTAAAAGGTCAGTGATTCAAACCCACCAGCTCCTCCACAGAAGACAGATGAGGCAACTTGCTTCAGTGAAGGTTCACCACCTTGGAAACCCAATGAGGATCACCCAATTGGAATTGAGGCAATTGCAGTGAGTTTGCATTTGGTTTGGGATAATCAGGATTAATAATTTTCCTGGGGCACTAACCTTAAGGTAAGGGATGCATAGCTTTTTTTTTTTTTTTTTTTGGTCTCAGAGCAAATCCCAACCACAGCAGAGGCCAAAGTCAGCACAGACTCACCAGCAGGGAAATGGCCAACTACCCTGCACTTGGTTACATTTCAAGTAAGTCCAAGCTGCCTGTGGAAATGAAAAGGGCCACCTGGAAACAAGGCAAGGTGACCACTGCATCGCTGTAGGAGACACAGAGGGCAACTGCTGAAGGCCATGCATGTAGCTGACAGTGGGGGAAGAAGGGCTTCTCCAAGGAAACAAAGGGAAACGATGCAGTGCATATATGCACACTCAGGATCCCTACTAGAACGGCCAACTGTCACCACGACAGGCAGACTGCTCAGCTTTGAAATACTGAGAGATGAATGCCTTCCAAGAAAAAGTAAAGAACAAAGAAAGTCTCGCAGGGTTTATACAATCCTCGCCAACAGAGTTTACACTTTCAGAAAAATGTGTCTGCAAACAGTATATTATAATGCTAGCCATTGTGTGAGCCCAGCCCTGCAGTTCCCTACCCTGGCTGCATCCCTAGATAGACACAAGAGATATTGAGCCCTGGTCTGGAGTTGAGGGGGTTTTCTTGCCTCTGGAGGAATTCCTTTCTCTCCTAAATGCCATTATTCTCAAAGACAATTGTCTTTCCTCCAGCTCATGGTCTAAGAAAGCCTTCAGTGTGGGTAACGCATTGGGCAATGCCAAGACCAGTCACCAACATGCACATAGTTGTCATAATATCAAGTCACATGTCCAGTACTGGAATGCACAGATAATTGTGGGACCTAATGAGGACTTCATGTTTCTCCCCTCCTGGCCTGGAAATTACTCACAAGTTGACCTTCATATTATGAAAAATTTTGAAGCTGCCCTTTTGATATTTTCATATTTTTTCCACCCTCAAGTCCACCTCAACCTGACTGTCTAAGTTTTCTCTGACAGGACATAAAGTCATACTCTTTCTTCAGAATCTTCTGTTTCATACTTTTACCTCTGCTATTTATTCCATATATTTCTATCTGATATCCATGATATTTCAATTCATGGATTCTGCTCTCTCAAACCTCTTCCCCTTGCTCTCTCTTTCAGGAAGGAAACCCTCTGCTTTGGTTCTGGGCCCACAGCTGAGTCTTTGGGTTGCCGGGTCACTGCAAGACACCTTGGAGCAACAAACATGATGGTGGGACAATTGTGGAAAGGAGGCTTCAAGGATATTGCAGTCTCCATGTATTAATGAGAAACACAATAACTCACTGAACATAGAAACACCATCTTGCATAAAGGGGGAGACATGTCCGCAGAGACACTAGTTGTGAGTCTAAGATCTTACAATCAAATGTGAAATATTTAATTCTCTAGAAACATTTATCATCTTTGTTTTACATGAAGCAAATGTCCACAGAATCAAGTGGATTCTGAACCATAGGGGCCTTTTAGGACAGAGTAGAACTGCCCCATAGGGGTTCCAAGGCTGTCAAACTTTACAAAAGCTGACTGCCACGTCTTTCTCCCATGGAGTGGCTGTTGTTGTAGCTAGATGTTATTGAGTTGGCTCCAACTCATAGCAACCCTATGTACAAGAGAAGGTGCCACTGCCCTGTCCTGCACCAGCCTCACAATACTAGCTCTACCTGAGTCCATCACTGAAGTCACCCT
>NW_006921968.1:732792-733802 GCF_000298275.1 Orycteropus afer afer | reverse complement strand
GACCCCTCCTTGGGTTTCCAAGGCAGTATCACTACTGAAGTAGATTTTCAACAGTCCTTCCAAGAGTCTATAGTGGCTATGTTATTCTCTGAATTGTCACATGCACAACTTTCAGTACTATCACTATTGTACATATTGAGAACCCCACATTGTGCCATTTATTGAAATTTTCTGTTTCATAGTCTTTGCTGTGGTTGGTGGTATTGTGTATGTATATGTGTTTGTGTATGAGTGTGTGTAGCCAATGACTATACATGCCTTGTGGCATGTCAGCATTTAGAAGATTTGGTTGACTGGAGATCCCTATACTAAAGTTATTGCTAATAAAGAGGATATACAATGAAGCAATATTATAGGGAGATCTGGAAATCTATCATAAAATGACTGGGCTTTAAGGCCATGAAGAAGAGTTTCAGTGAAGAGTAACATATATGAAGAAGTAAATAGATGACAATAACATTGTTCTATATCCTACTTTGGTGAGTAGTGACTGAGGTCTTAAAAGATTGTGTTGTGAGCAGCCATCTAAGATGCAACAATTTGTCTCTCCTCATCCAGAGCAAAGAAGAATTAAGAAAACCAAAGAAACATGAAAACAATTAGTTCAAGAGACTAGTGGACTATGGGAACTTCAGTGTGCATGATCCTGAGACCAGAAGAAATAAATGGTGCCTGGCTACTATGGTCAACCACTCAGAAAGGGATCAACGTAGGAGATGCTGGATAGAATGGGAGAAAAATATGGAACAAAACTCAAGATCATAAAAAAAATCAAGCTTGTTTGTATGATAGAAATAGGTGAAACCCTCTAGATTATGGTCTCTAGTCATCCTTTGGGCCTGGAATTGAACTCGCTTCCATGGCTTCCAGCCAAACAATAGACAGGTGTAGGGTGAACACTTAACACCAGGTAGGTACGCTACTTAGTACAGTCAACCATGGGAGACCAGGGGCGCAGCATTTGCACAGGGAGATAGCTCACAGTGCAACAATACATCAGAAAGGACACA
>NW_006921968.1:700754-709354 GCF_000298275.1 Orycteropus afer afer | reverse complement strand
AGTAGCTAAAACAAATGGAAGAAACGACAAGATAAAAGAGATGAACAGAAAATTTCAAAGAACAGCTTGAGAAGATGAATAAATTATTACAATGAAATGTGCAAAGACTTAGAGTAAGAAAATCGAAAGAGAAGAACACACTTAGAATTTCTCAAGGTGAAAGAATTAAAGAAAATAATTCAAGCCTCGAGCTGCAATGCTGAAAGATTCTATGGACAAAATATTGAATAACGCAGGAAGCATCAAAAGAAGATGAAAAGAATACACAGAATCACTGTGTCAAAAAAGAATTGATTGATGTTCAGCTAGTTCAAGAGGTGGCATATGATCAAGAATCAATGGTGTTGAAGGAAGAAGTCCAAGCTTCACTTAAAGAATTGGCAAAAAAAAAAAAAAAAAGGCTCCAAGAATCATTGGAATACCCACCGAGATGTTTCAACAAATGGATGCCAAGCTGGAAGCACTTACTCACCTATGGCAAGTAATTTGGGAGATAGCTACCTAGCCAACTGACTGGAAGAGATCTATATATGTACCCATTCCAAAGAAAGGTGATCCAACAGGATATGGAAGTTATCAAATAATATCAATATCACATGCAAGTAAAATTTAGCTGAAGATAATTCCAAATCAGCTGCAGCACTCTACTGACAGAACTTTCAGAAATTCAAACTGGATTCAGAAGAGGAAGTGGAGCAAGGGATATGATTGCAGATGTCAGATGGATCCTGGCTGAAAGCAAAGGATACCAGAAAGATGATTGCCTGTGTTTTATTGACTATGCAAAGGCATCCCACTGTGTGGACCATAACACATTATGGATGACATTGTGAAGAATAGGGATTACAGGACACTTAATTGTATCCATGAGGAACCTGTACGTAGACCAAGAGGCTATTGTTTGAACAGTGCAAGCGGATACTGCATGGTTTAAAATCAGGAAGGTTGTGCATCAGGGTTATATGCTTTCACCATACTTATTCAATCTTATGCTGAACAAATAATCTGAGAAGCTGGCCTATATGAAGAAGAACGTGGCATCAAGATTGGAAGAAGACTCATTAACAACCTACAATATACAGAGGACAAAACTTTACTTGCTGAAAGTGAAGATGACTTGAAACACTTTCTGATGAAGATCGCAGACTATAGTCTTCAGTATGAATTACACCTCAACATAAAGAAAACCAAAATCCTCACAACTGGGCTAATAAACAAATTCCTGATGAACGGAGCAGAGATTGGCATTGTCAGGATTTCATTTTACTTAGAACCACAATCAACACCCAAGGAAGCAGCAGTCAGGAAATCAGACTTCTTATTGCACTGGGCAGATCTGCTGCAAAAGATCTCTTTAAAATTTTAAGAAGCAAAGATATCACTTTGAAAACGAGGGTGCTCCTAACCCAAACAATAGTATTTTCAAATGCCTCATATACATATACTTGCTGAGGAGCAAGGATGTCTCCTTGAGGACTAAGGTGCGCCTGACATAAGCCATGATATTTCCAATCACCTCATATGCATGTGAGAGCTGGTCAATGAATAAGGAAGACCGAAGAAGCGTTGATGCTTTTGAGTTGTGGTGCTGGCAAATAATGCTGAAAGTACCATGGATTGCTAAAAGAACTAACAGCTCTGTCCTGGAGGAAGTGTACCTGAAATGATCCTTGGAAGTGAGAATGGCCAGACTTTGTCTCACCTATTTTGGTCATCTTGTCAGAAGGGACCTTTCCTTGGAAAAGGATATCATGCTTGGTAGGGTGGAGGGTCGACGAAAGAGGAGAAGGCCTTCAACAAGATCGATTGACACGGTGGCTGCTATGATGGGCTCAAGCATAGCAGGGATCATGGAGCTGGCGTGGGATTGGGCAGTGTTTCGTTCTGCTGTGCATGGGGTCACTATGGGTCGGAAATGACTCTACGGTACCTAACAACAAGATATACATGTGAAAGCTGGACAATGTATAAGGACGGTGGAAGAAAAGTTGATAGAGCTGAATTGTAGTGTTGGTGAAGAGTAGTGGGAATCTGTCCTGGAAGAAATGCAACCTAATGCTCCTTGGAAGCGAGAATGGTCAGACTTCATCTGAGCTACTTTGGTCCTGTTGTCAGAAGGGACTATTCCTTGGGGAAGGATGTCATGCTTGTTAAAGTAAAGTGTCAGGGAGAAAGGGGAAGACCCTCAATGAGATGATGTGACACGGTGGTTGCAATGGTGGGCTCAAGGAAAGCAGGGATTGTGAGAAGGGAACAGGACCAAGCAATATTTCATTCTGCTATAAACAGGGTTTTTATGAGTCAGAACTAATTCAGTGTTGTTGTTAGGTACCATCAAGTCAGCTCCGAATTATGGTGACCTTATGTACAATAGAACAAAACACTGCCTGATCCTGTGCCATTCTTACAATCCCTGCTTTGTTCTAGCCCATGGTTGCATCCAGTATGTCAATCCATCTTGTTGAGGGTCTTACCCTTTTTCCATGACTCTCTACTCTACCAAGGGACCAGGGATTGGTCCCTTGTGACAACATGACCAACATATGGAAGACAAAGTCTATTTCTTTTATTTATTTGTTTGTTTGTTTGTTTTTATTTTAAGAGCTTGTTTTACATTCAACGTTACATGTACATTTAGTTTCACTCCCCATTTACCATGTCCGACCCTAACCCAGTCTCCTCCCCTCCATTCCCTGTAACCCTGCCCCTGTGTCCCTCATATTTATGCGCTCCTGTCTGTCCTGCATTTCCTCAACATGAATGTTGGTCCTCTGGTACCCTGTGGTCCATTGCTCTAAGGGATGTATTACCATAGAGTATGTGGGTGTGTCATCCTGGGTTGAGTGGTCTGTGTGTACATCTTGTTAACTATTGGGCTGAGAGCCAGCCCCTGGGGGTTTATTCCAGGTGCAGAATGTATTCCAGGGCCATACTATTGAGAGTCTCACCAGATTTCGTCTGACCAGTAATTCTGGTCATTATTGAGTTTTTGGATTTTGTTCCACATTTTTCCTCCCACTCTACACAGGATCTCCAGATTTGATCCTTTCCTGAGTGGTTGGCATTGGTAGCCGGGCACCCTCTAGTCCTTCTGGTCTTGAGGGCCATCATATCCTATGGATGATTGGTTCCAAATGCACTCCCCCCCACCACCCCTTTTTCTTTTGCATTCTTCTTCGTTTCCAATGCCAGGGGACCATTAACTGCATCACAGATGACCGCTTGAAAGCTTTTAAGACCCCCGTCGCTACTCACCAATGTAGGATGCAGAACAAGGCTTTTATGTATTTTGTTGTGCCGATTGAGTCTGGTGTCCCCCAGCACTATGGTCCTAGGACAGTAGATCTATCAGATCTCTCTCCCATAGTGTCTTGGTGTCTGTGAGGGATTACTCTGTGTCTGTCTTCTATTGTTTCTGTAAGGATTGCAGGTATTTTGTATCACTGGTGTCTGTGCAAGATTAGCCTCTGCTGAATCTATCCTTGGTCTAGAGTATCCTCCTGTTCACTGACCCCATCTGATCATCTCAGGTGTTTATGTGTTTATCTGTAGCCTGGCGTTTGGTGTTAATGGCAATGCAGTATTGTGGACACATTGGTTGGTATTAGCATCTGTCATCTCTCTTATGTGCACAATTCAGTGTTCTCCCATTTCCTAATGTTATCATGGTGGTCACAGTTCTTTTTTGTATATCCCTCCTCTTACCCACGTCAGTGTGTGGGCCCCAACTAGCCCAAAATTAATCCCTCCCCATCCTGTAACCTACAAAGTGAGTTCTCTTTCCCAAGCAAACCCTTCTTTGTCTTTTCACAGTAATGGGCTCACATAGTACTTGTCTTTCTGTGATTGACTTTTTTCACTCAGCATAATGTCCTCCAGGCTCATCCATGTTGTGAGATGATTCATGTATGCCTCACTGTTCTTTAATGTAGCATAGTATTCCATTATGTGCATGTACCATAATTTGGTTATCCTTTCTTCCGTTGATGGGCATTTATGTTGTTTCCATCTCTCTGTTATAGTGAATTGTGCCACAATGTACATAGGTATACATATGTCTGTCCATGTACTATCTCTCACCTCTTTAGGATATATTCCTAGTAATGGAATTGCTGGATCAAATGATACTTCTCTTTTCAGTTTTTTAAAGAAACGCCATACTGTTTCCCACAATGGTTGTACCACTTTACAATCCCACCAGCAGTTCACTGGAGTTCCAATCTCTCTGCAACTTTGCCAGCATTTGTTATTTTCTGACCTGTTGAACTTTGCTATTATTGCTGAGGTGAGATGATATCTCATTGCTGTTTTGATTTGCATCTTCCTAATGATTAATGGTCATGAGCAATTTCTCGTGTGTTTGTTGGCTGCCTGTATATCTTCTTTGGTGACATGTCTGTTAAAGTCTTTTGCCCATTGGTGAATTGGGTTATTTGTCTTTTTGATGTTGAGGTGTTGAAGTTTTCTATAGATTTTGGAGATAAGTCTTTTATCAGTTATGTCATAGGCAAATATTTTCTCCCAATCTGTAGGTTCTCTTTTTACCCTTTTGAGAAAGTCTTTCAATGCACATAAGAATTTAATTTTTAAAAGGCCCCAGTTATCTAGCTTCTCTTCCACCTTCTGCACATTGTAGGTTATGTTGATAGTCTATTTATGCCATAAATTAGGGCTCTCAGATTTGTGCCTATTTTATCTTTGATGAATTTTATAATTTGGGGTTTTACACTGAAGTCTTTGATCCAGCTTGAGTTTGTTTTTGTGTATGGGGTGAGGTATGGGTCTTGTTTCATTTTTCTGCAGGTGGATATCCAGTTTTGCCAGCACCATTTGTTAAAGAAGCTGTCTCTTCCCCATTTAATGGGTCAAAGATCAGTTGTCCATCGATGGATAGGTCTATATCTGGACTTTCAATTCTGTTCCATTGGTCTATTGGTCCATCATAGTACCAATATCATGCTGTTTTGACTACTGTGGCTGTATAGTAGTTCTTAAGACCCAGGGATGTCAGACCTCACACTTTGTTTTTCTTCTTCAGAAGTGCTCTGCTTATTCAAGGTCCCTTTCCTTTCCACATGAAATTAGTAATTAATTTTTCCATGTCCTTAAAAAATTTTGTTGAAATCTGGATCGGGTTTGTGTTAAATGTATAGATTGCTTTAGGTAGTGTGGTAGATATGTTTGTGTGTCAACTTGGCTGGGCCTGGTTGAGTGGCTGGGCAACTAGTGGTAGTTATTCCCCATGATGAGACTGGCAATCAACTCCATGGTGGGATCTACCACAAGCAGCTGAGTAGCTGCCTTTGCGAGTGTGGTTTGCTTCCTGTATTTAAGGAAGAAGCCTTGGGAATGGTCTCTAGCTTACGGAACGCTTGGACCTTGCATGTAGCTATGTTGTTGCTCAGCAGCCTGCTATGCTCTACTGACCTTGGGACTTACAGTGGACTTAAGTTAATGGCCTGCCGCGTGGATTAGTAACATCAGGACTGTGCCTGTTTACTTGTCAACCTTGGGGCTTCTCAGCCTCAGGAGCCCAGCAGCTGTCTGAGTGAAGAAACGCCTCTAACTCCAGTGGGCTGGGAGCAGGAGGCAGAGCTGGATCCCAAGGTTGAAGGGCTTTCACCCCGTCCCTAGAGCCTGGCACTTTGAACTTGGACTTAAAGCCGCCAAATTGTAAGAATAAACTCCTGTTTGTTAAGGCCATCCCATTTGTGGTATATTTCTTGTCAGAGCGGCACTAGGTAACCAGAACAGGTAATATTGACATTTTCATAATGTTTAGTCTACCTATCCATGAACAAGGCAGGTTCTTACTTTTGTGTAGTGCCCTTGTTGTCTCTTGTGGCAGTGTTTTATAGTTTTCTCTGCATAGGTCTTTTGTGTCTCTGGTGAGGTTTATTCCTAGATATTTTATCTTTTTCGTAGCTATAGTGAATGGTATGGTTGCCCTTATTTCTTTATCAGAGGAGTCCTTGCTGGTGTAGAGAAATCCAGCTGATTTTTGTATGTTGATCTTGTATCCTGCCACTTTGTTGAACCTCTCTATTAGTTCCAGTAGTCTTTTTATTGAGCCCCTTGGGTTTTCTATGTATAGGATCATATCATCTGCAAATAGAGATAGTTTTAATTCCTCTTTGTCAATATGTATGCCTTTTAGTTCTCTTTCTTGCCTTATTGCTCTGGCCAGGACTTCCAATACAATGTTAAATAGAAGTGGTGATAGAGGGCATCCCTGTCTGGTTCCTGTTCGTAAGGAGAATGTCTTGAGGCTTTCTCCATTAATAATGATATTGGCCATTGGCTTTGCATATATACCCTTTATTAAGTTGAGGAATTTCCCTCTATCCCTCTTTTGCTGAGAGTTCTGAACAGGAATGGATGTTGGATTTTATCAAATGTCTTTTCTACATCAATTGCTATAATCATATGTTTCTTTTCCTTTGTTATGTTTATGTGGTAGATTGCATTGATTATTTTTTCTGATGTTGAACCACCCTTGTAAACCTGGTATGAATTCCACTTGGTCTGGGTGTATTAATTTTTTGATATGTTGTTGGTTGGCCAGGGTTTTGTTAAAGATTTTTGCATCTATGTTCATGAGGGATATTGTTCTGTAGTTTTCCTTTCTAGTGGTGTCTTTCCCTGATTTTGGTATTAGATTTTGGTATATGCTTGCTTCATAAAATGAGTTTGGGCATAGTCCATCTTTTTCTATGTTCTGGAATAGCTTGAGTAGTATAAGTGTCAACTCTTTAAATATTTGATAAAATTTTCCAGTGAATCCATTAGGGCCAGGGCTTTTCTATCTCTGAGTGGGATAGTTTAGGTAGGTCTTGTGATTCTAGAAACTTGTCCATGTCTTCTAGGTTCTCAAATCTGTTGGAGTACAGATTGTCATAATATTCTGTCAGGATCTTTTTTATTTCAGTTGGTTCTGTTGTGATGACACCATTTTTGTTTACAACTCTTGTGATTTGGATCTTCTCTTTCTTTTCTTTTGTTAGATCTGCCAATGGTTTATAAATTTTATTAAACTTTTCGAAGAACCAGTTTTTTTAAAATTGATTTTCTCTGTTTTTGTTTTGTTTTGTTTTGTTTCATTCATTTCTGCTCTCGTATTTATTATTTCCTTGCTTCTAGATGCTGTAGGGTCCTTTTGTTGTTCTATTTCTAGTTGTTGGAGTTGAAGAGTTAGAGTGTTGATTTTGTTTCTTTCCTCTTTGTGATGTATGCATTTATTGCTATAAACTGTCCTCTGAGTACTGCTTTTGCTATGTCCCATAGGTTTTGGTATGATGTATCTTCATTCTCATTTGTTACTAGGATGTTTTTTTTTTAATTTCAGTTTTTATTTGTTCTATTACACAATAGTTTTTGAATAGTGAATTGTTCAGCTTCCATATATTTGATGCTTTTTCCTTGCTCTTCCTATTATTAATTTATAATTTCATAGCATTGTGGTCCAAGAAGATGCTTTGTAGTATTTCAACACTTTTTAATTTATTGAGACTTGTTTTATGTCCTAACGTATGGTCTGTTCTGGAGAAGGATTGATGTGCACTGGAGAAGAATGTGAATTGTGCTTTTGTTGGGTGAAATGCTCTGTATATGTCTATGAAGTTGAGTTGGTTGATTGTATTGTTGAGTTCTTCTGTATGTTTGCTGAATTTTTTTCTAGTTGACCTGTCCCTCTTTGAAAGTGGTTTGTTAAAGTCTCCTACTACTATTGTAGAATTGTCTATTGTCCCTTTTAATTCAGTTAATATTTGCTTCACATATTTTGGAGGACTTTCATTGGGTGCATAAATATTTATTATTGTAACATCTTCTTTGTCAATTGACACTTTCAGCATCATATAATTTCCTTCTTTGTCTCTTATGATGTTTTTCACCTTAATTTCTATTTTATCAGAAATTGATATTACCACTCCTGCTCTTTTTTGGTTACCATTGGCTTGGTATATTTTTTTCCATCCCTTAACTCTTAATTTTTTTTTTTTTTTATCTTTGTGTCTAAGGTGGGTCTCTTGTAGGCAACATATCAATGGGTCTTCTTTTCTTATCCAGTCTGCCACTCTCTTACTCTTGATAGATGCATTTACTCCATTCACATTGAGTGCAATTAGTGATAGGTATGAATTGACTGTTGTCATTCTATTGTGTTTTTTGTTGTGTTGTTGGTCCATATACTTTTCTGTGCTGAATTGGTTTGTTGGCCAATGTTTTCTCCCTTTTCTTCTTTATTGTTGGTTTTGTGCTTTTTAAACCCATATGTTTTCCTTTCTTCTGGATTTGCTTAGGGGGATTTAATTTTCTCTGTGGTTACCTTGGAGTACATTCTTGTCTGTACATCTTTGTACAGTGTGTACTGTGAAGACATTGTCCTGTGTTCCTGTCCATTTGGAAGTTTGTACCTAGAAGTTTTATTTCCTCTAACAGGTTAGTTGCTATTGTCGTGTGCTGATTAACTTCCTTGGTTTTTAGTGTACAAAGTTTTATGGTCTTATTTTGAGTTTCTATTTCTGATTTGGTTTTAGTGTTGATGCCATGTATCCTGATTTTGTTGATCTCTGTTGTGGGTTCTCTATTGGAAAGAATTC
>NW_006921968.1:685103-700629 GCF_000298275.1 Orycteropus afer afer | reverse complement strand
GCTAACCAGAAGACAGGCGGTTCAAACCCACCAGCCACTCCTCGGAAGGAAGGTTGGGCATTCCTACTTCCGTAGTGATACTGCCTCGGAAACCCAAGTAGGGGTCGCTATGAGTCGGGGCCGACTCGATGGCAAACAACAACAACAACAACAACATAGGATTCTTGGTTGGAAGTTCTTTTTCATCAGTGTTTTATATATGCTGTCCCATTTTCTTCTTGCCTGCATGGTTTCTGCTGAGTAATAGGAGCTCAGCCTAACTGTTTGATTATTATAAGTAATATTTATTTTGTCCCAGGCACCTCTCAAATTTTTTTCTTTGTCTTTGGTTTTGGAGAGTTTGAATATAATATGTCTCTGTGTTTTTCTCTTGGACCTATCTTGTGTGGGGTTCTATGGGTTTCTTGGACAAATATCTTTTCTTCCTTCATGATATGGGGTAAGTTTTCTGTTAGCAGGCTTTCCACAATTTTCTTGGTGTTTTTTTTCACCTCTTCTTGTTCTGGAATTCCAAAGATTCTTAGTTTTTTTTTTTTTTTTTTTCCATGCCATCCCATATAATTCTTAAGTTCTCTTCATTTCTTTTAAATCTTTGTTTTGATTTTTCTTCATACAGGTTGGTGTTCAGGGATTTGTCTTCTTGTTGGGATATGTGTTCTTCAGCCAGTTCTAACCTACTCTTTTGTGCTTTTATTGTGTTGTGGAATTCTGTAATTTTGGTGCTCATCTTCTAAATTTCTAATTGCTGCTTTTGTATGAGTTCTGATTGTGCATTAATCTTGTTATTTTGTTCTTGAATGATTTTCCTGAGTTCTTCCAGGGACTGTGTTCTCCTTGCTTCTGTTTGGGGTTTCCTTAGGCTCTTGTAAAGCTCTATAAACATGTCTTCTAAATTCCTTCTCAGATAACTCTATTGCCACCTCTTCCTCCATGTTTAATGAGACCTTTGTTTATGGTTTTGCATCTAATGCCTTTTCCTGTTTTTTTGTTTGTTTGTTTGTTTGTTTGATTTGAGGTTACCTGTTGTTTCCTAGACAGTTTGAGGTTATCTTTAACTGTTGGTTTTGTATTGATTTGTTTTGCCTTGGTTTTATGATTTAATGTTTTGAAAAGGTGAAGCTGGTGTACTTTTTTTTTTTTTTTTTTTTAATTGTTAATTCAGGTATGCTGGGTTGCTCTGCAGTTTTCTTTGTGAAGGTGGAATCACTGTGTGGAATGTGGATGTGGGTTTCTGTTTGCCATAAAGAGGGTTTAGAATTTGAACTGGGAGGTATTATGGTGGCTGAATGTGGTTTCTTCTATTGGAAAAGTGAAGGTATTTGTCAAAAATGTGGGAGAGGAAGAGAGAAAGAAGGAAAGCTCCCCGTTGCTAGGGGCAGTTTCTAGGGTTTTGAGCAGGCTGGCTAATGATAATGTTGTACTGTTATTCATAGGCCCCCAGCTCAAGTTCAACAAGACTCCAGTTATCAGTGGGTCACCACTTTCCACCAGGTTCATACACACACAAAAACCCCACTACTGAGGCCTCTTGATGCCAAAAAGCTGACTCAAGACAGGTGCCTGGCTCTGCAATCTGCCATGGGAGTTCCTCTCTGGGTCTGCCCACCCGTGGCTCCAAAGATCCACTCAATTTCAGTGGTGCTGGAGCCAGGCCAGTGTCCACACATAACCTGTGGTCCCAATATTAGTGACAAAGTCAAGTGTAGGACCCTAAGTACCACTAAGCTGATGCAAGCCTGATTGGTGATCTGCTGTGGGGGCACCTCCCTGGGAATGCCCTCTTCAGGCACCAATGCACTCTCTGCTCAGGTTTTGGTGGTGCTGGATATGCTTGTTTGCACCTAGCCAACCCAAGTTACCAAATAAAATCAGGTGCTGAAGGTAGATCCTTTGGATGATCGCTGGTATTTTGGTGTGGTCACTGGTATGCTGGTTTGGTGTGTCTTCTGCCTTAATCCAGGGAGGTCTCGAATGCCTGTTCTTGTCTGCCAGTCACTGTTCCCCCAGGGAGGTCTCTGATGGCCTTTCTCAGCTGCCTATCAGTGCTCTGCAGGATAGATCTTCTGATCTTGTTATTTTTCCCCCTGTCCCTTTCTCCTTTCTAATTCTACTCCCCTGAGTTTGGTGCACTCTGACATAGTGAGCTGTTCAGAGCACCAGAATCCCTCATTCAAACTGCTGTACCTAGTTTTTCAAACACTAAGATGCAAGAGGAAATTATCGTGGTGATTACTGATGAGACTCCATTTTGAATGTATGTTACCATTCCTAAGGAGCATTCTTGCTGAACTTCCTTCAAGACAGATTTGTTTGTTTTTCTAGTAGCCCATAGTATATAAGAATATTCTTTGCCAAAACTGTAGTTCAAATGTATGAATTCTTCTGAGGTCTAGCTAAAGGTATAGAGGTTATGATTTTGAGACATATTTTTAAGCAGTACATTCAGTCCATAACAAGTGTCTTCAGATTAGTCAAGATGTAGAAATGAAATCTCATCATAGGCCTGATTCTTCTAAAATTTTTCTTGGGGAAGACTCTTAATGAGATGGAGTGACACAGTGGATGCAATGATGAGCTAAAGCAAAGCAGAAATTATGAGGAATACTCAGGGACTGTAATTGAACCCTCATAGATACTTTTCCCTTCCTCCTTTTAGTGTTCATATCCATCATTTTTCAGATGTATTGGTTCTTCTTTTTATTCTCTTTGATTTGGATGTTTCTCTGTAGTCTTTATTGCCACTTGTCTACTTTGTGTCCTCATCAACTTATACCTTTAAATGTGTAGCAAACAAACGTGGAGATACATTTTTAGGTGAGAGGGTGCCTTTCTTCTATTTGCCCAAGATAAATGTGCTGGACACTTAATGACATAGTCTGCAAGCCCAGGCAGTTGGAATGGGAAACTACAGCTCCATGTGGAAGGATCATTCGTTATGGATTTCTGGAAGACAAAGATGTGCTGTGAATAACTGCACCCACATAATGGAATGAGCATTGTGCATGTATTACTTTGGATCATTATCCATAATCTAACTTGTCTTTTACCTCACTGTCTTTACAAATCTCTCTTCTGCATCTCTGGATGCTTTCCTAAGCAGATTCCCCAACTTTGCTATTACTTCCGGAAGAACAATTTTATTTATAGTGATTAAGAAAGTCAATCCACAACTATTGGTGTCTTCATCTGGGACAAAAGAGAAAGAGAAAGAAGGAAACATGAGCAGAGAAGGAAATGGGCTACGAGAGTAATTGTCTCCATGACCCATGGCCTTCTGTACCTTGAGACCAGAATTACGCAGTGCCTGGCTACCACTATTGAACATTCTCATCAGAAACACAATTTATTGTTGCTGTTGGTGTCATTGAGTAGGCTCCGACTCATAACAACCCTATGTACAACAGAATGAAACAGGGCCTGGTCCTGCACCATCCTCACAATTGTAGCTGTGTTTGAGTCCACTGCTGCAGCCACTGTGTCGGTCCATCTTGTTCAGGGTCTTCCTCTTGTCCACTGACCTTCTACTTTACCAAATGTAATATTCTTCTCCAGAGACTGATTCCTCCTGATAACATGAGCAAAGTCTGAGGGACAAAGTCTCCTCAGCCTCACTTCTAAGCTGTATTCTCGCACAATAGATGAGTCCTTATAGAAGGGAGAAACGTGGGTCAGAATTTCAAATTCTCAAAGGATTCAGACTCTGGACCCATTCAAGCTAGGAGAATCCCTGTGTCTTTTGCCCTGAGATACTCTTTAAACCTTGAACCAAACCTATCCTCTGAAGGCACCTTTTAACTAAACAGTGGTTATATCAGAGCGTAAAGCATGTCAGTCACTTTTGAGTATTGTGCTCATTTAAAAACTTATCCATAGCATACTGTTTTGGTTACCTAGTGCTGCTCTGACAGGAATATACCACAAATAGGATAGCTCGAAGAAACAGGAGTTTATTCTCTTACAGTTTGGAGGCTTTAAGTCTGAGTTCGAAGAGCCAGGCTCTAGGGATTGGCTGAAAGCCCCTAAACCTTGGGATTCAGCTCTGCCTCCTGTTCCTGGCCCACTGGAGCTAAAGGCTTCTCTACTCAGATAAGTGCTGGCTGCTGAGGCTGATGATCCCAAGGTTGCAAGTTAAAAGGCACAGTCCCAATATTACCAAACAACACAGCAGGCCACTAATTTAAGTCCAGAAAAGTTCCGAGACTGGCAGAGCATGGCAGGTTGCTGAACAACAACTTGGCTACATTAGGCTTCAAGCATGTCAAAAAGGTGGAGACTTTCCTCAAAGCTGCTTCTTATGTACTGGAAGCAGAGCACACCTTTAAAGCAACTACTCAGCTGCTACAGTAGATTTCACATTGAGCTGACTGCCAGTCTCACCGTGGGGAAGAGCTACATCCGGCTGCGCAGCCACTCAACCAGGCCCAGCCAAGGTGACACCGAAACTCAACCACCACAGAGGCCAAACGGACAACAGTTAATCTCAAGCTGAGATGAGAACTTGGGAGGGGTGGGCAGTGGGCCAATTTAATGGGAGTGAATTGACTAGAATGGAAATAGCGAATGTTGATACAAAGTGAAAAATGGAACCATTGTCACTGAACATGGGCAGAAATTCTTGAATTGGAACATAATTTGCTATGTATATTTGCACCAAAAGTGCAATAAAATATTTAAGAAAAAGAAAGTCAATCTCTCATACAATTAAAACATTTATTTTCCTTGCAGAACAAGTGAATAAATGTTTGGGAAACTGGGGAGGAACAGACTGCCTTGTCTCCCCCTTCCCCCCCTATGGTAGGAGTCAAGGGCATGGCTGGGGAAAAGGTGAAGGGTGAAGAGGTCTCACTTGATGGAGCTTCTATCATCTGGAGTTGGTAACACACTTATGGCAAGACAGAGGTGCTGGCACTCTCTTATGCATGGCACCATGTTGCCTCCTTACTAGTGGACTTACTGCTTTACTGACCTTACACACTGCTGAGGGCTAGGCACTGCTCACATGCCTGAGTGTGACTCCCCTCAGCTTCTGTCCCAGGACACCCACAGCTGCTTTCTGCTAAGTTGCTTCTTCCAGGTGGCAGTCTTCTTGGTTGGGGCCTTCCATCATGGCTCCAGCAGAACTTCTCCGGAAGCCTCCACTGAGGGGCCATAGGAAAGCCCTGCATCATCACCCACCACTGGTGAGAGAGCTCTTCCTCCTGTCAGCTGTCAGGGGGCTGCTCCTCCCCGCTTCCTGTTTCAGACCTACTCAAGTGAGAGTTGAAAATTGGTCTCCAGCCTATTCTGGGAACACATGTTCTCCCCAGATACTCTGCCCAAGTCTGCTCTAGCCCAGGGCAGGGCCTGGCTACTGAGTTTTTGCAGCTCTGTGAGCTTCCAGCAGGGGGGATGTCAGTCCCCACTCTCCCAGATTCTCTCTAAGCTCTTTGGTTATTTTTCTGGAAGACCCTTGTTTGTTTAGAGTTGAGAAAGGAATGTGGAACATTCCCATAACTCTTTTCAATAAGTCCTCACTCCCCTTTTTTCCTGTAAATCATTAACATTCCCTCATACACTGTAGAGGTGAGAGAGGTTGATCTCAGCAAGAACTTTGGGCTCCCACAGTTACTACATGTATAGTTCAGAAGGGGGCTGCAATGGGTTGAATTCTGCCCTCTCCTTAATATGTATTAAAATCCTGGCCATGTGCTGTGGTGGTTTAATTATATGAATAAATCAGTTGGCTTTGTGCAGAGTGTATTTTCTTCTGCCTCTAATGTGATATAACCGATCAGTTGAGGTCATACCAGGGTAGGGTGATCTGAAACCAAACCACGTCTGAGTTAGAAACAGAGAAACATAGATACACATCTACCCACAGAGGAAGACAGAAGCCAGGAGACGTTCACTGAGTAACAAGGGAATGCTCATGGTCACCAACAAGGAAGGGAGACACAAGGTAAGACCCCAATTTGGTCTTTTAGCCTTCAGAACTGTGAGAAAATAAATTTCAGGTCTTTAAAGCTGCGCAAGTGTGGTATTTCTGTTACAGAAGCACTAGGGACTCTAGGGAATCAAGATGGTAGCATAATGGAAACACAGTCTACTCAGCTTTGGAGACTCAGCTGAGAAGAGAAAAAGCCCTCGGTAACATCAGGTAACTATGCTAGAGAATACGTAAGTGTCATGGAGGACCAACTTCAAATACAAGTTCAAATACAGCTCACTCCACCTGTGCTGTCTGCCTTCAGTCCAGCTCTATCTTCTTCCAGACTGTCCATATTTGATGATCTCATGTGCTTTCTAGTCTTTTCCCTGTCGAATCAGGCCTCCAGTGGCATGTTTGTTTTATACATACATGCATGTGTACATGTAAATATATCATGCACTTGTGCAACTTTATTGTCCCAGATTTTACAAATTTATTTGGTCAATAGTAAATGAAGCTAAAAAAGTCAACTATGCTCAGGTCAATTTCAGTTTCTCTGCTCAGATTTTTGAGTGATCTACTAGGAGCTCTGGTAGCATGGTGCCTAAGGCACTTGACTGCTAACCAGGGGGCTGGCGGTTCAAACCCACCAGCCACTCCTCGGAAGGAAGGTTGGGCAATCCTACTTCCGTAGTGATAACTGCCTCAGAAACCCAAGGAGGGGTCGCTATGAGTTGGGGCCAACTCGACGGCAAATAACAACAACAACAACATTACCAGGAAAGGACTTCTCTCTTAACTTTTGCTCCCTGGAGCATCTAATCTTATTTATTTTTAATTTTAACATTCTGATGTGCACTCCTCTCTGCATTTTCTGCAGTGGGAAGATCTGGAAGTGTCTTAAAGGAAAAAAGGACCAGAGATTGGAGTGTTCTTTTCTTTATGGCCCACTTCTTGGCTTTTAGATTTCAAGTAATTTGTCTGTAAAAGTCACCTGGGCAGGGTGCAGGCTCCTATGAGCCCAAAGACATTAGGGTATTTGCTGAGCCTTTTAAGTTGAAAGAGAAGAGATCTTTGTCCCAATATTTATGTTCAGTATGCTTCTAATTCAGTTTCTTTATGTATAGCCCAATATCATGAATTCCGTAGAACAAATTCTGTAGTTATAATATTGTGATTCACTTATAAGGAACAAGCATGTTTAGTTCTTAACTCCATTTTACTCTAAGCCATTACACCAAGCTTCCAAGATTAGCCCTATATTAATTTGGACAGGTAGTTGGGGATGGCTTGGGAGAGTCTGATCAAAAAGCCCAAATATTGTACATTTTCATGGGGTGAAAATATACTTTGTAGCTGAAGCAACCAAACTCTTCTACTTCTAAGCCCTCCATGCACCTGGATGGATGAATAATTAAAGGTGATGCACATCAGCAAACATGTGAAAAAAGAAAAATCTTGCTAAAATGATTAACATTAACTTCTCCTAGCTCCCTTCCTGGTAGGAAGACTAGTACATCAGGAGATGTGTCACTGGTACTGGCATTTTCTTCTTTTCCCAAGAGGCAGCTGACCAAGAATTGTGTGTGAAAGTATCTCTGAAAGGAAAAGATTCACCAAGAATCTGACCTATAGCCCCAAACTGCATGTCTCCACATCTTTCATTTTAAGACAGTTGTAACTGCAGAATTGAATCACAACGTGCAAGTATGCAGGGCATGTACTGCAACCACCACCCGTGTGACAGGGGAGGGTCGTGTGCTGCTGTGATCCTGTACAGGGTCCAGCAGAGCTTCGAGACTGGCAATGCACTTCTGAAAATCAGCCAATGGAACTCCTGGGTGTCACAAAGATCTGATGTCCAACGGAGCTTGAGGATGCAGGACTTGGTAGCATATCGCTCTGTTGTTTGGGCAGTGGCCGTGGATTGGGGGTCAGCTAGGTGTCAACTCACAACAACAACAACAATACAACAAAGGAGTTACTGTGAGGAGGAAGTCAGATAATGCCCACAAGGAATGTGACTTGGTGCCTGGCTCAAAGGACTCCCCTCCGAGGGGTGGGCAGTCCCAATGGCTGTGTGTCAGTGGATGGCTTGGTGCCATTGTGTCTTCCCTTCCTGTCGAACCACTAACACCTGACTAGTTGTGTCCACTTTGCTCAGGTTGTGAGCACAGTGGAATAAGGGTGAGCCCATGAGCTTTCCCACCCACTGCTATTGCATGGATTCCAATTCATAGTGACCATGTAGGAAAGAGTAGAACAGTCACATAGGGTTTCCAAGGCTGTACTTCTTTATGCCTCGTCTTGCTCCTGTGGAGCAGCTGGTGGGTTCAACATACAGACCTTTTGGTTAGCAGCTGAATGTCTTAACTATTATGCTTCCAGAGCTCCTTCCATGAACATTAAACCCACTGCTATTGACTTGATTCCAACTCATAGCAACTCCCCTTGAGTTTCCAAGGCAGTAGATCTTCACAAAAGTAGATTGCCCCATCTTTCTTCCACAGAACAGCTGGTGGGTTTGAACCACCAGCCTTCTGGGTAGCAGTCAAAGGCCCTAGGCACTGCACCACCAGGTCTCCTTTCCACGAGCATTAAAGCTGTTATTATCAGTGGCCTCTCTCTCCCTGGGAAGCAGGGGGCTTGCTTGCCAGCAGCCATCCTCAGCTTCTAGACACCAGGTGTTTCAGCTTAGCTCCCTGCTGGGCTCAGTCAAGCACTGGGCTGAGGTTACAGAGATCACTGGTCAGGTGGCCCCACCAGTGAGGAGGAGAACATGCCCTTGAGCTTAGCACGAGGTAGGTGTCCAGAGGCTTCCCTCCCTGTGGAGAGTGAACACAGAGAGCCGAGATCCCACCATCCTCTAGGCAGCTCGGCCCACCTTGGCAAAGACCTTCGCACAGACCCGGATCAGAACAAATGGGGCTCAGACTGAGCTGTTGTCCATGCACTTCAAGGGTCTCTGAAACAATCCACCAGTTAAGACCCCACCCCACCTTCCACATGGTACCATGCATAAGGAAGCAATTTATCATGATTAACAGCCAACCAACCAATCAATCGGTGAAATAGAACTGGCTTTGCATTGCATTCCAAAAGAAAGAAAGGGATTTTAGCAGAATGACTTAGCACAAACTTGAGCCAAATGCTTTGCTTAAACCTGAACCCACTTTCACACAATTCTACCTTTGACTAATGTCAAAGAAATGAAAATTGACATCATTTTATTGGATCCTGGTGTGAGGTGAGGACAAAGATGACTGCTCTTTTGCGTGGTCCCCCTTATAGTTCACCGTGAGGGGAGATCAGAATACAAATGAAGCTTGGTTGAGGTTCAAAACTCATGAGAACGTAAGAGGGATGCAAATGACTCAGATCAACTCCATGAAAACTGATCATATTTCACCACGAGCTACCTTCAGGAATCTCCGTCCCCCAGCCCCAGCCACACCCCATACTACTGGCCTAAAATAGAAACTATGGAATTTAGGTTAACTCTGCCTGCCATTTTCTTTCTTTTGCTGTTAGATGTTGTAGAGCTTTTTCCAACTTGTAGCAAACTTATACATAATGGAAGGAAACACTGCCAGGTCCTTCCCCATGCTCACAATCGTTGCTGGGTTTGAGCCCAGAGTTGTGTCAATTCATTTTGTTGAGGACTTTCCTCTCTTTCACTGACCTACTTACCAAGCATGATGTTCTTCAACAGGGATTGTTGTTGTTGTTTGCCTTCGAGTCGGCCCCGACTCAGAGCAACACGTCCTTGGGTTTCCAAGGCAGTATCACTACAGAAGTAGATGGCCCAACCTTCCTTCTGAGGAGTGGCTGGCTGGTGGGTTTGAACCACCAGCCTTCTGGTAAGCAGCCAAATGCTTTAAGCACTATGCTACCAGTGCTAACCAGAAGGCTGGCGGTTCAAACCCACCAGCCGCTCCTCGGAAGGAAAGTTGGGCAATTCTACTTCCGTAGTGATACTGCCTCGGAAACCCAAGGAGGGGTCGCTATGAGTCGGGGCCGACTCGACGGCACATAACAACAACAACAACAACAATGCTACCAGAGCTCCTCAACAGGGACTAGTCCCTCTGGTAACATGTCTCAAGTAAATGGGATGAAGTCTCACCATCCTGATTTCTAAAGAGCATTCTCACTGTTCTTCTTCCAAGACAGATTTGTTCATTATTCAGGCAGTCTACATTATAGTCAATATTCTTTGCCAACACTATGTTTCAATGGTATCAATTCTTCTTCGGTCTTCCTTATTCATTGTCCGGCTTTCATGCATTTGTTATTGCTGTTTGTTGTTAGGTGCTATTGAATCAGATCCAATTCAGCAATCCCATACACCACAGAATGAAACAGTGCCTGGTCATGCACCATGCACACAATCCTTGTACTGGAGCCCATTGTTGCAGCCGTTGTGTTTAGCCATCTTGTTGACACTCTTCCTCTTTTCCCTGATCCTTCCCTCTACCAAGCATGACATCCTTCTCCAAGGAATGGTCTCTTCTGACAACATGACCAAATTAGGTGAGAAAAAGTCTGGCCATTTTTGCTTCCAAGGAGCATTCAGGCTGCACTTCTTTCAGGACAAATTTGTGTCCATACTGTGTCCAATGTGTCAAATCTATTCTTCTAAATTCAAGTAGGATATGATCAAAGTCTTGTTTTGGTCATTCTTCTGGCAGGCCATAGTTTTTTTCAGTATTTTTCACCAACGCCACAATTCAAAAGCATCAACTCTTCTTTGGTCTTCTTTATCCATTGTCCAGGAGTTCTGGTAGCATAGTGCCTAAGGCACTTGACTGCTAACCAGAAGGCTGGGGGTTCAAACCCACCAACCCCTCCTCAGAAGGAAGACGAGGCAATCTGCTTCCGTGGTGATACTGCCTCGAAAACCCAAGGAGGGGTGACTATGGATGGGGTCTGACTCAACAGCATATAACAACAACAACATCCATTGTCCACCTTTCACATGCATATGAGCTGATTGAAAAGACTATAGCTTGGGTCAGTCACACCTTAGTCTTCAGCGACATCTTTGCTTTTCAACACTTTAAAGAGGTCTTCTGCAGCAGATTTTTCCAGTCTGACATCTGATTTCTTGACTGCTGTTTCTTGAGTGTTGATTGTAAATTTAAGTAAAATGAAATCTTTGACAATTTTAATTTTTCCTCCATTTATCATGACAGTGCATACTGGTCCAGTTGTGAGGAATATTGCTTTCTTTTTATTGAGGTGTAAATCCATACTGTAGACTGTAGTCTTTAATCTTCATCTGTAACTGCTTCAAGTCATCTTCACTTTCAGCAAGCAAGGGTGTGTCGCCTGTCTATCGCAGGTTGTTAGTGAGTCTTCCTCCAATCCTGATGCCATGTTCTTCTCTATATAGTCCAGGTTCTCAGATTATTTGCTCAGCATACAGATTGAATAAGTATGGTGAAAGGCTACAACCCTGAGGGACACACTTCCTGATTTCATACCATGCAGCTCTGTTTGAAAAACAGCCTCCTGATCTATGTACATGTTCATCTGACATCGGCAATTATATCTCTCATTCTACTTCCTCTTCTGAATTCAGCTTACATTTCTGGAAATTCCCTCTCAATCTACTGCTGTAACAGTTTTTGCATTATATTCAGCAAAATTTTACTTGCATGTGATATTAATGATATTGTTTGATAATTTCCACATTCTCTTGGATCACCTTTCATTGGAATGGGTACAAGTATGGATCTCTTCCAGTCAGTTGGCTTGGTAGCTGTCTTTCAAATTTCTTGGCATAACTGAGTGAGTGCCTGCACTGCAGCATCAGTTTGTTAAAACATCTCATTGGGTGTTCTGTCAATTCCTGGAGCCTTGTTTCTCATCAATTCCTTCAGTGAAGCTCAACCTCTTCCTTCAGTACCATTGGTTCTTGATCATATGCCACCTCCTGAAATAGATGAACATCGACCAAATATTTTTTGTACAGTGACTCTACATATTCCTTCCATTTTCTTTTGATGCTTCTTGCATCATTCAATATTTTGCCCATAGAATCTTTCAATATTGCAACTTGAGGCTTACATTTTTTCCTTCAGTTCTTTCAGCTTGAGAATGCCAAACATGTTCTTGCCTTTGGTTTTCTAACTCCAAGTCTTTACAGATTTCATTATAATAATTGACTTTGTCTTCTCAAGCTGCTCTTTGACATATTCTCTTCAGCTCTCTTATCATGTCATTTCTTCCATTTGCTTTAGCTACTCTCCTCTCAAGAGCAAGTTTTAGAGTCTCTTCTGACATCCATTTTTGTAATTTCTACCTTTCCTGTCTTTTTAATAACCTTTTGCTTTCTTCATAGATGAAATTCTTGATATTATCCCACAGTTTGTCTGGTTTTCATTCATTGGTGTCCAATGTGTCAAATCTATTCTTCAGATGGTCTCTAAATTCAGGTGGGATATAATCATGGTCATATTTTGGCTCTTATAGACTTGTTTTAATTGTCTTCAGCTTCAACTTGAACTTGCTAAGAGTAGTTGGTGGTCTGTTCTATAGACGGCTCCTGGCCTTGTTTTGGCTGAAGATTTTGAGCTTCTCCATTACCTCTTTCCACAGATGTACTCGATCTGCTTCCTGTGTATTCTGTCTGGCAAAGTCCACATGTATAGCTGCCATTCATGTTGTGGAACAAAGGTATGTGCAATGAATAAGTTGTTGGTTTTGCAAATTTCTCTCATGAGATCTCTGTCATCATTTCTAATACCAAAGCCATATTTTCCAACTACTGGTGATTTTTCTTTATTTACAACTTTTGCATTACAATCACCCATAATAATCAGCACAGCTTGATTGCATATTTGGTGGATTTCAGACTATAGAAGTTGGTAAAAATCTTCAATTTCTTCATCTTTGGCTTTGGTAATTAGTGTGTAAATTTGAATAATCATAGTATTAACTGGTCTTCCATGCAGGCATTTGGATATTATTCTCTCACTGACAGCATTGCACTTCAGGACAGATCTTGAAACATTCTTTGTGATGATGAATGTGATGCCAGTCTTCTTCAATTTATCATTTCAGGCATAGTTTATCGTATGATTGTCTAATTAAAAATGGCCAATACCAGTCCATTCCAGCTCACTAATGTCTAGGATATTGATCTTTAAGTGTTCCATTTCATTTCCAACAACTTCCAATTTT
Organism: Orycteropus afer afer; assembly: GCF_000298275.1. Classification (NCBI taxonomy): domain Eukaryota; kingdom Metazoa; phylum Chordata; class Mammalia; order Tubulidentata; family Orycteropodidae; genus Orycteropus; species Orycteropus afer. The sequence goes on along the minus strand of NW_006921968.1, from coordinate 687,533 downwards.
CCAAGAGTCATAATTTTTACATTCCACATTCCAATTATTAATGGATGTTTGAAGCTTTTTCTTCCCATTTGAGTCATCAGCAAAGAAGGTCCCCATAGTTTTAGTCCATGAACATCATTAATGTCAACTCTACTTTGAGGAGGCAGCTCTTCCCCAATTGTATTTTAAGTGTCTTGCAACCTGAGGGTCTCATCTTCTGGCACTATATCAAACTTTCAGAGCTATTTATAAAGTTTTCCAGGAACATATGAGACAGCATTTTACTGCTATTTGTAAAGTTTTCACTTGCTAATTTTTGAGAAGTGGATGACCTCTTCCTTCTTCCCAGTCTGTCTTATTTGGAAGCTCTGCTGAAACCTCTCCACCATGGATGACCCTCCTGGTGTTTGAAACACTGGTGGCATAGCCTCCGGCCTCACAGCAACATGCAAGCAACCACCGTAGGGTAAACTGACAGATGAGTGTTGGCATGTGTATGTAGGTGATTGTAAATCCATAGCTTTGGTCAATGCACCTTAGCCTTCAATGATATCTTTAATTTTTATACTTTACAGAGTTCTTTTGCAGAAGATTTAATCAATGTAATACAGCGCTTCATTTCTTAACTGCTACTTCATGGGTATGTTTCATTCCGTGGAACATAGGGGCCTGTGAGTTGGAGCCAACTTGACACTGCCCACCACCAACAATAAAACTTAGATGGGTGCTTATTTTGGATCCAAGTAAAATGAAATCCTTGACAACTTCAATCTGTTTTCCATTTATTATGATGCTGCTTATTGATCCAGTTGTGAGGATTTTCATATTCTTTATGTTGAGGTGTAATCTGTATTGCAGACTGCAGTCTTTAATCTTCATCAGTGAGTGCTTCAAGTCATTTTCACTTTTAGCAAGCAAGGTGTGTCGTCTGCATATCTCAAGTTATTAATGAGTCTTCCTCCAATCCTGATTCTGCATTATTCTTCATTTACTTCAGTTTCTCATATAATTTGTCCAGCATGCAGATTTAATAAGCATGGTGAAAGGATACAACCATGGCACACATGTTTCCTGATTTTGAAACATGCAGTGTCCTCTTGTTTTTATGAATGGTAGTTTCTTGATCTATGTGCAGATTCTGCATGAGTACAATTAAGTGTTCTTTCTTTTAGAAAAATATTAATTTGAACATCTTATTTCTTTAAAGGGAGCTCTGGTGGAGTAGTGCAGAAGACTTTCGGCTGCTAACTATTTGGCTGCTAACTCCCCAGAAGGAAGATTGGGCAATATACTTCCGTAGAGATACTGCCTTGGAAACCCAAGGAGAGGTCGTTATGAGTCAGAAATAGCTCAATAGTAGTGAGTTTTTTTTTTCTTTTAAAACAAACACTATACCTCTGTTTAAATCACCATCTGTCTATTAGTAGTGGCTTGCTTGTTGCTATGATACTGGGTAGTTAAGTTTGTGTATCATCTTGGCTGGGCCTGGTTGAGTGGCTGGGCAGCTGGATGGAGTATTCCCCATGATGAGACTGGTAATCAACTCCATGGTGGAATCTACTGTAAACAGCTGTGTAGCTACCTTAGGGATATGGTCTGCTTCCTGTATATAAGGAGAAAACTTGAGGATAGTCTGTAGCATATGGCACGCTTGAACCCTATGTGTAGCTGTGTCATTGTTCAGCAGTTTGCCATGCTCTGCTGACCTTGGGACTTCCAACGGACTTGAATTAATGGCTTGCCATGTGGTTTGGTAACATTGGGACTGTGCCTATTTACTTATCAACCTTGGGCTTGTCAGCCTCAGTAGCCAGCAGCTGTCTGAGTGAAGAAAAGCCTCTAGCTTCAGTGGGCCAGGAGCAGGAGGCAAAGCTGAAGCCCAAGGTTGAGGGGCTTTTACCCATCTCCTAGAGCCTGGCACTTTGAACTTGGATTTAAAGCCTCCAAATTGCAAGAATAAACTCTTGTTTGTTAAAGCCATCCCATTTGTGGTACATGCCTGTCAGAGCAGCACTAGGGAACCAGAACGGATGTGGAATGAGTTTTAGTGGAGCTTCCTGACTAAGGCTGATGGAGAAGAAAAACCTGGCCATCTGCTTCTGAAAATCAGCCAGTGAAAGCCTGACCCATCCTAACAGTCGGTCCACAGCAGATCATGAGGATGAGGCAGGGCCGGGCAGCATTTGTTCCATTTTGAATGGGGTCATCTACACTGTGTAACAGGAACTGCCAACAATAACAGCAATCATTACCGAGTACTTGCTTGCTGGGCCAGACTTGGAACCCAACCATGGGGATTTAGGTCCCTCCAGCCATTCTGCTGCAACTGGTTTTTTTTGGGGGGGAAATTCTTATACTCAAAAAGGGATTAAACTTTGGGTGAAGACTAAACAAAGTTTGAACTGAAACAGTAAAATCTTAATAACAATAAAACCATATTTCTAGTCTGGC
>NW_006921968.1:683120-684743 GCF_000298275.1 Orycteropus afer afer | reverse complement strand
GGAAAGAAAAAGCTCTGCTTCTCAAATACTGCCCAGATCCATGTCATAAAGAATATGGAAAGTGAATGTTAGTACTTAGATGCTCAGAGAGAGCTACCCCAGTTAGGTCATGAGCTACTATGGAAATTCAGGGAAAAGCATACTGATGACCATCACAGTGTTTGGTACTACATCAGCCGAAGCAATGATTTCCCAAAGAACAGGCCACCAAGACATGGTCTATCTCAGAGCCAGTGGAGTGGCTCTGACAAGAGGGCCCCTGCATCTGGGGCAGAGCATCAACCTCAACCATTCAGTTGATAAATCCAGATATGTCTACAACTATGCTTTCAGTTGAACATTTAAAGAGATTGTGGGCTCCCAGAAAACTCTAGTTCTAATATAAGATCTTGAAACTCCTATCACTACAAATTCTCATGGTCTTTATGTCAACTTTAATTCAGTTCAGCAAGTTCTCATTAAGTGACTGTATCCTTAAAGACAAGGGTTTATGTTTACTCCATATGGCACAAAAAGGAGAAATGAGAGAGATACGATTCCAGTGTCTCCTTTTACTCAGGCACCAAATATTACAAATTCTAACATGGAGGCTCCTATTGCTTCCATAGGAGGAAGTTATGATTTAGGTCACTAATTATGACATGAGGTGATTCATGGCCCATGACTCCTTGAAGTGTTCATTCCTATTATTCATGAAGGGATGAGGAGCATCCAGGTGAAGGGGGTGATGGTGAAGGCCCTCACAATTTCTTTCTGGGGGCTAACATAAGGGGAAGAAGTGCATAGGAAGGAGTATGTTCTAAGAGGAGTGGAGAGTAAAGTTCGACTTTACAAGAGAGGAAACAAGAGAAGGAAAGAAGGGATATGCCTGATAATAGAGTTGAGGGACTTTCATACCAGTATTGCTGTGTACTGTCAAGTTGATTGTGACTCCTAGCTCCCCTATAGTACACAGTAGAACTGCCTCATCAGTAGAACTGCCTCCCAGGCTGTAATCACCAGGTCTTTTCTCCTACAGAGCTGCTGGTGCATTTGAACCACTGATCTTTTGGTTAGTCGTTGAGTGTTCAGGCATTGTGCCACCAGGGTTCCTTCATGGCAGTCTAGGAAACATTTATTTTATTAGTCAGTCAGTGAGTAGAGGATATTGAAAGATTTTGCATGGTGCCAAAGTACACGAGAGTGACCCTGTGCCATGTGCTGTTGCAATTCTCTGGGTCAGTGACTTTCAATATGGTGGCCATCAATTGCATGTGGCTGTTGAGCACTTGAAGTGGGCTGATCTGAGATGCTCTAAGGATAAAACACACACTAGATTTCAAAGATTTATTACCTAAAGGAATGTGAGATGTCTCACTTTTTTTATGTTGATTGCAATTTGAAATACTATTTTTATAATTGGATAAAATAAAATACAAGGTTATTAAAATTAACTTCAACTGTCTCCTTCCCTCTTTTATCTCTCTCTCTTTAAATTTTAATTGTAATTTGGATGAAAGTTTACAGAGAAATTTCACTTTCCATACAGCAGTTCACACACACCTTGTCTCATGACACCAATTGCAATTTCCCACAATGCAACAGCTCTTCTCCCACTTCCTCGCCATAGTTACCTCTTCCCTG
>NW_006921968.1:658680-661036 GCF_000298275.1 Orycteropus afer afer | reverse complement strand
CTTTGGCTTGGCCTAGTAGCTCCATGGACAAATGGCTCTATCAATGTACAAATTCATATGAGACCCTCTCCTCATACTCAGGATGGCACCATGAGACTGAAGAGTTTATTTAAAGAGCACACATGCTGCTGAATGTGAGCTGTGTGCTCTTTTATGTTCCTTCAGAGATGCAGGACACATGCATAGTAAAATGGAGCACATCTTCCTATAAATGATCACTCCAGTGACAGGATTAAACTCTAAGCACAGGGTCACTGAATTATCTTCAGGAAGTTACAGCAAACCTATTACAAAGTAATAATAACATGATCTTATGAAGTACTCAACTTTGCTGACTCAGGTTTTACATTGGTAAGAAGCTAGCTATAAGTGACAGCCAAAAAGGACAATTAGACAATGATAGAATGAAATAAAAGGTTGGCATTGGAAAGTGAAACTATTATTTAGCAGATTCAAAATAGATATCAACCGTATTTCAAATTCCTAGTAAATCTGCAAAATATTTGAACAATCTTTAGTTTAACATGTTACTTTTAAAAGAGTATGTACATGGTTATCCAAGGTGAAAAGAAGAGTAAGTAGAGAATCATTGTTAGGAACATTGAGTATTCACTGTTAGGTGCTGTCAAGTCGGTTCTGACTCATAGCGACCCTATATATTGCAGAATGAAACACTGCCTGCTCCTGCACCATCCTCATAATCATTGCTGTGTTTGAACTCATTGCTGTAGCAACTGTGGCGATCCATGTCATTGCGGGACTTATTCATTGTCACTGACCCTCTACCAAGCATGCTGTCCTTCTCCAGGGACTGATTTCTCCTGATAACATGCTCAAAGTACAAAATCTCACCAACTTCACTTCTAAGGAACCTTCTGGTTGTACTTCTTCCAAGACAGATTTGCTCATTCTTTTGGAAGTCCCTGGAATATTTAATACTATCCATCAAAACTCTCATTAGAAGCTATCAATTCTTCTCTGGTCTTCCTTATTCATTGTCAACCCTTCACATGAATATGAGGTGATTAAAAATACCATGGCTTGGGTCACATGCATTTCTGTCCTCAAGATGACCTCTTTGCTTTTTAACACTTTACAAAGGTCTTTTGCAGCAGTTCTGCCCAAGGCAATATGTTATTTAATTTCTTGATTATCACTTCCATTGGCATTTATTTGGATCCAATGAAAATGAAATCCTTCACAACTTCAATCTTTTTTTCTGTTTATCATGATGTTGCTTTACTGGTTCAAATCTGAAGACTTCTGTTTTCTTTATGTTGAGATGTAATACACACGGAAGTTTTGGTCTTCATCAATACATACTTCAAGTCTCTGCTTTCAGCAAGCAAGGTTGGGTTATCTGCATATCATACGTTGTTAGAATAAGTGTGGTGAAAGGATACAACCTTTACACACCACACTTTTCCTGATTTTAAACCATACAATATCTCCTTGTTGTGTTTGAATGACTGCCTCTTGGTCTATGTACAGGTTCTGCATGAGCACAGCTAAGTGTTCTGGAATTCCCATTCCATGCATTGTCATCCATAATTTATTATGATCCACACAGTCAAATGCCTTTGCATAGTCAACAAAACATACGTAAACATCTTTCTGGTATTATTTGCTTCCAGCCAAGATCCATCTGACATTAGCAATGATACCCTTTGTGCTATGTCTTCTTCTGAATCTGGCTTGAATTTCTGGCAATTCCCTATCAATGTACTACTGCAACCATATTTTAATCATGTTCAGCAAAATTTTACATGTTTGTGATGATGGAAAAGTTCCAGTGTATAATGTACAATATGACTAATATAATTGGTATCACTGATTTTTACATTACAAGAGTTGAGTTGGCAAATGTGTGAGTGTATTTACCACAATGCCAGTATATATGTCTACATATGCATATCTAATATGCACAAACATACATAATACATGTGTATATTCATATATATATATACAAATGCCAGCTGGGCTGATGAATTCAAAGCCATTTCCCTCAGCATATATGCTACTGCTGGGACCCTGGCAGGATCCCAAGTCAGGGCAAAAGGACTGTGTTTGTCCCTTAGGACCATGGGACAGGATAGAAGCAAACCTCATCCTGCTGTTTTGCTGATTTTATTAAAAGAATCCCAAGGAGATGGTCATTTTTAGAAGCCAAGGTCATTGTAAAAAATAAATTGTTTCCTTATTCATGTTCATAGTTGGCATAGTTCTATCAACGCATGGGAATTTATCATTACATTCCTTTTTAGACTTGTCACTTTTCTCATGAGTGAGGTTCCATCTCAGAATCCTGGAGTCTCCAATTTTCCATTCACAAACTGGAATTCTATAATAATTCCTT
>NW_006921968.1:657129-657855 GCF_000298275.1 Orycteropus afer afer | reverse complement strand
GAAACCCAAGGAGGGGTCGCTATGAGTCGGGTCTGACTCGAGGGCACATAACAGCAACAACAACAACAATTGTTAGATGCTGTTGAATTGATTCTGACATGGTGATCCCATATGCAGAGTGGAATTGCTCCATAGGGTTCCCCAGGCTGTGACCTGGAAGCAGAATCAACAGGCTTGTCTCCCAAGACGTCTCTGGATGGATCTGAGCAACCAACTTTTCAACTAGTAGTTGAGTGCTTAATCAATTTCACCACCCAGGGATTACTAGCCTACTTTAGGCTCTATGCCTTTACCTATTATAGATATTGGAGGATAAGGGAGTCTACTTCCATGAAGATTTACCACCTCGGAAACCCAGAGAGGGTCGTTATGGATCAGGTCTGACTCGATGGCACATAACAACAACAATGTACAACAGAATGAAATACTACCCAGTCCAGCACCAGCCTCACAATCCTTGCTATATGTGAGCTCATTGTTGCAGCCACTGTGTCAATCCATCTCATTGAGGGTCTTCCTCTTTTTTGCTGACCCTCCTCTTTACCAAGCATGCTACCTTCTCCAGTGAATGGTCCCGTCTAACAACATGACCAGAGTAGATGAGACAAAGTCTGGCCATTTTTGCCTCCAAGGAGCACTCTGGCTGGTCTTCTTCCAGCACAGAATTGTTTGTTTTTTCTGGCAGTCCAAGGTACTTTCAGTATTCTTCACCAACAGCACAACTCT
>NW_006921968.1:649020-656788 GCF_000298275.1 Orycteropus afer afer | reverse complement strand
AAAAAAAAAAAAAAAAAAACTTAATCCAAAACATGGTCAAGTTCACAGGTACAGGGGTTAGGACTTCAACATAACTTTCTGGGGGACATAATTCAGTCCTTAACAAGTCCTACATAGACCTGCTCTCTCTCCTCTACTGCCTTTCCCTCCTAGCTCATGTCACTCAGGTTTTTACTCCCTAGAATCCACAAGGGCTCTGTCGGTCATGTCATCTGGATTTGGCTTACCTCAGTGGGATCATCCACATTTTACCTTCATTCTTGATCCATTTTCTTCTCTTGGCTTCCAGAATGGCATGCTCTCTCATTTTTCTCTCATAATAAATTCACCTCTGTAGATTCTTTCTTTCCTCCCTGATGTCTTACTTCTGGATGATCCAGGCTCCATCCTCCCCTCTCCTCTGTCCTCACACATTCCTCTCATGGCCTCAGCAGACCCATGGCTTTAAATACCACTGACATGCCAATAATGCCTGCTCACCTTTATCTGTTTATCCATCCACACTGAACTATGGGCGGAGCTTGACTCATCTGCCCAACTTGGGTTGACATCTGACACTCGATGTGCCCAAACTGAGCCTCTCCTTATCTTCCCTTTCCCAGGTGACAGCAACTCTGACCTGCCAGTTTCTCAGCCCAAACACTTAGCATCATCCTTGATGTCTGTCTGGCTCACACATCCTACATCTTTTGGATCTGGACACTATATTGGCTTCATTCTAAATGTCTGTCCAAGAATCTGATTATTTCTTGCCATCTTCAGTACTACCATTTCTTTCTGAGACACCAGCACCTGGAACATTATAATGGCCTCTTACATGACCTCTCTGCTCCAACTTCCAATTCCCAGGCCCTCTGCACTCCCAGAGTCTATTCCCAATGCAGAAACTAGAAAGGCCCAATAACAGTGTTGGCTCAGACATACCTCGACTGTGGAAAACCTTCCCGTGAATGTTTCCTCTAGCATGGCCTAGGACATGGAATGTGATTTAGCCCCTCATTATTTCTCCTCACTCACAACTCTTCTGTTTGTTCACTCCACTGCAGCCATGCTATGCACCTTGCTGTTCCTCAATTCCACCAGTGACACCCCAGCCACAGGGCCTTTGCACTGGCTGTTCTTTCTGCTTGGACAACATTTATAGTTCCAGATATCCATGCAGTGAATTCTCTCACCTTCTTCATAACTTTCCTTAAATGTCTTTTGTGATGAGGCCTACCCTGGCCACCATATTCAAAATCATAATCTGATATCTTTGATGTTCACAGCTCCATTTTCTTTTTTGTTTTTCACTAATCATATATCACAGGCTTGTTATCTTATGTTAAAATTTAAATTTTGAGAAGACAAGGTTTCTTGTTTCTGTTCACTCATTGCTCCTGTGTGCCTAGAAGAGTATTAAACATATATTAAAAAAAAAAAAAAAAAAAAAAACTCACTGCCGTTGAAACGATTCAACTCATAGCAACCCCTCCTTGGATTTCTGAGGCAGTATCTCTACAGAAATAGATTGCCCGTTCTTCCTTCCAAGGAGTGGCTGGTGGGTGTGAACCACCAGCTTTCTGGTTAGCAGTCAAATGCCTTAGGCACTGTGCCACCAGAGCTCCCAAGCATGCATCAGGTATACACTATGGAATTAAAAATAAATAAATAAATAAATCCCAAACTATCCCTATTTTATAGTTGAGGAAATGGAGTAGGTTGACTTCTTTGCCAAAGTCACACAGCCAGGAAGCTGCTGAGCTGGGAATTGAACCTAGGTAGTCAGGCATCATGTAGATCCCCCAGTCTTTCTTCTGAGGAGTGGCTGGTGGGTTTGAACCACCAGCCTTGTGGTTAGCAGTCAAATGCCTTAAGCACTATGCCACCGGAACTCCTTGCTCTTAAGCACTTTGGCAAAATGCCCTTTTGCACTTCTCTGAGCATGAGGTCCAGGGAAACTTGACAGAGATTTCTGTCCTCCTTTAGGCGGCAGTGCAGCCTGAGAGATAGGGAGTAAACCCGTGACCACACAAATATTTTTACGCCAGGCTTCAAACTGGTACTTTCCAGTTCAATCCATATTGAGAATTTGCATTTCACCCCAGATATACTGAATCAGAACTACATTTTAACAGGACCCCCAAGTGATTCTTATTGATTTTGTTAGAATGTAGATTCTGATTCAAATGCAAATTCTCAGCAGCGGGTTGACTGAAAGAACTTGTTTAAAGCTCTGTTTTTATGTTACAAATCCCTGTGGTCAGCTCACATCAAATCCTCTGTCTGGTGCCAAGCAAGCTGTTTTCCACCTGGTTCCTCCACTGCAGATCTATCTGCATATGGGCTTTCACCAGCCCCTTTGAACTCAGTCAGGCAGTGTAGCAGAGAAGGCCAGGGCACGTTCTAGAAATAAAATCACAACAGCAAGATTTTGTGAAAAAATAATAATATCAAGCTGAACTATGTAATTATGGTGTGTTAGTTTCCTTTTAGAGTGCCAGAAAATGAGCGCCTCCGGTTGGAAGGCACTCAAAGTATGACTGGGGAAGAGCTGCCTCCTCGAAGCAGAGTCAACCTTAATGATGTGGATGGAAGAAAGCTTCCGGGACCTTCATCTGCTGGTGGGACACAAGTTAAAACTGAGAAGAAACAGCTGCAAACATCCATTAATAATCGGAATGTGGAATGTGTGAAGTATGAATCTAGGAAATCTGGAATTTGTCAAAAATGAATGGATAAAGGTTGATATCCTGGGTATTAGTGAGCTGAAATGGACGGGTATTGACCATTTCCAACCAGAAAATCATATGGCTTACTATGCCTAGAGTGACAAAGAAGAAGAATGGCATCACATTCATCATCAAAAAGAACATTTCAAGAGCTTTGCTGAAGCACAATGCTATCAGTGATAGGATAATATCCATATGCCAACATGGAAGGCAAGTTATTGGTACTATTATTCACACACCAACCACTAAAGCCAAAGTTGAAGAAATTGAAGATTTTTTTAACCAACTTCTGCAGTCTGAAATTGATCAGACAAGAAATCAAGGTGCATCGATCATTACTGGTGATTAGAATGAGAAAGATGGATACAAAGAAGAAGCATCTGTAGTTGGTGATAGAAATGAGGCCAGAGACTTCATAGTAGAATTTTGCAATATCAATGAATTACTGATTGTAAACATCATTTATCAACAGCATACATGATGACTAGATACGTGGACCTTGCCAGATGAAATGCATAGAATCAGATTGACTACATCTATAGAAAGAAGCTATTGAGAAGCTCAGTATCTATCATCGTTTGAATAGGGCCAGGAGATGATTGTGGAACAGACCATCAATTACTTATATGCAAGTTGAAGTTGAAGCTGAAGAAAATTAAAACAAGCCTATGAGAGCCAAAATATGACCTTGTTGATATTTTGCCTGAATTTAGAGGCCATCTGAAGAATATATTGACACGCTGAGCACCAGTGACTGAAGACCAGATGAGTTGTGAGATGATATCAAGAACATCATACATGAGGGAAACATAAGGTCATTAAAAAGAGTGGAAAGGAAGAAAAGAAAAAAAACAGGTGTCAGCAGAGACTCTGAAAGAAAAGACAAAAATGGATGTCAGCAGAGACTCTGAGACTTGCTCTTGCATAGAGAGTGCTGACAGCAAATGGAAGAAACTGTGAAATCAAAGAGTTGAAAAGAAGATTTCAAATTGTAGGTCAAGAAGACAAAGTAAAGTATTATAATGACACGTTCAAAGACCTGGAGTTAGAAAACCAAAAGGAAAGAACACACTCAGCATTTCTAAACCTGAAAGAGCTGAAGAAAAAGTCAAGCCTTGAGTTGAAATTTTGAAGGATTCTACAGACAAAATAGTGAAAAATGCAAGAAGCATCAAAAGAAAATGGAAGCAATGCAATCACTCTCGTGGCATAGTGCCTAAGGCATTTGGCTGCTAACCAAAAGGCTGATGGTTCAACTCCACCAGCCAGTCCTTGGAAGGAAGTTTGGGCCACCTACTTATATAGTGATAGTGCCTTGGAAACCCAAGGAGGTGTTGCTATGAGTCAGATCTGACTCCATGACAATGAGTTTTTTTAGTATCAAAAATAATTGGCCAATGTTCAACCATTTTTGGAGGTAGCATATGATTAAGAGCCAATCATATTGAAGGAAGAAGTCCAAGGTTTGTTGAAGGAATGAATGAAAAACAATACTCCAGGAACTGATGGAATATGTTTCAATATATGGGTACAACAGTAGAGGCACTCACTTGTTTATGCCAAGAAATTCTGGCCAAGTGGCTATAAAAGATCCATACTTGTGCCCATTCCAAAGAATGTGTAAATTATCTAGTAGTATCATTACCATTACATGCAAATAAAATTTTGCTGAAGAAAATTAAAAATAGTTGCAGCAGTATATTGACAGAAAACTTCCAGAAATGCAAGCTGGATTCAGAAGAGAACTAGGGATATAATTACTGACATAAGATGGAGATTGGCTAAAACAAAGAATACCAGAAAGATGTTTACTTGTGTTTTACTGACTATGCAAAGGCATTCAACTGTGTGAATCATAACAAATTATGGAAGACATTGTGAAGAATAAAAATTCCAGAACACTTAATTGTGCTCATGAGGAACATGCACATAGACCAAGAAGCTGTTGTTTAAACAGAACAAGGGAATACTGGGTGATTTAAATTCTGGAAGGGTGTGAATCAGGATTGTATCCTTTCACCATACTTATTCAATCTGTATGTTGAATAAATAATCCAAGAAGCTGGACTATATGAAGAAGAACATGAAATCATGATTGGGGGAAGACTCATTAACAAGTTGCAATATGCAGATGACCCAATCTTGCTTGCTGAACATGAAGATCAAAGACTACAATCTTCATTATGGATTACACCTCAACATAAAGAAAACAGTACTCCTCACAACTGGACCAATAAGCAACATCTTGATAAATAATAAAAAAGATGGAAGTTGTCAGGGATTTCATTTTACTTGAATCCACTATCAATACCCATAGAAGCAGTAATCAACAAATCAGACATTGCATTTTGCTAGGCTAATCTGACGCAAAGGAGCCCCAGCGGCATAGTGCCTAAAGCATTTGCTAAGCAAAAGGCTGGTGGTTCAAACCCACCAGCCCCTCTTCAGAAGGAAGGTTGGGCAATCTACTGTAAAGCTTTACCAGCTCGCAAACCCAAAGGGGGTCGCAATTAGTCAGAATCAACTTGATGGCAGTGAGGTTTTTTTTTTTTTTTTTTTTTCAATCTGATGCAAAAGGCCTCTCTTAGTGTTAAGGAGAAAAGATGTCACTTTGAAAACTAAGATGCACTTAACCCAAGCCATAATATTTTCAATCATATGTGTGTGTGTGAAAGCTAGACAGTGAATAAGGAAGATGAAGAAGAGTTGATGACTGTGAAATGTGGTGTTGGCTAAGAATACTGAAAGTGCCATGGACTTCCAAAAGAATGCACAGAGCTGTCCCGGATGAAGTAAAGCAGGATTGCTCCTTAGAAGCAAGAATGGCCAGACTTCCTCTCACCTATTTTGGTCATGTAGTCTGAAGGGACCTGTCCCTGGAGAAGAATATCACGCTTGGATCAAGTAGATCAGCAAAGACGGTGAGGGCCCTCAAAGAGATGGATTGACACAGTGGCTGCAATGATGGGCTCAAGCATAGTGTGGATGCCACAGAACTGGGAAGTATTTCAAGTTTCATCAGCACCTAACAACAGCAGCAACAAGTTTCCTATTGCTGCCATAACAGTTATTACAAACTTAGTAACTTAAGACAAGATAAATTTAGTATCATGGTGCTCTGCACGTCAGAAGTCCCACAGGGGTCTCGTTTGGGCTAAAATAAAAATTTCAGCAGGGGTGCCTTCTTTTCAGGAGCATCTAGGGGGGAATCTGTTTCCTAGTCTTTTCCAGGGAGCCCTGGTGACACAGTGGTTAATTTTTTGCCTGCCAACCAAGAAGCTGGAGCTCAAGTGGCATAGTGCCTAAGGCATTTGACTGCTAAGGTTGGCAGCTCAAACCCACCAGCCACTCCACGGAAGGAAGACAGGGCAATCTACTTCTGTAAAGATTGGCCACCTCAGAAATCCAAAGGAGGTCTCTATGAGTCAGAATCGACTTGATGGCAGTGAGTTCAAACCCAGCAGAGGCTCCAGAGGAGAAAGATGAGACCGTCTGCTTCCATAAAGTGGTACAGCCTTGGAAACCATACGGAGCAGTTCCACTCTGTCCTGTAGGGTCACTCTGAGTTGGAATTGACTCGATGGCAGTGCGTCTGGCTTTTTTTTTTTTTTCCCCGGCTTCTAGAAACCAGTTACCTTCCTTGCCTCTTGGTTCCCTTCCCCAGCTTCAAAGTCAGCACAGTATTTTTCAGATACTGCCTCCATTGTCACAAATAATTCTCTGTCTCCAGTGAAAAAAGTTTTTGTGCTTTGAAGTATTCAAGGAATTGCATCAGATCCCCTGGGATGATGCAGGATCATCTCCCCCATCTCGAAGTACTTAACTTGAGTTACATCTGCAAAGTCCCCTTCGCCATGCAAAGTAACAGGTTTGCAAGTTCTGGGGATTAGCGTGTGGAAATCCTGGGGGACCATTATTCTGCCTACAACATCTGGTTATGTATTAGAATTGTTATCTACTAAGAAATGGGAATTGTCCACCAGGCTCAAGGAATTGGCTGCGCAGTGGTGCAGCTGGAGACCTGAGATTGGGAGTTTTCCTCTGATGATTTTAGTCATAGATTCCCTGAATGTACCTGAAGGACTGTTCTATTAAAAAAAAAAAAAAAAAATAGAAACAGTTTATTGTGTTTTTGGTGGAAGTTTAGACCTTTTGGACCAAATGTTATAGACACTAACAGGTGGAGAAATAGACAGGAAAGTTGTTTTCATCCTTTTCATTTTATTTACTTTTATGTGGTGAAAACATACCCAACAAGACATGTGCACTTTTGTTTTTGCTGTTAGTTTTTTATTCTTCCTTTCTCTCTTTGATTCAGTTTTCCCCTGTGTATGAAAGCTATCCAGCCTGAGTAAATGTACCTATGGTTCCATCACCTATACCATGCAGTCTTACCCAAATCAAAGTGGAAGAAAATAACACCACCACCACCAACAACTCCATATTGCCTTCCAAGCTCTTTGAACTGTGGAAGAATTATCATACCTAGTGGTATGCTGGGAAAATGAGTCTCGGTCCTATGCTAGGGGCAGAAGTTCTGGTTCATTAGTGCTTGCCAATTTCTGTGGTGTAAATTCTCCCACTAAAGCTGATCTTAGGCTAGTAATGTTTGAACAACTGGCTGCAAAATTCCTGAATGTATAATAATTGGTCAGTTGGCTCTTGTGAGAGAAAAGAGATGACCTCAGCGTAACACTGGCCTCAATCTTCTCTTCTTCACAGACTCGGGCCACCTACCATCTATATTATACATATGTATCTGTCTTAACGACCACCCCTCTATCAATCTGTCCTCCTGTAGTGGCTTGCATGTTGCTGTGATGCTGGAAACTAGGCAAGTATTTCTGATACCAGGAGCATTACTCATAGTGCAGAGGTTTCAGAGGAGCTTGCAGACTAAGAAAGACTGGGATGAAGGCCTGATAAGGTAATTTTGAAAATTAGCCATTGACAACCCTCTGGATCATAACAAAATATTGTCCGATGCAGGGCTGGAAGATGAGACCCTGAAGTGGCAAGCACTCAAAATACCCAGTGGTGAAAACAGTGGACGGGAG
>NW_006921968.1:646822-647355 GCF_000298275.1 Orycteropus afer afer | reverse complement strand
CAGTCACTACTTGCAAAAGGAAGATGTGGAACAATGTTTTTGTGTAGTATGGTATGTCAATTGAGCTTGATGTTCCCTGCTACCATGGTTCCAAGACTACAGGTCCATTCTTTCTCTCCAGGCAGCTGGCTTTGGCCAAGAAGTGACTACCACCTTGCCTCTTATCAGCTGTACTATATACCTGGAAATTCTTACAGAACATACAAATGCACTTGTAGAAACTTTGTCTGCCAACCCTATACATGGTCTTGGGTACACTCCCCCCTGTACAGATATAACAAATCATTCAGCCTGTCCACCTAGCTACCCACCTGTATATCCATGTTTGCCTTCACTGACAACTCAGTATTGTATGTAAAAAAGGGTTCATCTTTGTTGTCTGTACCTCCCATACACCTCTCTCTGTCTTCCTCTTCCTCAATGTCCCCATGTTGATCACTCACATTTGGTATATTGCCCTTCCCTTCACCCAAATCAATACTTGTCTCTACCTATCTAGCAATGTTCTCTCCCCTTCTCTCCTACCCTGGTAA
>NW_006921968.1:640331-643847 GCF_000298275.1 Orycteropus afer afer | reverse complement strand
TTTTATCTTGTCATTTCTTCTATTTGCTTTAGCTACTTTCCACTCAAGGTCAAGTTTCAGGTCTCTTCTAACATCCAATTTTTTTTCTTCCTTTCTTGTCTTTTCAATGATCTGTACATAGATCTGGAGGCTGTCATTCAAATGGAACAAGGGGATACTGCATGGTTCAAAATCAAGAAGGAAGTGCATGAAGGTTGCATCCTTTCACCATACAATTCAAATTGTATGTTGAACAAATAATCCGGAAAGCTGGATTATATGAAGAAGAACGTGGCATCAGGATTGGAGGAAGACTCATTAACAACCTGCGATACACAGATGACACAACTTTGTTTGCTAAAAGTGAAGATGACTTGAAGCACTTACTGATGAAGATTAAAAACTACAGTCTGCAGTATGGATTACATCTCAATATAAAGAAAACAAAAATCCTCACAATTGGGCCAACAAACAGTTTCATGACAAATAGAGAAAAGTTTGAAGTTTTCAAGAATTTCATATTACTTGGTTCTACAATCAACACCAATGGAAGCAGCAGTCAAGATATCAGATGATGTATTGCATTGGGCAAATCTTCTGCAAAAGACCTCTTTCAAGTGATGAAGAGCAAAGATGTCTTCTTGAAGACTGAGGTGCACCTAACCCAAGCCATGGTATTTTCAATCACATCTTATGCATATAAGAGCTGGACAATGAATAAGGAACACTGAAGAAAAGTTGATTCTTTTGAATTGTGGTATTGGAGAAGAATGCTAAGAGTACCACGGTCTGCTAAAAGGACTAACAAATCTGTCCTGGAAGAAGTGCAGCCAGAGTGCTCCTTGGAAGTGAGAATGACTAGACTTTGTCTTACCTACTTTGGTCATGTTGTCATAAGGAACCATTCCTTGGGGAAGGATATCATGCTTGGTAAAGTGGAGGGTCCACAAAGAAGGGAAGGCCCTCAATGAGATGCATGGACACAGTGGCTGCAATGATGGGCTCAGGTATAGCAAGGATCATGAATCCGGCACAAGACCAGCCAGTGTTTTTCTCTGCTGTGCATAAGGTCACTATGAGTTGGAGATGACTTGATGGCACCTAAATACAACAACAGATACAAAGCTTGGGCAGTGGGGACTGCAAGACTGCTAATTTGCTTGCAACAAAGCAGCACAGAAAAAAAAAAAGCATAAGAAGCTAAAACTAATGGGGGAGAAGCCTGGTAGGAACTGGTGTGAGTGGCGCTGGGATAAGAGGGAGAGGTTTTGAACAAAGTGAATGTATTACGTGTTGTTGTCAGGTGTCATTGAGTTGTATATCACAATTATTATTCTCTTTTCAGCCACAATGTAACTCACAGGTTACCCAAAATTGACTTCTTTCTACAATGAATAAAAGGTGAGCTGTATGATCTTCAATTCACACTCAACACTCCCATCAGTTAATTTCTCCAATGTCTTCTTAAACCCTTTGTTACAATGATTGTTTGGATCTTGTATAATAAACCCCCTACTTCAAGACTGTCTGTGTTTGCACAATGAATAAAGAAGACGAAAGGAGAATTAATGTTTTTGAGTGATGGTATTGGTAAAGTATATTGAGTATACAATGGACTGCCAAAAGAAAGAAAAAAAAAATCTGTCTTGGAAGGTGTACAGTCAGAACGCTCCTTGGAAATGAAAATGTTGAGATTTCATCTCTCATACTTTGGTCATGTTATCAGGAGGACCAGTCCATGGAAAATGACATCATGCTTGGTAAAGTAGAGGGCCAGTGAAAAAGAGGAAAACCCTCAATAAGATGAATTGACACAGTGGCTGCAACAATGGTTTCAAAGATAGCAATGTTGTGAGGATGGTGCAGGACCAGGTAGTGTTTCATTCTGTTGTACATAGGGGTACTCTGTGTCAGAACTGAGCCAATGGCATCTAACAGCAATGACTTGCTTGATCAAAGGCAAGTTTGCTAAGTGTGCGGGATCCAGCATCACTCAGGAGCGACTTGGAGAGTCTCACATTTTTGTCTGACTTACACCCTAAACTCACTCCACAGGAAAGCTCAAGGTCTTGTCTGGGACCACTAGTCACACAGTTCCTGAACAAGCACATCCTCTGATGGCGCAGCTGGGCACTGTCCAGCCTGGGGGTGGCTTGGAGGCTGGACCAGTTCTAATTGCCTTGTCTCCATTTTGTTCTTGTCTCCAATGAGGCAGTGCCAAGAATGGTCACAGTGTCAGCTGTCAGACTGAGCATGCAAATTCAGTGGCGACAACTCAGGGTCCAAAACCAATTCCTCCAACACAGAACTGAGAACTGTGGTTAGAATTGACTGGTAGAGGCATGTGTGGAAAAGCTTAGTTGGCTAAGACAAGAAAGATGTCACAATAAGTGGGCACCAAGTTGTGGTGCTGATAGGGGTTGGATTAGCAGGCCTGGTGAAGTGAGTATGGCCCTTTTTCTGCTGTCTCTTGGACCCTTGAATGTGTCTGATGTCTGTTTTGGATTCCCCTTTTGGAAGTTATTAAACGAAGGAGCCCTGGTGGCACAAACAACTGAAAGATGGGCCGTTCAACCCCATCAGAAGCTCCTTTGGGGTAAAGATCTGATGATCTTCTTTCATAAAGATTACCACCCAGAAAACCTGATGAGGCAGTTCTACTCTGTCACATGGGGCGTTATGAATGAGAATTTACTTGAATTCACCCATCATCAACAACAACAACAACAAATAAACAAAACACAGACAGAAAATGGTGGCCAGGATGAGTGACCAGAGAAAGTCTGGAAGCAGAGGGTTGAAGAAGTGAGCATACGTCAGCTGTCATGTATTATGAGGAAAAAGGGGACATGCAGGTGCCATCATATGTTGTAAGGATTTACCCGCTGATGCACCTCAACCATCCATCATATTCTTGTCCTACAACAGGAAGCCTCAATGTGAGCAGGGTCACATTATCCAATGAGTAAGGTAAGTACAGGCTTACTTGTGCTTACAACTAATCTGTAGTGAACAATTTCACATGTGAAAAAAAAGAAACTGATCACTCCAGATTAGTAAGTAATCACAAGTAAATCCATGCTCACTTTGCTGACTGGATACTCCATCCTTGTCGGGGATTGTAAATGTGGAAAGAGGCTTTGATTCCGTAGAAAGGTGCAGTGGGGCTGGGAGAGAGACAGAGGTAGCCATACCTAGAATAAGAATCTTAGTGGAAAAATGTGAAATTACACTTTAGTAAGTAAGGACAAGTAAGTCTGTGCTTACCTTGTTTATTGAGTAATACAACACTGAGCTTGAGAGAGGTTTTTGTTGTGGTTGTGAGGTGCTGTCGAGTCAGCTCCAACTCATAGTGATCCTGTGTACAACAGAACAAAACATTGCCTAGTCCTGTGGCAACCCCACAATCCTTGCTGTACCTGAGCCTATCTTTGCAGCCACTGTGTCAGTCCATCTCATTGAGGGTTTTCCACATTTTCAATGATCCTCCACTTTATCAAGCATGATATCTTTCTCCAGGGAATGGTCCCTTCTGAC
>NW_006921968.1:638851-639726 GCF_000298275.1 Orycteropus afer afer | reverse complement strand
CTGGAACAGGTAGGGGGGAAGCCAGGAAGTGAGCTGAGAGTTTGGGAACAGCTAAGAGAGACAAACTTGTCTGTCATTTTGCCATACTGTGGTGGCTTCTGTGTTGCTGTGAGTCTGGAGGCTGTGCCACTAGTGTTTCAAACCCCAGCAGTGTTGCTCATGGATGGGTTTCAGTGGCGCTTCCAGACTGAGAGGAAGAGCCCATCCACTTCTCAAAAAATTAGCCAGGGAAAATTATGAATAACAGTGAAACACTGTCTGATATATTACTGGACAAAGTTATGAATAGCCCCGAAACCTTGTCCTATACAATGCTGGAAGATGAGCCCCTCAGGTCAGAAGGCACTCAAAATACGATTATGAAAGAGCTGCCTCATCTGAGTAGAACTGAGCTTAATAATATGGATAAAGCAGAGCTTTCCAAATCTTCATTAGCTGAGGTGGCATGACTCAAAATGAGAAGAAACAGCTGCAAACATCCATTAATAATCAGAATGTGGAATGTACCAAATATGAATCTAGGAATATGGGAAGTTGTAAAAAATGAAATGGAACACATAAGGATTGCTATCCTAGGCATTAGTGAGCTAGATTGGACTGGTTTTGGTCATTTTGAAGCAGACAACTATATATATATATATAACAAATTGAAGAGGAGTGGTGTGGGATTCTTTGTCACAAAGAATGTTTCAAGATTTATCCTGAAGTATGATGTTGTCAGTGATAGGATAATATCCATACACCTACAAGGAAGGCCAGTTAAAACTGTTACTATACAAATTTATATACAAACCATCAAAGCCAAAGATGGGGAAATTGAAGATTTTTACCAACTTTTGCAGTCTGAAATTGACTGAACATGTAATCAGGTTGTG
>NW_006921968.1:610260-611105 GCF_000298275.1 Orycteropus afer afer | reverse complement strand
AATGACTACAAGGTCAAGTTGGTGCCACTGTATTGTTTAGCTCTTCTGCATCTTTGCTGGGTTTCTTTCCCAGTTGTTCTATCTTTCATTGAAAGTGGTGTATTAAAGTCTTCCACTGTGACTGTGGAGTCATCTATTTGCTTTGCCAATTCTGTTAAAGTCTGATTTCTGTATTTTGGGGCTTTTTCATTGGTGCCATCAGTATTTATTATGGTTATATACTCTTGTTCAATTGATCCTTTAATCATCATATAATGTCCTTCTTTGTCTCATATGACAGTTTTTGTCTTAAAGTCAATTTTATCAGAAATTAATATTGACACTCCTGCTTTGTTTTTGCTGGCATTTGCTTTATATATCTTTTTTTAGCCTTTGATTTTAGTCTATTTTTGTCTTTGTCTCAAAGGTGTGTCTCTTATAGACAGCATATTGATGGGTTATGTTTTCTTATCCAGCCTGCAATTCTCCATTAATTCATTAACATTCAGCATAATTATCGACAAACATGAATTGGTTGCTGTTATTTTGTTATGTGTTTTCCTATGGTGTCCTTGGTTTCTTTGTTCCATGGAACTTTCTGTGTTAAGCTCATTATGTTTATGAATCGTGTTATCATTTCCTTTGTTGCTATTGTTTTAGTATTTGCTGAATATTTGTGCTTGTCCTCTTTTTTATTATGATGTGAAAGTTCATCATTTTTCTTTCAGGTTACCCTGTGATTTATAATTTTCTCCCTGAGTTTACAACAGTCCATTCTATCTTGCCACTCTCTTGACTTCCTTACCATTTAGAAATTGTGTAACTATACAATTTTTTCCCTTCTTTTTGGTTTGTAGTTGTCTTTA
>NW_006921968.1:590165-609285 GCF_000298275.1 Orycteropus afer afer | reverse complement strand
CCTCATAGCCATTCTTTTTTGTCCTGCATTTCCTCCATGTGAAAGTTGTTCCTCTGGTGCTCTGTGGTCTATTGCTCTAAGGGATGAATTTCCATAAAGTATGTGGGTGTGTCACCCTGGGTTGAGTGGTCTGGACGTATATCCTTAAAAAAACTGAAAATAGTAATACTATTTGACCAACTACTGGACTGAGAGCCAGTCCCTAGGAGTGAGTTTTATTCCAGTCCCAGAATGTATCCCAGGGTCATAGTATTGGGGGTCTCACCAGACTCCATCTGACCAGTAATTCTGGTCATTATTGAGCTTTTGGATTTTGTTCCACATTTTTCCTCTCACTTTATCTACGATCTCCAGATTTGATCCTCTCCTGAGTGGTTGGCATTGGTAGTCGGGCACCATCTAGTTCTTCTGGTCCCAAGGGGTGTCATGTCCTAGGGCTGATTGCTTCCAAATGTCATTTTTTTTTCACTCTTCTTTGCTTCCAATGATAGGAGACCACTAGCTGCATCTTAGATGGCTTCATGAAACCTTTTAAGACCCCACTCATTACTCACCAATAGAAGATGAGGAACAAAGCTTTTATGTTTATATTGGCCCAATTGAGTCTGGTTTTCCCCAGTACTATCAAACACATGAGAAATTGCTCATGATCATTAGTCTTTAGAGAGATGCAAATCAAAACAACAATGAGATATCATCTCTCCCCAGGAATATTAGTGAAGTTTAACAGGACAGAAAATAACAAATGCTGGCGAGGTTGCAGAGAGATTGGAACTCTTGTTCACTGCTGGTGGGATTTTAAGATGGTACAACCATTGTGGCATACAGTATGACATTTCCTTAAAAAAACTGAAAATAATAATACCATTTGACCAAGCAATACCATTACTAGGAATATATTCTAAAGAGGTGAGAGATAGCACATGAACAGACATATGTACACCTGTGTTCATTGCAGTACAATTCACTATAGCAAAGAGATGGAAACAACCTAGATGCCCATCAGGGGATGAGTGGATAACCAAATTATGGTACATGCACACAACAGAAAACTGCTGTATTAAAGAACAATGAGGGATACTCGAATCATCTCACAACGTGGATGACCCTGGAGGATATTATGCTGAGTGAAATAAGTCAATCTCAGGATAAAAACTGTATGAGCCCATTACTGTAAAAAGACAAAGAAGGGTTTGCTTGGGAAAGAGAACTCACTTTGTAGGTTATTGGGGTGGGGAGGGGAAGGGAAAGATTAATTGCAGGCTAGTTGGGGCCCACACACTGATGTGGGTAAGGGAAGGGATATATGGAAAGAGTCTGTGACCACCATGATAACATTAGGAAAAGGAAGGACATTGAATTGTGCACATAGGAGATAGACGACAGATGCTAATGCCAACCACTGTGCCCCCAATACTTCATTACCATTAACACCAAACACCAGGCTACAGATAAACACATAAACACCTGAGAGGATCAGATGGGGGTCAGTGAACAGGAGTACTCTAGACCAAGGATAGATTCAGCTCACGCTAATCCTTCACAGATACCAGTGATACAAAATACCTGCAATCCTTACAGAAACAATAGAAGACAGACACAGAGTAATCCCTCACAGACACATAGACACTATTGGAGAGAGATCCAATGGATCTACTGTCTCAGGACCATAATACCGTTCTTTTGAATTACTTATCAGGGAGTTTCAATGTTGCTTCTTCCTCAGGGATGTGTTCTGGGTCTGTATCCTGTTCCCTTATTTCTACTGCTTTATCTTGCTTCTTTGTGTGGACTCTGATGGTCTTTGTCTCTCAGATCTTGTGACATTGTTGTATTTATATCTTCTTGGTGGTTGTTTATCTTTGTCCAGTTGATAGAGAAGGACGTGGTGGCTCTTACTCAATAAATGAAGCTGCAGGAGGTGCAGGTGTAGTTGTGTCCTATGGATACTGTTGCTGTCTCCCACTCAGACAAAAACAACAGTTGAATCACCATCAAAAAAGTAAAACCAAGTGGACAAAAAATGACACTATGTAAACACACAATAACCAAAAAAAGAAAGAAAAAAAAAAAAAACAACCCCACAATACCTGTGGAGAGGGCAATAAGAGAAAGAAAAGATAGAGTAGGATAATAATGAAAGGAAAATATGTGAAAAATGCAAAAAGAAAAACAAGGAATGGGGTTAACCATGAGAAAGAAGAAAAAAAAAAAAAAAGCAAACCAAGAACAGGGAGGAGAGTAAAAGCTGAAATCAAGAACCTGGGAAGTGAATAATAATAATAATAAATAATAATAAAAGGACTATAATAATATAATAATGATTTTAAAACACAAAAGCAAACAAACTACTACTACTACTACTACTACTACTACTACTACTAAAAATCTGGGCAGGGCAGGGTAGGGCACTCAGACTCTGAGTGCACACAGACTGATATGGAATTCCTGCAGGCCCAGAAGGTGGGTAGGAGTGAGGATGGCTGCATCTCTGTTCACCAAGAGGGTGTGGGGTGTAAAAATAACAAGGGAAATATCTCACCTTTCCAGTCATTGGTGACTGGAATGTCCTTGTGTTTCCTGACAAGTGGAGCCTATTCTCAAGTCCCTGGAATCTGGGAGAATGCTGTCACTTTAAATATTCAAAATGGTTGAACCACTTGCAAACATTCAAAATGGCTGCTCCCTTCTGATGGGGAAAAGGCCACAGCTCAGCCAGACTTCCTCTTCTCTGCTTCCCCTTTTACTCACCAGCCACCACTGCAGTCCTCCATGTAGCCCCTGGCTAGCAGGGCTGATTTTTAGGTTAATTCTTAGGTCCTAACACCACTCAGCAATCACTTATAGACCACAGCTCTGTATGTCTCCTTTTTTGGTGTTTTCATGCAAGTTCTTCTATTAGTTGGAGTTTACTCTACTTCTATGTCCTTCTCCTCAAAGCTCAGGGATCCAGGATTATATTCTATATCTGTGTTAATTGGTTCCTCTTTTCTTTGTTGAAGAGGTCTGTGCAGTCTCTCTGCCTGTTCCACCATCTTACTAGACCCCCTTCAGTAAGATTTTACTTGTGTGTGATATTAATGATATTGTTCAATAATTTTCACATTCTTTGTGATCAACTTTCTTTGGAATGGGCACAAATATGGATCTTTTCCAGTCAGTTGACCAGGTAGCTGGCTTCCAAATTTCCTGGCATATCTGAGTGAGTGCCTCCAGTGTGGCATCCATTTGCTGAAACATTTCAATGGATATTCCATCAATTCCTGGAGCCTTGTTTTTTGCCACTTCCTTCAGTGCAGCTTCGACTTCTTCCTTCAGTACCATTGTTTCTTGATTACATGCCACCTCTTGAAATGGGTGAATATTGACCAATTCTTTTTGGTACACTGACTCTGTGTATTCCTTCCATCTTCTTTTCATGTTTCCTGCATCATTCATTATTTTTCCCATAGAATCTTTCAAGATTGCAACTCAAGGCTTAAATTTTTACTTCAGCTCTTTCAGCTTGAGAAATAGCAAGCATGTTTTTCTTTTGGTTTTCTAACTCCAGGCCTTTGCACATTTCGTTATAATAATTGACTTTGTTTTCTTGAGCTGCTCTTTGAAGTCTTCTGTTCAGCTCTTTTATCTTGTCATTTCTTCCATTTGCTTTAGCTACTCTTCTTTCAAAGGCAACTTTATTTATTTTTTTTTAATTGTGATTTGGGTGAAGATTTACAGAGCAAATTCACTTTCCATACAGCTGTTCACATATACTTTGTTTCATGTCATTGACCACAGTTTATCACAATGCAACGGCTTCCCTCCCACTTCCTCCCCATAGTTACCTCTTCCCAGTGTCCATCCCTCCATACACTCCTGCCCCCCTGAGCTATCTCCCTGTGCATAAGCAGCCCTTCTTTCTTCCTTGATTGTTCTCTTCAAGGAGTGTATCTACTTGAGGTAAATGTACAACTCATATGCCTGTATTTGTTTGGCTGGAAACCACAGGTGTGGGTTCAATTCCAGACCTGAAGGGCAGCTAGGGGCCATAGTCTCAGTGGTTCTACCAGGCTCTATCAGATCAGCAAACCTGGTCCCCACCTTTTTTTTTTTTTTCTCCAAATGATTTTGAGTTTTGTTCCACATTGTTCTCCCTCTCTATCAATCAAGGGCAACTTTCAGAGTCTCTTCTGACATCCATTTTTTGTTTTTCTTCTTTTCTTGTCTTTTTAATGACTTTTTCCTTTCTTCTTGGATGATGTTCTTGATGTCATCCAACAATTCCTCTGGTTTTCAGTCTTTGGTGTTTAATGCATCAAATGCATTTTCTATTTGGTCTTTAAATTCAGGAGGGATAAATTCAAGGTCATATTTTGTCTCTAGTTGACTTGTTTTACTTGTCTTCAACTTCAACTTGAAGTTGCATATTAGCAGTTGATACTCTGTTCCACAATCAGCTCCTGACCTTGTTTTGGCTCAAGATATTGAGCTTTTCTATTGCCTCTTGCCACAGATGTGGTCAACCTGATCCCTGTGTACTCCATCTCGTGAATTCCACTTGTATCTCGAAAGATGAGGATTTGGCTCAGAAGATATGAAACCAGTCCCTGCCACGCTCATTACTCCCTTAAATCAAAAAACAAACAAACAAAACCTCACTGATGTTGAGTCTATTCTGATTCATAGGGACCCCTCCTTGGGTTTCCAAGATGGTATCTCTATGACTCAACAGCACCAAACAACAACCTAACAACAACAACAACAACATCTCTATGGAAGTAGATTGCCCAGTCTTCCTTCTGACATTACTGTCTAACTAGTGTTATATATTAATGGAATGAATAGAAAGAGGAGAATTCTAAAGTTGGAAAGACATTTATAATAACTGGCCCCCTATGGTACCAATTGTTAACATTCTAACTAGTTACCAAAACATTTATTATTCTTGTCTACCCAGAGGTGACTTGAACAGAACACCTGGCAATCTTATTCTTAAAAAGCAGACCTTGAGCATATGATATTTCTACATACTTATTTGTATGTGCTATAAGAATATTCATATATATACTCGGGATGATGGTCACAAGGGACCATCAAACTCAATTGGCATAACATACTACACAAGAACATTGTTCAACATCTTACTTTGGTGAGTAATGAATAAGATCTTAAAAGCTTGTGAGTGGCCTTCTAGATGCAGTGATGAGTCTCTCCTTGTCCAGAGCAAAGAAGAATGAAGAAAATCAAAGACACATGGAAACAATTAGTCCATGGGACTGGTACACCATGTGATCTTCAGCCTATATGACTATGAGACTAGAAGAACTAGATGGTGCCTGGCTACCACTGTCAACCACTCAGAGGGGGAATCTATGTAGGAGATCCTGGATAGAGAAGGAGAATATTGTGGAACAAAACTCAAAATTATGAAAATAAAAAAGGGACCAGATTTGCTGGCTTGATGGAACCTGGTTTAACCCCTGAGACTATGGCCCCTACTACACTACTTACCTAAACTAACATAGACTGAGTTGGAAAAGTTGAACAGATCCATAACAAAGAAGAAATTGAACTGGTCATAAAAAAGTTACCAATTAAAAGAAAAAAAAAAAAAGTCCTGGCCCAGACACTTTCACCAGAGAATTCTACCAAACATTTAGAAAATAACTTATACCAATGTTACTTAAACTATTCCAGAACATAGAAAAGGATGAAATCCTCTCAAATTCAATTTATGAAGCAACCATAACTTTGATACCAAAGCCAGGCAAAAACATCTCTAAAAAGGAAAACTACAGACCAATATCCCTCATGAATATAGACACAAAAATCTTCAGCAAAATCCTAGCCAATATACTCCAACTATATATATATATATATATATATATATATATATATATATATATACATACATACCTACCTACCTACATACATAATGGCCACATGGGTTCTTAACAGGTATTCAAAATGGCTCAACATTAGAAAAACAATCAGCATCAATCACCACATGAATAAAACAAAGAACCACATATCATATCAACCAGTGTAGGAAAAGCAGGTGATAAAATCCAATACCTAGTCCTGATTGAAGCTCAGCAAAATAGGTATAGAAGGGGCATTCCTCAACATAAAAAAGGGCATATATGCAAAACCAACAGCCAACATTATTCTCAGTGGAGTGAGACTGAAACCATTCAACAACGTATTGGAAGTCCTATTCAGTTAGATTCCTCTACACCGGCAAAGAGATTGCTGAAAAAGAAATAAGGAAATCAATACCATTTACAGTAGCTACCAAAAAAAGAAAACACTTGGGAATAAACCTTACCAGGGACACAAAAGACCTGTGCAAAGAAGACTACTTCAAGAAACCAAGAGATCTACAAAAATAGAAGGACATACCATGCTCATGGATGGGAAGTTTGAACATTCTGAAAATGTTATTTCTACCCTCAAGCACTCTTTACATGCAGTGCAATCCCAGTCCAGATCCCATCAACATTCTTTAAGGATATGGATAAACTGATCACTAACTTTATATGCAAAGGAAAGAAACCTCAGATACGCAAAGCACTTACTGGTGGAGATTTAAGACTACAGTATGCAATATGGATTACACCTCAATATAAAGAAAACAAAAATCCTCACAACTGGAACGATAAGTAGCAATACAATAAATGGAGAAATGATTGAAGTTGTCAAAGACTTCATATTACTTCTACAATCAACATCAATTGAAGCATCAGATGATGTATAGCCTTGGGCTAATCTGCTGCAAAAGACCTCTTTCAATTCTTGAAGAACAAAGATGTCTCCTTGAAGACTAAGGGGTACCTGACACAAACATGGTATTTTTACTTGCCTTATATGTATGTGAGAGCTGGACAGTGAATAGGGAAAATGGAAGAAGAGTTGATGCTTTTGAGCTGTGGTGTTGTTATAAAATGCTGAAAGTATCATTGTGGTGGTTAAGTTTGTGTGTCAACTTGGCTAGGCCTGGTTGAGTGGCTGGGCAGCTGAATGGAGTTAGTCCCCATGGTGAGATTGGTAATTGACTCCGTGATGGAGTCTATTGGAGCAGCTGAGTAGCTGCTTTGGATATGTGGTCTCTTTCCTATATATAAGAAACAGCTTTGTGAATGATCTCTAGCTTATGGTACCCTTGACCCCTGCATGTAGCTGTGTCATTTTTCAGCAGATTGCCATGCTCTGCTGACCTTGGGACTTTCAATGGACTTGAATTAATGGCCTGTTGTGTGGTTTGGTAACATTGAAACTGTGCCTTTTTACTTGACAACCTTGGACTTGTCAGCTTCAGCAGCTAGAAGCTGCCTGAGTGAAGAAAAGCCTCTAGCTTCGGTGGGCCGGGAGCAGGAGGTCAACATGAAGCCCAAAGGTAAGGGGCTTTCTTCCAGCCCATAGAGCCTGGCACTTTGAACTTGGACTCAAAGCCTCCAAACTGTAAGAGTCACAGCAGCACTAGGTAACCAGAACTATGGACTGCTAAACTCAAAAAAGTAAACTCACTGCCATTGAGTTGGATCCAACTTGCAGCTACCCTTCCTTGAGTTTTTGAGGCAGTGTCACTACAGAAGTAGATTGCCCAATCTTCCTTCTTAGGACTGGCTGCTGAAAGAACTAACAAATCTGTCCTGGAGGAAGTGCAGCCAGAATGCTGCTTGAAAGCGAGGATGACCAAGCTTCATCTCACCTATTTTGGTCATGTTTTAAAAAGGGACCATTCCCTGGAGCAGGATGTCATGCTTGGTAAAGTGGAGGGCTAACGAAAAAGAGCATCAACAAGATGAATTGACACAGTGACTACAATGATGGGCTCAGGTATAGCAGGGATCGTGGAGCTGTCCCAGGACCAGGCAGTGTTTCATTCTGCTGTACATGGGTTCACTATGAGTTGGAGATGACTCGATGGCACCTAACAACAACAAGATTGAAGAACAAAGTAGGATGATCCACACTCCCAGATCTCAAAACTTACTATACAGCCACAGTAGTCAAAACTGTCTGGTATTGGAAGAATGACAGACACACAGACCAGTGGAATAGAATTGAGAATCTAGAAATAGGTCCATCGATCTTTGACAAAGGGCTGAAATCCATTATATGGGGAATAGATTGTCTATTTAACCAATGGTGCTGGCTAAACTGAATATCAGTTTGCGGAAAATCAAACAAGATCTGTACCTCAGACCATGCAGAGAAACTAACTCCGGATGAATCAAAGACTTAAATGTGAAACTTAAAATTATAAAGTCCCTCAAGGAAAACCTAGGCATAAATTAAAAACAAAAACAAAAAAACACACTGCCATCGAGTTGGATCCAACTCATGGTGACCCCCCTTTGGGTTTCCAAGGCAGTATCACTATGGAAGTAAATTGCTCAACCTTCCTTCTGAGGAGTGGCTGGTTGGTTTGAACCACCAGCCTTCTGGATAGCAGGCAAATGCCTCAGGCACTATGCCACCAGAGCTCCTTGGGGTAAATTTGTTGTTGTTGTTGTTGTTATGTGCCGTCGAGTCATACCTGACTCATAGCGACCCCTCCTTGGGTTTCCGAGGCAGTATCACTACGGAAGTAGGATTGCCCAACCTTCCTTCCGAGGAGTGGCTGGTGGGTTTGAAACCGCCAGCCGTCTGGTTAGCAGGCAAGTGTCTTAGCCACTATGCTACCAGAGCTCCCGGGGTAAATTTAGGGGCCCTAAAATATGGCATAAATAAACTATCAAGCATAATTAAAATGCAGAAACAGCAGAAGATAACCTAGATGAGTGGGACCTTCTAAAAATTAAATTTTTATGTACTTCTAAAGACTTCTGCAAAAGAGTCAAAACAGAACCTACAGACTGGGAAAAAATATTCAGCAATGACATATCTGACAAGGGACTTATCTCTAAAATTTATAGAACACCCCAACACCTCAACAACAAAAAGACAAATAATCCAATTTAAAAATGGGCAGAAGACATGAATATACACTTCACCAAAGAGGATATTCAGGCAGTCAAGAAATGCATGAAGAAATGTTCATGATCATTAGCCCTTAGAGAGATGCAAATCAAAACAACAATGAGATACCATCTTGTCCCAGTAGTAGTAGCAAGTTCAACAAGACAGAAAGTAACAAATGCTGGCGACCATGAGGAGACATCGGGACTCTCATACACTGCTGCTGGGACTGTAAAATGATACAACCACTGTGGAAAGCAGTGTAGTGATTCCTTAAAATGTTAGAATTAGGAATACCATTTGACCAAGCAATTCCATTGCTAGGTACATATCTTAAAGAAGTGAGAGCCAGGACAAGAACAGATCTATGCACACCTATGTTCATCATGACACTATGTACAACAGCCAAGAGATGGAAACAACCTAGGTCCCCATCAACAGAAGAATGGATAACCAAACTATGGTACATACACACAATGGAATACTATACAATCCTAAGGAATAATGTTGTTGTTGTTGTTGTTGTTATTTGCCAGAATCTATAAAACACTGCATAATGTGGATGAACTTGGAAGACTCTATGCCGAATGAAATAAGTCAGTCACAGAAGCACAAATATTGTATTAGTCTACAATATTAGTCCACAAGGTAGGGAGGGGACACTGCTATATAGGTAGAGACAAGTATGGATTTGCGTGAAGGGAAGGGCAATGTACCAAGTGTGAGTGATCAACACGGTGGCATTGAGGAAGAGGAAGACATAGAGAGGTGCATGGGAGGTACGGACAACTAAGATGAACCCTTTTGCACATACAGCATTGAGTTATCAGTGAAGGCAAACACTGAGCTACAGGTGGATAGATGGGTGGACAGGCTGAACTATTAGATATGTCTATGCAATGAGAAGTGTGCCCATGACCATGTACATGGTTGGCAGATAATGTTTCTTCAAATGTATTTGTATGTTCTGAAATAATTTCCAGGTGTATAGTAGAGCTGACAAAAGGTAAGGTTGTAGTCACTTCTTGGGCACAGCCAGCCACCCAGAGGGAGCAAGTATTCAGATGTGTGGGCTCAGGACCATGGTCAATGGGAATATCATGCTCAAGAAAACATTGTTGCACATCCTACTTTGATGAGTAGCAACTGGGATCTTAAAAGCTTGCAAGTGGCCCTCTAGATGCAATGATGGGTCCTCCTCATCCAGAGAAAAGAAAAATGAAGAAAATCAAAGACATATGGAAACAATTATTCCAAGGGACTGATACACCATGCCATCCTCAGACTATATGAGAAAGAGACCAGAAGACTAGATGGTGTCTGGCTACCACTGTCAACCACTCAGAGGGGGTGTCTATGTAGGAAATCCTGAATAGAGTAGGAATACAATGTGCAACAATGCTCAAAATCATAAAAAATAAAAAAAAAAAAGACCAGATTTGCTGGTCTAATAGAGCCTGGTGAAACCCTTGAGACTATGGTCCCTAGCTGCCCTTCAGGTTTGGAACTGAACCTATTCCTGTAGCTTCCAGCCAAACAAAAGACAGAGATAGGAGCTGAACATTTACATGGGAGAATAGAAAGGCTGTGTATGCACAGGGAGACAGCTCAGGGGGCAGGAGTGCATGGGAAGGAAGGACACAGGGAAGATGTGGCTATGGGGAGGAAGTAGGAGGTGAGCAGTTGCATTGTGCAAGATTGCAGTCAATGTCATGAGACAAAGTGTATGTGAAATGCTGTATGGAAGATGAATTTGTTCTGTAAACTTTCACCCAAATCACAATAAAATAATAATAAAAAAAAGTACTGCCAGAATTATCCTTAGAAACTAGGATGGTAAGGGTTAATCTCAAGCACTTTGGACATTCAGGAGGGACTAATCACTGGAGAAGATCATGCTTTTCGCTGAAATGGAGGGTGGGGGAAAAACAGTAAGGCCCTCAGTGAGATAGGCTGACCCAGTGCCTGCAACAGTGGGCTCAGACACACCTGTGAGCGGAGGGCAGTGCTTTGTGCTGTGTATGTCCACAGCCAACTGCACAGCGCCATATAACAACAACATCCAAGAGAAGCTGCGTTTGGTCATTGTCGCCAGGTTATATGACAAGTCCCATACTTGTTTTGGCAAAGATGAGTGGATGTCTGAGAGAGAGACCCAATAAAACTCTGCAAGCAATCTCCCAGAATTTGGAAAAAAAAAAAAAAGCCAATTAATGAAGCCCATCTTTTTTTTCAGATATATTTGTAAACAGTTCTCTGATTCTGTGAGAACTGTGCTGGTTTTCTTGAGCACTGGCGAACATGACCCATTTTTCCAGGAGGGAATCTGCCTTTGATTTACAATGAGACCACAGCCTCCTCACCTGCAACAAACTGAACAGAGGGCTTGGTTGTTTGAAAGAACAAGTTCAGGTCCGTAAGTGCATCAGGAACGTGGAGAGAGGCGGGGGACACCGTGAAGAAGTGTCTGCGATCATTTGAGGACTGCACTAATGAAGCAGGCATCGGGACGCGTTCCTCTACCTCAGGCCAGGATGTAAGGTGCTTTCTTCTTGATGGAACAGCTGGTGCTTGTGGAGTCGCAGACTAAACAGTGTGCTTGACAACAAAGCAAACAGGCTGGTACGGAACAGACCTGCTGAGAAATATAAACACAAGCAGACAGTCAACAATTTACTTTAAAAAACCCTCTAGGATGATTCCAGAGAAATGATTCAGAAAGCCAAACCATATTGAGATGCACCGTAAACTGAAAAAGGCTCTGAGACCCATCAGTCACAGAGTCAAGTGGGGTTTGCTCTAGGTGCCTGCCAGTTCGGGGAGGCCAGGGCTCCCCAGAGCAGCGCCTCCCCGGAGAAGGGTGTGCTGGCTCAGGCACAGCCCCCTCTGGAACCTAGAAAGCCACCCTGATTTCAGCATTGGGGGAGACAAAAGAGCATTTTAGTCTGGTCGCAGAATCTATAAGCCTGTGAAATACGATGAGAATAAGTCCACTGTGTAGATGACAAACCCACGTCCCTGTCAAAATGGAAGGCACATTGAGATTCTGGACAGAGTTCTTAGTGCTTAAAAATTTCTTTATTAATTCACATTAAAGTAATAATCATTCAATGACATACACATTCTTCTGAAAAACAACTATTTTCTAAAAAATATGGTACAGTGTCATTCGTTTTTGAACACTATATAACGCTCTGCTTCATTAGAAGACAGCTGGATTCTCCCAGCAGTCTCTGAATTCAGTCTGCTGCCGTATCCCGAGTCATGACGCTTCTGGGGAATTCCCTGTACACGTGTGAGCACAGCAGAGTGAAAACGGGCATATGACAGGAGTGTTAGGAAAAGCAGTTATTGAAAGGATCAAGAAAGTAGGTTTTTTTTTTTTGTTGTTGTTGTTTAATTAATATTTTTGTTTTGTTTTGGAACACAATTTTTCCTCAAGTTCTACTTTTTTTTTTAAATTGTTGTCCGTTTGCTGTCTTTCTTGCTTGGTGGAATTTGCTAGGTTCCACAAACACAATGTGCTGGTGGATATATGTAATATCATCATCCATGTGTTGTGATGAATTTTCATCTGATTCTCAGTCTAAATGAAATTTTTACAGGATAAATCAATTAATTATCCACAGTCATTTACAGTAATGAGTAAACACAGCTAAGAAATGCACTTTGCACATGACAAGATAAAATGATACTTAAAAATTAGTAAATGAACAAAAAAAATAGTCACAGAAAGGCTTAAAAAGGACTGTTGTTGGTAGGTGCCTCCACATACATAGATGACTCAATGTACGGAAAACCAAAGCACTCTAGTCCTGCACTGTCCTCACAGTCCTTCCTATGTTTGAGCCCATTTTTGCAGCCACTGTGTTAATCCATCCCATTAGTCTTTCTCTTTTCACTGGTCCTCTACTTCATCAGCCATGATGTCCTTCTTCAGGGACGGGTCCCTCCCGGACAACATGACCAAAGCCCAAGTGGCAAAGTCTCACCCTCCTTCTTAGAAAGAACATTCTGGCTATACTTCTTCTGAGACATATTCATTTGTTCTTCTGACAGGCCATGGTATGTCCTGTATTCTTTGTGAACACCATAATTCAAAGCCATCAATTCTTCTGTGGTCTACCTTATTTATTGCCCAGCACTCACCTGCACATGAAGCAATTGAAAATTCTATGGCTTGAGTCAGGCACACCTTAGTCTTCAAAGTGACATCATTGCTCTTTAATACTTTCAAGATGTCTTTTGCATCAAATTAGCCCAATATAATACATCCTTTGAGTTCTTGACTGATACTTCCATGAACATTGATTGTGGATCCAAGTAAAACAAAATCCTTGATAGCTTCAATCTTTTCTCCATTTATCATGATGTTGCTTAATGGTCCAGTTGTGAGGATTTTTGTTTTCTTTATGTTGAGGTGCAATCCACACTGAAGTCTGTAGTCGCTGATATTCACCAGTAAGTTCTTCATGTTTTCTTTACTTTCAGAATGTAAAGTTGTGGTATCTGTATATTGCAGCTTATTAATCAGTCTTCCTCCAATTCTGATGCTGTGTTCTTCTTCATATATCCAAATTCTCAGATTAATTACTCAGCATACAGATTGAATAAGTATGATGAAATGACACAACTCTGATGCACTCTTTCCCAATTTTAAACTACACAGTATCCCTTTGTTCTGTTCAAATGACTGCCTCATGGTCTATGTACTGGAACCTCATGAGTACAATTAAGTGATCTGTAATTCCCATTCTTCCCAATGTTATCCATAATTTGTTGTGATCCACACAGTCAAATGTTTCACATAGTCAATAAAACACACATAAACATCTTTCTGGTATTTTCTAGCTTCAGCCAAGGTCCATCTGATATCAGCAATGATATCCCAAGTTCCATGTCCCCTTCTGATTCTGTCTTGAATTTCTGTCAGTTCCCTGTCTGTGTACTGCTGCAATAGTTTTTGAATTCTTTTCAGCAAAAATTTACTTGAATGTAATATTAATGTATTTTGCAAGACCAACAACTTATTCATAGCACATACCATTTTTCAACAATATAAACAATGACTATACATCTGGACTTCACCAGATGGTATGCACAGGGATCAAATAGACTACATCTGTGGAAAGAGGTAATGGAGAAACTCAACATTATCATTCAGAACAAGGCCAGTATCTCTCTGGGGATCAGACCATCAATTGTTCATATGCAAGTCATGTTGAAGCTTAAGAAAATTAAAACAATTCCACAAGAGCCAAAATACAAACCTAATTATATTCCACCTACATTTACAGACCACCTGAAGATTAGATATGGCATAGTGATTTTGTGGGATGATAACAGGGACATCATACATGAAAAATAAAAAGATCATTTAAAGGACAAGGAAGAAAGAAAAAAGCAAAATGGATGTCAGAAGACACTCTAAAACTTGCTCTTGAATGACACAGCTAAAGCAAATGGAAGAAATGATGAGATGAAAGAGCTGAACAGAAGGTTTCAAAGGGTGGCTTAAGAAGACAAAGAAAGCACGATAATGAAATGTGCAAAGACCTGGAGTTAGAAAACCAAAAGGGAAGAACACGCATAGCATTTCTCAAGCTGAAGGTCTGCAGAAAAAAAATCAAGCTCTGACTTGCAATATTGGTGGATTCTGTGGGCCACATATTGAATGATACAGGAAGCATCAAAGGAAGATGGAAGGAATACAAAGAGTAACCATATTAAAAATAATTCTTTATCTTCAAACTTTTCAGGAAGTATCATATAAACAAGAACCAGTGATACAGAAGGAAGAAGTCCAAGCTGCATTGAAGGGACTGGCAAAAAGAATAATAATAATAAAACATCACCAGGAATTCATGGAATATCCATTGAGATATTTCAACCAAGGGATCTAACACTTGAAGTGGTCACTCATTTATGCCAAGAAATATTGAAGACAGCTACCTGGCCAGCTGAGTGGAAGAGATCCATATTTGTGCCCATTCCAAAGAAAAGTGATCTAACAGAATGTGGAAATTATCAAACAATATTATTAGTATCAAGTGCAAATAAAGTTTTGCTGGGAAAAAAAAGGATAAGAAAGGATACACAAGACCATTCCTACCTCTATTATCCAGTGCATTGTGACTATTCTTTTAATTTTGGAAAAAAACAAAAACAGATGGCTTGAGCTTCTAACCTGCACAAAATTGAAACTTGCTCTTCTGGGTTTTCTATGCCAAGTAATTTGGAAGACAGCTACCTAGCCAACTGACTGGAAGAGATCTATATTTGTACCCATTCCAAGAAAGGTGATCCAACAGAATGTGGAAATTAGCAAACAATATCATTAATATCACATGCAAGTAAAACTTTCCTGAAGATAATTGAAAAAACGTTGCAACAGTATATTGACAGGGAACTTCCAAAAATGCAAGCTAGATTCAGAAGCGGATGTTGAATGAGGGATATCATTGCTGATGCCAGATGGATCTTGGCTGAAAGGAAAAAAGTACCCGAAAGATGTTTACTTGTGTTTTCTTGACTATGCAAAGGCATTCAACTGTGTCAATCATAACAAATTATGGATAACTTTGAGAAGAATGGGAATTCCAGAATACTTAATTGTGCTCATGAGGAACAGAGCAGGAGATTATTGTTAGAAGTAAACAAAGGGATAATTCACATTTTAATATCTGGAAAGGAATGTGTCAGGGTTGTATTCTTTCACCATACTTATACAATATGTATCAAATAATGCAATAAACTGGACTATATGAAGAAGAATGAGGCATCAGAATTGGAGGAAGACTCATTAACAACCTGCGATATGCATACGACACAACTTTGCTTGCTGAAAATGAAGATGACTTGAATTTACTGAAGATTAAGGATTAGAGTCTGTACTGTAGATTATACCTCAACATAAAGAAAACAAAAATCCTCACAACTTGACCAATAAGCAGCATCATGATAAATGGAGAAAAGATTGAAGTTGTCAAAGACTTAATTTTACTTGTATTAACAATCGACACCCACGGAAGCAGCAGTCATAAATTCAGATGTCATGCTGCAGTGGGGAAATTGGCTACAAAAGACCTCTTTTGAGTGCTGAAGAGTGAAGATGTCTCTTTGAAGACTAAGGTGTATCGAATCCAAGCCATGGCATTTTTACTAGCCTCATATGCATGTGAGAGCTGGACAGTGAATAAGGAAGACAGAAGAAGAGTTGATGCTTTCAGTTGTGGTGCTGGCGAAGAATACTGAAAGTACCATGGACTGCTAAAAGAACTAACAGATCTGTCCTGGAAGAAGACAGCAGGAATGCTCCTTGGAAGCAAGAATGGCCAGACTTTATCTCACCTACTTTGGTCATGTTGTCCGAAGGGACCATTCTCTGGAAAAGTATACCATGCTTGGTAAAGAGTGAGAGTCAATGCAAGAGGGGAAGGCTCTCAACAAGGTGGATTGACACAGTGGCTGCATTGATGGGCTCAGGTATAGCAAGGCTCATGAAGCTGGAACAAGACCAGGCACTCTTTCGTTCTGCTGTACATAAGGTCGCTATGAGTTGGAGACGACTCAATGGCACCTAACAGCATAACAACATATGTATGTGAAAGCTGGACAATAAATAAGGAAGACAGAAGAAGAGTTAGTGTCTTTGAATTATGCTGTTGGCAAAGAAAACTGAAAATACCATAGACTGCCAGAAGAATGAATAAACATCCTGGAAGAATTGCAGCTGGAATGGTTTTTGGAAGAGAGAATGGGCAGACCTTGTCTCACCTACTTCGGTCATGTTGTCAGAAGAGACCATTCCTGGACAAGGATATCATGCTTGGTAAAGTAAAGTGTCAGCAAAAATGGTGAAGACCCTCAACAAGACGGACTGACACAGTGGCTACAAAGATCAGCTCAGGTATAGCAATGATTGTGAGGATGGTGCAGGACCAGGCAGTGTTTTGTTCTGTTGCACATAGGGGGATTGTGAATGGGAGTTGACTCTACGGCACCTAACAACAACATAGCCAGTCGTTAGGTCCCTGAGCGCCACCGAAGGTTGTGCTCAATTGTTCACCTAACTCACCCAGCAGCTACCTCCATCGAGACCGTGTTTGCTGTTGGGTGCCATCAAGTTGACTGGAACTCATAGCAACCCATGTGGCAGAGGAGTAGAAACGTCTCAGAGGGTTTTCTAGGCTGTACTCTTTACAGAAGCAGGTCGCCACACCTTTTTTTTTTTTTTTCCACAGAGCTGCTCAGTGGGTTCAAAGTATGAACGTTTCATTAGCAGCCAAACACTTAGCCACTGTGTCACCAAGGCTCCTTATTATAGTTCTACTCTGTAACACATTGGGTCACCAAGACTTGGAATCAACTCCACTGCACAGGGCTTAGCTTTGGTTTTCATAGCAAGTTGCTAACTGATTGCTAATGTGGGGCAGATATAAGAAAACACTTTGTGAAGACAACTCTAATGATAATTATAGGTCTGATTTTGTGACTGCTGCTTCCATGGGTGTTGATTGTGAAGTCAAGTAAAAAACTGAAATAAAAAAGGTCTAAAACTCCTTGAATGGGGGATCACTCAGAAGACCCAAGTGCTGAAGGCAGTGCAGCCTGTTCAGTGCTATGCTCAGTTCTTTCCAACCCAGAACTACAATCTGTAACAAGTCATTTTCTAGTCTTAAAAGAATATTGGAACTGTTGGAGTTAGTCTTTATTTAAAACCAATAATCCCCCCTGGCTATTTATCTTACAATCTCACACATGTATTTTTCCCATATCAGTCCTTAGGGCTTGGCTATTATCTGAAAGGTTGGCAGTTCAAGGCACCAAGGGATGTCTGGTATAAAGACCTGGCAGTCATTTTAAGAAAATCATCCATTGAAAACTCTATGGAGCACAGTTGTACACGGACACACACAGGATCTCACTGAATCACAATCGACTGGACAACTGTTCTCCCACCCCCACCCCCATGTAGGGGGAGGGGTTTGGTCTTTAATTAACAGGGTTTTAGTAAAAGGATTCAGCTCACTTCTTAGTGAGCATGACCTGGACCAGTGGTTCTCAAATTTTAGTGTGAAGTGGAGTCACTAACAGAGATCTTTAAGACAGATAGAGTTTCTGAATTAGTTGGGGGTGTGTGCCTAATCCATTTCCAGGTAATACTTATGCTCCTGGTCCAGGGACCACACTTTGAGTACCACTGATCTAGACTGTACTTCCACTTATTTTGGACTTCATTCTCCATGAGCCCTAACTGGGACTGTCTCCCCACCATCAGGGCATAGTGCCCTGTGGGTTACTCTCCCCTCAGACTTTCCTCATTTCCCAATCAAGAAACATTTTCTAGCATAGGTGAGCTTGAAGGCAATTTGTTAACAAAAAGTAATCCAGTTCATTCTTCCCTATAATTACGTTTTAAGTCTTAAGGCAAAATAAAATAAATGCCTTGGATATTTTCATATTTGCAGTCAACTAAATTAGTGAAATAATTGAAGACAAATGAGTAGTTTATGCACTATTAAGCTCTAGTACTTCTCTCAACCTAATGAGTCTCCCATGGATATACTGTTGATGACTTTAAGTTGATTGATCTTACTGTTTTAAACGACTGACAAATTTCTCACATTCACACTCTCTCTAAAATAATCTGTTCTCAAATTTTAAATCAAAAAATAACTCAGATTGTTTGACCTGAATAGCCTTCATAAATTAACCACACACCCTTATAAAAAATGTGTGGACTCAGGAGCTAAGAGCTTGCATTGCAATACAGTGAAAGAATGTTAGAGACAGAATCAACTCCACCCATTCCACTCCTCTTTAGCTTCCGCCTTAGCTTACAGGTGGCTTGCCAGAAGAATAGGAACCAATTACTGAAAGATATTCTGGACAAGTCAGGATCTTGGAGAAATAGTTGGCATAGGACATGATTCCACTCAAGTCCCTCTGAGACGTTCATATCCTCACACAAAACCAACAGGCTCATATTTCTCTTGGGTGTTTTGACACTTTTCTTTTACAACCTTGCAGTAAAAATTTTGTGTGATGGATTATATGTATTTCAATTAAAAATAATGATTATAAGTAATATTTAAATGAGCTATTTATATACTTTTTCAATAATAGTCTATGCAAAGAAATAAACTGTTTAACACTTACAAATATTTTCATA
>NW_006921968.1:568704-569901 GCF_000298275.1 Orycteropus afer afer | reverse complement strand
CATTTCATTATCATACTGTACTTTGTCTTCTTGAGCTGCCCTTTGGAATCTTCTATTCAGCTCTTTTATTTCAGCATTTCTTCCATTTGCTTTACTTACCTCCATTCAAGAGCAAGTTTCAGAGTCTCTTCTGACATCCATTTTTTGTCTTTTCTTCCTTTTTTGTCTTTTTAATGACCATTTGCTTTCTTCATGTATGATGTTTTTGATGTCATCCCACACCTTTTCTGGTCTTCAGTCATTGGTGTTCAATTCATCAAATCTCTTCTTCAGATGGTCTCTAAATTAAGGTGAGAAATAATCAAGGTGGTATTTTGGCTCTCCTGGTCTTATTTTAATTTTCTTCAGCCTCATCATGCACTTGAATATGAGCAATTGATGGTCTGTTCCACCTTTAGCTCTTGGCCTTGTTTTGACCAATGATATTGAGCTTCTCCATTGCTTCTTTCCACAGATGTAGTTAATCTTATTTCTGGAAACAGCTGTCAAGAAATCAAATGACATTTTGCATTGGGAAGTCTACTGCAAAAGACCCTTTTAAAGCTTTAAGAAGCAATGGTGTCACTGTGAGGACTAAGGTGCACTTGACTCATATCATGATATTTTAAATTACCTCATATGCATTGTTGTAGTTAAGTTAGTGTGTCAACTTTGCTGGGCCTGGTTGAGTGACTGGGAAGCTGGATGTAGTTATTCCCCATGGTGAGATTGCTGATTAATTCCATGGTGGAATCTATTGGAGCAGCTGAGTAGCTCCTTTAGGGATATGATCTGCTTCCTGTATATAAGGAACAGCTTTGGGGATGGTTTGCAGCCTTTTGGCATGCTTGAATCCTGTGTGTAGCCAAGACATTGTTCAATAGCCTGCCATGCCCTGCTGATCTTGGGACTTCATCTAAACTTGAACTAGTGGCATACCATGTTGTTTGGTAACATTGGAACTGTGCCCTTTTACTTGTCAACCTTGGGATTGTCAGCCTCAGCATTCAGCAGCTGAGTGAAGAAACATCTTCAGCTTCAGTGGCCCGGGAGAAGGAGACAGTGCTGAAGCCCAAGTTTGAGGGTCTTTCATCCAGCCCCTAGAGCCTGGCACTTTGAACTTGGACTTAAAGCCTCCAAAATTGTAAATGCATAAACTCCTGTTTGTTTAAGCCATCCAATTTGTAGAAAATTCTTGCCAGGGTGGCACTAGGTAAC
>NW_006921968.1:564546-568529 GCF_000298275.1 Orycteropus afer afer | reverse complement strand
TCCTCCTAAATTATGAGAGTAAATTTCTATTTGTTAAAACCATCCACTTGTGCTATTTCTGTTATAGTATCACAAAACAACAAGGGCAGAATTTGGTACTAATACTGTAGTGTAATTCTGACAGATACCTAAAATGTGGAAGTTGTTTTAGAATTGGATAATAGATAGAGGTTGGAAAAGTTTTCAGGTGCTAATAATAGTAGCCTAGATTGCCTTGAAGAGATTGTTAGTGAAATTATGAACATCAATGGCCATTTCAGTGAGGGCTCAGGAAGAAGTGAGGAGACCTATAACACTGGAGATGGTTCAGATCTTGAGAACAAGTAGCAGAGAAATGGCAGCAGCAGAACCAGGAGACTGGTGTGAGATGACACAGGAGCAGACCTATGGAGCAAGAGAACTGAGTGCCTTCAGGCAAGTGGTGTCCTGGCAGAGTGGGGTCCCTCTGGGCATTTATTGGTAGAGCTAAAATGCTTTATAAAACTTGCCCAAGCAGAGTAGAGGCTAGGCCAGCCCAAGAGGCCTGAGGAGCTGATAGGCAGAAAGAACAAGAAACCCAGAAGCATAAGTTGAGAAGACAAGGGTCATAGGAAAAAAAAAAAAAAAAAAGCTTCTTTATTCTCAAAGGGTAGGGGCCATGACAATTACCTCTGGGGTCTCAAAATGTGGAATCATGGCCTCCTGGGTCTCAAAGGGTGGGGCCATGGTCTCTTGGGTTTCAAGGAGTAATATCTTCATGGACTCAGTTCCAGAATGTGGGGCTGGCATTGACACGTGCCAGAGAGATGAGGCGCAAAGATGAGGGGGTGGGTCTTCCATGCCCCAAGGGCACAAAAATGGAGTAGCAGAGGCCAAGGAGGTAGGGTTGTCACTCAGACAGATTAGGAGAATGGGGCCATTCAAAGGTAAGGGAGCAGAATTGCTGTTTCAATGAGCCTGGAAGGCAGGGCTGAAACCCAGGGTCAAGAGTCTCCATCCATAGTCCAGAAAGCAGGGACAACATTCAGAGTCTGGAAGGCAGGGCCATTTACTAGATGACTTCAGAAAACAGAGGACTACTTGTAAGCACTTGAAGGTACTGTAACTTGTTCTGCTGGGGTTTTGACTTGCTTGGGGCCCATATCTCTTATTTCCCTCTAATTTCTTTCATTTGTAATGCAAATGCCTACCTTCTGCCTGTTCCACCCATTGTACTTTGAAAGTAGATAACTTATATCCTAGATACACAAATGACAAGGAATTTTACTCCAGGATGGAATCTGGACTTGGAATTGATTTATGACTTGTGGGATGATATGAGGGGTGGAAAACAAAGGTTGGAAACAAAGAAGAATCACCATTAGTTGGAAAATTTGGCCTTGGTGACAGAAATAACACTGGAGTTTATGTGATAGAATTTTACAAGACCAATGACTTATTCATTGCAAATACCTATTGTCAACAACACGAATGGTGGCTATACACTTGGATGTCACCAGATGGAGTACACAGGAATCAGATTGACTACATCTGTGGCAAGAGGAGATGGAAAAGCTCAATATCTTCAGCCAAAACAAGGCCAGGAGCTGATTGGAACAAACCATCAACTACTCATAAGAAAGTTCAACTTGAATTTGAAGACAATTAAAACAACTCCATGACAGCCACAATATGACCTTGAATGTAACCCCACTGAATTTAGAGACCATCTAAAGAACAGATTTGATGCACTGAACACCAATGACCAAAAAGCAGGAGAATTATGGGATAACATCAAGAACATCCATGAAGAAAACAAGAGGTCATTAAAAAGATGAGAATGGAAGAAAAGACCAAAATGAACATCAGAAGAAACTCTGAAACTTGTCCTTGGGAGGAGAGTAGATAAAGCATATGGAAGAAATGACAAGATAAAAAGAGCTGAACAGAAAATTTCAAAGAGCAGCTCAAGCAGACAAAGCCAATTACTATAAAGAAATGTGCAAAGACCTGGAGTTAGAAAACTGAAAGGGAAAACATGCTCAGCATTTCTCAAGCTGAAAGAACTAAAGAAAAAATTTAAGTCTTGAGTTAAAATATTGAAAGATTCTATGGGTAAAATATTGAATGGTGCAGGAAGCATCAAAAGAAGATGGAAGGAATACACAAAGTCACTGTACCAAAAAGAACTGGTAGACCTTCATCCATTTCAGGAGGTGGCATATGATCAAGAACCAATGGTATTGAAGAAAGAAGTCAAAGCTGTACTGAAGGAAATGGTGAAGAACAAGGCTTCAAGAATTGATGGAATTCCCATTGAGATGTTTTAACAAATGGATTCCCCACTGGAGGCACTCACTCAGTTATGCCAAGAGATTTGGAAGACAGCTACCTGGTCAAATGACTGGAAGAGATCCATATTTGTACCCATTCCAAAGAAAGGTGATCCCACTGAATGCGGGAATTATCTAACAATATCATTAATATATATGATATATAGAAGCAGGAAAACAGGGGAAAGCAAAACCAGAGGGAATGACAGAGCAGAGCAATGACAGGGATCCAGGTAAAGGGAGGGGCCCAGGCCCCATGTCCAAGAGGCAGGAAAGTGGGAGAAAGTGAAGCCAGAGGGGATGACAGAATAAGCAGTGGCAGGGATCCAGGTAAGGGGAAGGTGGAGAGGTTTTGAACACCTAAGGGAGACAAATTTGCTGTCAGTTTGCTGTACTGTGGTAACTTGCATGTTGCTGTAAGGCTTTAGAATGTGCCACTGGTGTTTCAAATACCAGCAGGGTTCCACATGGTGCACAGGTTTCAATGCAGCTTGCAGACTGAGACAGACTAGGAAGAAGGAAGAGGCCATCCTTTTCTCAAAGAACTGGCCAGGGAAAATCTTATAAATAGCAGAGAAACACTGATACATTACTGCACAACTTTATGAAAAGCCTGGAAACATTGATA
This sequence comes from Orycteropus afer afer, assembly GCF_000298275.1. Lineage (NCBI taxonomy): Eukaryota > Metazoa > Chordata > Mammalia > Tubulidentata > Orycteropodidae > Orycteropus > Orycteropus afer. The sequence continues at coordinate 565,610 of NW_006921968.1, read as the reverse complement.
AAGCACAGGAGGATGAGCCCCTTAGGATGGAAGGTTCTCAAAATATGACTGAGAAAGAGATGCCTCAACAGAGTAGAATGAACCTTAACAGATAGGGATAAAGTAAAGCTTTTGAGACCTCCATTTGCTGACATGGCACTACTCAAATTGAGGAGAAACAGCTGCAAACATCCATTAATTATTGGAAGATGGAATGTATGAAGTATGAATCTAGGAAAATTGAAAGTTGTCAAAAATGAAATGGAACACATAAAGATTGATATCCCAGGCACTATTGAGCTGAAATGCACTGGTTTTTGCCATTTTGAATCAGACAACCATATGATCCACTATGCCAAGATTGACAAGTTGAAGAGGAATGGCATGACACTCATCATCTCAAAGGATGTTTCAAGATCTGTCCTGAAATACAATGCTGTCAATGAGAGGATAATATCCATGTGCATGCAAAGAAGACCAGTAATATGACTATTATTCAAATTTATGCACCAACCACCAAAGCCAAAGATGAGGAAATTGAAGATTTTTATCAGCTTCTGCAGTCAGAAATTGACCAAGCATGCAATCAAGATGTGTTAATTATTACTGGTGACTGGAATGCAAAAGATGGGAACAAAGAAGAATCAACAATTATTGGAAAATTTGGTTGGTGACAGAAATAGCACTGGAGATCAAATGATAGAAGTTTGCAAGACCAATGACTTATTTGTTGCAAATTCCTTTTTTTCAACAACACAAATGGTAGCCACATGGAATTTGCCAGACGGAGTACACAGGAATCAGATTGACTACATCTATGGCAAAAGGCAATGGAAAAGCTCAATGCCTTCAGTGAAAACAAGACAAGGAGCTGATTGTGGAACAGACCATCAACTGCACATATGCAAGTTCAACTTGAAGTTGAAGACAATTAAAAGAAGCCCATGAGAGCCAAAATATGATCTTGAATATATCCATTCTGAATTTAGAGACCATCTAAAGAATAGATTTGATGGATTGAACACCAGTGACCAAAAACCAGAAGAATTGTGGGATGACATCAATAGCATCATCCACAAAGAAAG
>NW_006921968.1:549598-563045 GCF_000298275.1 Orycteropus afer afer | reverse complement strand
AGGACTAATGTGCTCCTGACATAAGCCATGATATTTTCAATTGCATCATATGCATGTGAGAGCTAGACAATGAATAAGGAATATGGAAGAAGAGTTGATGCTTTTGAGTTGTGGTGCTGGCAAAGCATGCTGAAAGTACCATGGACTGCTAAAAGAACTAGCAGATCTGTCCTGAAGGAAGTGCAGCCAAAATGCTCCTTGGAAGTGAGAATGGCCAGATTTCAACTCACCTACTTTGGTCATGTTGTCAGAAGGGACCATTCCATGAAGAAAGATGTCATTTTTGGTAAGGTGGAGAGTCGATGAAAGAGTTGAAGACCTTCAACAAGATGAATTGACATGGTGGCTGTGACAATGAGCTCAAATATAGCAAGGATCATGGAGCTGGTGCAGGATTGTGAGGTGTTTCATTCTGCTGTGAATGGGGTTACTATGAGTCGGACACGACTCGACAGCACCTACCACCACCGCCAACAACAGTTAGTTTTATCCTCCAAGTTGAAATTTCTTTCAGCTTATATTATGCTGTTTGTTTCTTCTCCCACCTGTTCCAGCTTATACCAAACCTAGAGTAGTGATGGAAGCTCTTGTGGCATAGTCCCTAAGGCATCTGTCTGCTTATCAGAAGGCTGATGGTTCAAATCCACCAGCCACTCCTCAGAAGGAAGATTAGACAATCTACTTCCAGAGAGATACTGCCTCATAAACCCAAGGAGTGGTCACTATGAGTCTAATGGAATTGACAGGAGTGAGTTTTGAGAATAGTGAGTGGCCTACAGTAGCTACTTGATGACTATTTGTTGATGGGTTAATGACAGACATAAATCAGATCTCCCAGTTGTTTCTTAATCCTAAACAACAGTGCCAAATCCTCACGACTGATGAGATAATGTATTTGAAAGCATTGCAAACTTAAAATGGTCCAATAGTACAAGTTAATGGAAATTGTGGAAATAAGCAGTGTCAGTACAGACAGAATAATAGAAGTAAATGCAGAAGTCTCTAAGACTCCCAGAGAAGTTGTTGGTTATGTTACCAATTTCAAATCAAGATCAGCTTGGGAAAAAAACTGCCAACTTAATAGTTGATTGGGGGTATATTTGTTCCCTAGACTGGCTACAACAAAATTTCACAAACTAGGGGACTTACAAGAACAGAAATTTATTGTCTCACAATTCTGGAAGCTAGGGGTCTAAAATCAGGGTTTTGGTTGATTTGACTTTGTCTGAGGGTTCTGAGGGAGAATCTGTTTCATGTCTCTCTTGTGCCTTCTGGCTCTGGCTGGAAATCATTGGTGTTTCATGGTTTGCAGATGCATCTCCATATGGTTGTCATCTCTGCCTCTTGCTTCTTCTCTTTTATAATAATGTCAATCATACTGGGCTAAGGGCCACCCTTCTCCAATTTGCCTTCTTGTTATAACCTAACTGATGACATCTCCAAAGACCCTGTTTCCAAACATGGCCACATTCATGGGTAAAAGAGTTAATTCTTCAACACGCCACTTTTGGGGACACAATTAAATCCAAAACAGCATTACAGATACAAGGGATAGAAGCTAGTAAGAATCATGACCCAATAGAGAAGGACATTTTTGGATAGATTGTCATTTTCCATTCTTTGAAGGCCTCTGGAGTGTTCTAGGGTGCTCTGGTGGCATAGTGCCTAAGTCATTTGACTACTAACCAGAAGGCTGGTGGTTCAAACCCACCAGCCATTCCTTGGAAGGAAAGTTGGGCAATCTACTTTCATAATGGTACCACCTCAGAAACCCAAGGAAGGGTTGCTATGAGTTGGATCCAACTTGATGACAGTGAGTTTGGTTTTGGTTGGAGAGTCTTCTGGGGTCTAGAGCCTGCACAGGAATTTTCAAATAAAATTAGAAGCTTCATGGGGTTTTAGAAGTACTTTATCTATTAAGCATTGATTTACATGCTTGGCTGCTAATTGAAAAGTTGGCAGTTTGAGTCTACCAACAAGTGCCTCAGAAGAAATGTCTGGTGATATGTGTCCAGAAAATGGGCATAGAAAACTCTGTGGAGTACAGTTCTGGTCTGATACACATGGCATAGCTATGAGGTGGAATCCACTCAATAGCAACTGGCCATTGTTGTTGTTGTCATTATATTAGAAACAACTAAATTCAAATCTAAAGTAAGACTTACATCGGGTTGGTCTTCCAAGGCCGGCAGGTATGAAGCCTTGCCTCTTGGGAAACATCCCACTTCTCAGGAAATTACCCTGTTGATTTTCAGTTCCATGCAAGGAAACGGATGCTACTCAAAAGGACTCTGAGACTTTAAATTGATTTCTGATCAGTTGGCAGTTTTTCCTCATGCAAACCTCTAGCAAGCTTTTCCTATTCCTTGGCACTGTCATCTTATATCTATAGAGCATGGGCACTGGTTTGCCAATGCCAGACTGACTCTTACAGGGCATATGATTCAGTCAACTGAATACTTAGCATATTTCTTGCATATGCAGTACCTTTGGCCTTATTTTTAATCTCGTCCCAATCTTGTAGTTTCTCAAGCCCTATAATCACTTTTGGGGTATCTGTTGGTTCACTGGTAGAATTAGTGCCTTCTATACAGGAGACCCACAAGGCCAGGGGTGACTGTGGAACAGTTAATCAATTGTTTATTTGCAAGTTCACTGCGAAGCTAAAGAAAATTGAAACAATTCCATGAGAGCCAAAATGTTGTTGTTGTTAGGTGCCGTGGAGTCAGCCCCAACTCATAGCTACCCCTCCTTGGGTTTCCGAGGCTGTATCACTATGGAAGTAGATTGCCCAACCTTCCTTCTGAGGAGTGGCTGGTGGGTTTGAATTACCAGGCTTCTGGTTAGCAGTAATGTGCCTTAGGCACTGTTACCAGAACTCCTAAGAGCCGAAATAGGACCTTAATTATATCTCATCTGACTTTAGAACTATCTGAATAATAAATTTGAAACACTGAACATCAGTGACCAATGATCAGAGGAGTTGTGGGTTGACATCAAGAACATCATACATGAAGAAAGCAAGTGGTCATTAAAAAGAGAAGAAAGGAAGAAAAGACCAAACTGGATGTCAGAAGAAACTCTGAAATTTGCTCTTGAACAGAGAGTAGCTAAAGCAAATGAAAGAAATGACAAGATTAATGAGCTGAACAGAAGATTTCAAAAGGTGGCTCAAGAAGACGAAATAAAGTATTACAATGCAATGCCAAAGACCTGGAATTAGAAAACCAAAAAGAAGAACACTTGAACAAGAGTGGACCAGTGCACATATCCAAGTGTTACTCAGTAGAAGATAAAAATGGTCTGTGAAAAGTTATCTAGCCTCCACTCTCTTTTCTCCCTAATCCATTACTCAACAAGTTCAACTCTCTGTTTCCTTACATTTCATTACCAGACCTATCACCAACTATTTCTGATTCCCCTTTTCTGCTTTCTTCCAGATCTGTTTCTCCTTTTCTCTTGCTTCTTCTATCACAGTAGACTGTATGGAGTACAATTCTACTCTGATGATCCACATGTCTGGTTGTCATGGACAAAAGGTCAAATATGGGTCACAGGGAAGAGTATAATTTAATCACAGTGCCAAATTACAGCAAGGGATAGTTATAAGACCTCAATTACTTCCTCCTTTCCTCTGTCTCTTCTCTTTTTGTATCCTTCTTCTCCTTTCCTCTTTCTCTATCTTCATCCTCAATTTTTCAGCATAAATGTGTTTATCTATCCTTATAGCATAGTGCCTAAGGCACTTGACTGCTCACCAGAAGGCTGGCGGTTCAAACCCACCAGCCACTCCTCGGAAGGAAGGTTGGGCAATCCTACTTCCGTAGTGATACTGCCTCGGAAACCCAAGGAGGGTTCGCTATGAGTCGGGGCCAACTCGACGGCAAACAACAACAACAACAATCCTTATTCTCCAGGAGCTCTGGTAGCATAGTGTCTAAGTCACTTGATGGCTAACCAGAAGGCTGGCACTTCAAACCCACCAGCCACTCCTTGGAAGGAAGGGTGGGCAATCTATTTCCTTAGTGATACTACCTCGGAAACCCAAGGAGGGGTCACTACAGGTTGGGGCTGACTCCACGGCACATAACAACAACAGCAACAATAACATCCTTATCATCCATCCATCCATCTATTTACCTATATATCTATGTAGGTATATACAAGGACTCTAGTGGCACTCTGTTTAAGTTCGTGCCACTAAAGTGTTGGATTCTAAAGAGCAGGGACATTGTTTTGGTAATCTAGTAGGACATAGACCACCTAGTATGTAATGATGGATATTTGTTGAATAAGCTAATGGATTTGTATTTTAGATAGTCTCAAGTAGGAATAACTACTATGGCCAAGTCCTTTGGAGGGTTCCAGACAGGAATGCAAGTAATAAGATGAGTAGAACCATAACAAAACTGTTATGCAATTGTATGATATCTGACTTTGTAGTTAACTTAGATATATACTCAAACAATAAGGTATAGTCTTCTTTCACCACTATTGGGAACTTAGAATGACATTTTGGAGGGCTACTGGAGTGAATGACTACCACTGGGGCCTCAGGAGTGAGGGAGAAAGGTCTCCAACTTCACCAAAAAAATAATAAAGTGTGGAAGAGGGAAGGTCATTGTGAACAACATTTGGTAGGACTTGAGGCTTACATGATCCATGTTATACATGGTGGAAAAGAAGAGTTAGCTCTCAGGCTGCCTTAGATGTCATCATGCCAGACCATGGAAATAGTCCCTCAAGACATCTTTCTGGTTCTGATCTCCACTCCCACACTTCTAGCCCAGCTAACTTGCACTCTATCAGGCTAATGCTCCCCAAGCACCCGTTTCATCATGACATTGCCTGGGTCAAGTAGTTACAGCCTAGACAACATTCATCTAACAAATATGTATCATTTGGCAGTCTGGGTTGCTGGACTCAGAAGAGCAAATCTGAATAATTCACTTACTTGTACTGTCCTCCCCATGCTCAGAGTCCGAAGGAAGTGGAGGCATGGGCACATAGTGGTTAGGTGCTCAGGCCTCTGTCCTGGGTAGGGCTAGGCTCTCATCTTCCCTGGACATGTGAATGTCGGCAGGTGATTTTGTAGTGTGGTGTTCCAGCCTTCTCCTCTGCCACACAGAATCATGACATTTGCCTCTCACTGGGTAGGATTACCTGAGGAAAGTGTGCAAGGAATGATCTGCATAAAAGAGTTCAGTAGATGTTCAAAGTGGTGGCAAATGTGTCATCCAGATTAGAAGTCCTTTCATTTAGGACACATTTGCTTTAACTCTTGCTTATCTTGAAAATTTTTTTTTTCTGATGATTCCCAACAAATGTCATTCCTGCTCCAGGTAGTTATCCCCACCTCTCCACTTAATTCCTTTCAAATTCTGGCCAAATAAAGTCTACATTTTTCTTCCTCATGAGCTGGTTCTAACCACAACTATGAACTCAACCTACGATAGAGATTCAACTGGATTTAATTCCATGCCAGTTATTATGGGGTGTCATGCTGAAAGCAACACATAAATAAATGAAATTGGATTCCACTTACACTGACTGAACACTTTATTATCACAGCTGAATATTTCCCACACCACAATATTTCCCACTGTCTCATCAACCAAAGAAGTTTGAGTTATCATACTACCTTATGGATAAGGCAACTGAAACTCATAGAAGTGAAATTATTTGTCCCAGCTCATTCAATTAAGAAGTGATAACCATGTTTCACATCCTTTACTCTAAAACCCAAAATCATTCCTTTGGACCATACCATGTCTCAGAAGAGAAGAATATATGAACATATTTTGATTGGTGCCTGAGGTCAGTATTGAGGTTAATTCTTTCAAAATTCCCCAACATCTTTTCATAATTCTAGTGATGACACAGACCTTCTCTGGAGTGGCTAATGTTCCCTCTAGTAGGATGGGCTGCCCATTGTGTAGACCCCCAACAAGCAGGGCAACAGATATTGCTTACAAAGTCATTCAAGTAGAATCAGTCTGCTTGCTATTAAGTGTCTGAAAGACATTTCCCAGTTTTTAAGTAGCCAGGATTTCTGCTAATGCAGTCAGAGTCAGCATTACACCCACTGCTCATAAATGACTTTGTAAGAGGCAAGACATGCTGTGATTTGGCTGACTTCTACTCATTAGAGATAAGGTAAAAGTTCCTAGTAACAAAACATGAAAACAAACATGTTTTACATTTACATGTGTTGTTACAAGTAAATAATTGGAGAACACACAATTTCCTTCTTTCTCCTGATCTTTTATTATTTCCTTTGAACTAACTCAGTGCTCCAGCAGTCAAGCACATGTCTTTTGGGTGATGGCATCATTGGGAGTGGCCAACTCTGCACGGTTCTCTGCCTTAGTACTAAGTGGAAGACATTATGCTTATATATTTCCTGTGTATATAAAAAATTCTTTCATGGTCTTATTACTGATCCAGTTCAATGCATTCTGGTAGTTACATTGCATAGCACAAGATGAAATGTATCTCTTCCAGATTGGTATAGTTTACTTGTGTTATATTAACTATGCAAAGGCATTCGACTGTGTGGATCATAACAAATTATGGATGACATTGAGAAGAATAGGAATTCCACAACACTTAATTGTGCAGATGAGAAAACTGCACATAGACCAAGAGGCAGTTGTTTGAACAGAACAAGGGGATATTGTATAGGTTTAAATCAGTACAGGTGTGTGTCATGGCTGTATCCTTTCATCAGGCTTATTAAATTTTCATGCTGAACAAATAATCTGAGAAGTTGAACTATATGAAGAACACAGCATCAGGATTGGAGGAAGACTCATTAACAACCTGCAATATGAAGATGCCACAACCTCATTTGCTGAAAGTGAAGGTGACTTGAAATACTTCCTGATGAAGATCAAAGACTGCATACAATCTTCAGTATGGATTACTTCTCAACACAAAAGCAACATTGCAATAAATGGAGAAATGACTGAAGTTGTCAGGGATTTCATTTTACTTGGATCCAACATCAATGGTCATGGAAGGAGCAGTCAAGAGATTAGATGTCATAGTGCACTGGGAAAATCTGCTGCTAAAGACCTCTTTAAAGTGTCAAGGAATCAAGACATCACTTTGAAATCTATGATGCAGCTGTCCCAAGTCATGGCATTTTCCATAGTATTATGCATGAGAAGGGAGCTCTGGTAGCATAGTGGCTAAGGCACTTGACTGCTAACCAGAAGGCTGGCGGTTCAAATCCACCAGCCACTCCCTGGAAGGAAGATGGGGCAATCTACTTCCGTAGTGATACTGCCTTGGAAACCCAAGAAGGGGTCGCTATGAGTCGGGTCCGACTAGAGGGCACATAACAACAACAACAAATGCATGAGAAAGCTGGACATTAAATAAGGAAGACCTGAGAAAAACTCATGCCTTTGAATTGTGGTATTGGTGAAGAATACGTAAAGTACCATGGACTGCCAGAAGAATGAACAAATCTGTCCTGGAGGAAGTCCAGCCCGAATGCTCCTCAGAAGTGAGAATGGCCAGACTTCGTCTCAGGTACATTGATCACGTTGTCAGAAAGGACCAGTTCCTGGAACAGGATACTTTGCTGGATAAAATAAAGGGTCAATGTAAAAAGGGAAGACCCTCAACAAGATGTATTGACACAATGGCTGCAATGATGGTCTTAAACGTAGCAAAGATTGTGACAATGGCACAAGACTTGACAGTATTTCATTCTGTTCTACGTAGCGTCATTATGTGCTGACGCTGACTTGATGGCACCTAACAGCAACAACAAAGTCAGCCAATGACAGATCCTTCACTTTTTGGAAGATCAGAATACTGCAATTTTCCAGGATGGGCTGTTTATGGAAGGCAGAATTGCACGGTAGATACAAGCATACGATCTGGAACTGGAGAGAATAAATCCAGTCAATAGTTAAATCACAGGTCCAACAGCAACGAACAGATTACCTGGAAAGTGGCCTAACATCTCTGTGTCTCAATTTCCTCATCTCAAATATGGGGATGATATTGGGATATGCCTCACAAAGGGTGTGGAGGGATTAATGAAATTAATAATGTAAATATCTGAGAGTGCTTCTGACACATACAAGCATCATAAATGTGCTTTGATGATGGGGATGGTGTTGGCAACGTTGATGATAGTGATGATGGCACTGATTCAATTATGAAGGAAATATTTAACTGAAAAATTAGAAGTGCATTAGTCATAATGGTAGCAGAAGCCTCAGCACAATTGGAAAAAGACAACTGTAAAGTTTTTTTATTTCCTTATAATATTTCTGTGAGTCTAATAAACTAGCAGGAAATGTAAAACATTACCTTTTCACTTGTCATTTCAGTTTGGAAGAAAAAATCCTTTTGGTTGTTTGGTTCAAAATAACACCTTATGATTTGAATGTAAAAAGATATATCCTTTTTTCCCCCCTCAATAAATCCAGTGTTTCTGTGAGTCTCTTTCAACTGAGTAGATAAAATATTCAAAATAATGTCCTTTTTTTGCTCCCATCTAAAAGGCTCTTGAAAGTTACCTCACTTCCTTGGGTGATAAGCACCCTGTCTTTCTGTTTTTAAATATTTTTTTTTTAAGAACAGTTCCAGTCTTATAGAACAAACCTTGATCATGGTGTTGAGGCCCCATATACATACCATCAAGTTTCCCAATTTTATTAACATCTAATATTTGTTTTTATCCACCAATTATCTATCAGTTGGTCATACTGTGGTGGCTTGAGTGTTGTTGGATGCTGGAAGCTATGCCACCAGGATTTCAAATACCAGCAGGGTTATGGCCGTGCACATGTTTCAGCAGTTTCCAGACTAAGCTAGACTAGGAAGGAGGACCTTCCTGTCTATTTCTGGAGTAAACTGGCCAGTGGAAATGTTGTGAATAGCAGCACAACATTGCCTGATTTAATGCCAGAAGATGAGATCCTCAATATACAACTGAAGATGTGCTGTCTCCTCAAGTAGAGTCAACCTTAATGATGAGGATTGAGGAAAGCTTTCAGGACCTTCATTTGCTGGTGGGCACAACTCAAAATGAGAAGAAAAAAAAAATAACAGCTGCAAGCATCCATTAATGATTAGAACATGGAAGTATCAATCCAGAAAATTGGAATAATCAAAAATGAAGTGGATCACTTATTGATATCCTAGTCATTAGTGAGCTGAAATGGGCGGTTTTGGCCATTTTGAATCAGATGAACATACAGCCTACTATGTTGGGAATAAAAAAATTGAAAAGGAATGACATGGCATTCATAATTAAAAAGGATATTTCAAGATCTCAGCTGTAGTACAGTGCTGTCAGTGATAGGATAGCATCCATATGCCTACAAAGAAGACCAGTTAATACAACCAAATATAATTATTCAAATTTATACATCAATCAGTAAGGCTGGAGATGTAGAAATTGAAGATTTTCACCAACTTCTGCAGTCTGAAATTGATCTAACATGCAATCAAGACATATTGATTATTACTGGTGATTGGAATGCAAAAATTGGACAAAGAAGGATAAGTAGTTGGAAAATATGGCCTTGGTGACAGAAATGACAAAGGAGGTAGCATGATAGATTTTGGTATTGATCACAAATATCTTTTCTCAACAACATAAACCTTGACTACATAGTGGACTTGGACAGATGGAATACATAGGAATCAACCTGTCTACATCTGTGGAGAGAGAAATGGAGAAGCTCATTATCAGTTAGAACAAGGCCAGGGCTGACCGTGGAACAGACCTTTGACTGCTCCTATGCAGGGCAAGTTGAAGGTGAAGAATTAAATCCACGAGAGTCAAAGTACAACCTTGAGCATATGCCACCTGAATTTTGAGATCGTCTGTAGAATGATTTTGATGCAAAGAACACTAACGACTGAAGACTGAATGAGTTGTGGTATGACATCAAGAATATCCTCCGTGAAGAGCACAAAGGGTTAATTTTGGGAAAAAAAAAATGAACAAGCAAAGTTAATAGATAGAAATGACATCAGGTTTGGAGGAAGATTCCTTAACAACCTGTGATCCATGGATGATACAACCTTGCTTGCTGAAAGTGAAGAAGACTTGAAACACTTTCTGATTAAGAACAAAGGCTACAACCTTCAGTATAGATTACACCTCAACATAAAGAAAATTTAAAAAAAAAAAAACTAACTAACAACTGGACCAACAAGCACACCATGATAAATAGAGAAAACATTTAAGTTTTGAAGCATTTCTTTACTTGGATCCACAATCAACACCGTGGAAGCAGCAGTTCAGAAATCAAATGATGGGTTCCATTGGGCAAATATGCTGAAAAAGACTCTGAAAAAGTGATAAAAAGGAAAGATATTACTTTGAAGACTCAGGTGGCCTTGACCCAATTCATGGTATTTTCAAATACCTCATATGCATGTGAAAGCTGGACAATGGATAAGGAAGACTGAAGAACAATGAAGTATGGTGTTGGTGAAGAATATTGAATATGCCACTGACTTCCAGAAAAATAAACAAATCTGTCTTGGAAGAAGTACAGCTACAATTTGCCTTACAAATGAGAATGGTGAGACTTCATTTCACATACTTTAGACATGTTGTGATGAAGAATCATTCTCTGGAGAAGGCCATCATTGCTTGGTATAGTAGAGTGTCAGCCAAAAAGAGCAAGACCATCAAGGAGATGGATGGACACAGTGGCTTCAACAATGGGTTCAAGCACAGTAATAACCCTTGTGAGGACAGCTGTGGTTCCTTCTGTTTTACATAGGCTCATTATGAGTCATAATTGACTTGCCAGCACCTAATTACAACTATATTGGCATGATTCATTTGTTACAACTAATAAACTAATGTTGCTGTATTATTGTTAACTAAAATGCATACCTTATTCACATTCCATTGTTTTTCCCTAATGCCCTTTTTCTGCCCCAAAGTCCAGTCCAGAATGCAACATGACAATTATTAATCTTGTCTCCTTAGTCTCCTCTTGGTTGTGACAGTTTCTTAGGATTTTCTTGTTTTTTGTGACTAGTCAGGTATTCAATAGAATGTCCCATACCTGGAAAGGGAAGTGAGGGGTAACTTCATGGTCGATAAATATGACAAAGACTCCGTGAGCTAGGAGATCAAGTCAACAGCAACACCGGTAAGTCATGGTGCCTGTGCCCAGCCATGACACTTGGTGATGAAAATGTGTCCCTTCCGTGGTTGTCCTCCCAAACTTCAATCATTGGAAAACTGTCTGCCTTAGTTTCTTAGTGCTGTTATAACAGAAATACCACAAATGGGTGGCCTTAAGAAGCACATTTATTTTCTCACAGTCTAAGGTGCTGGAAGCCTGAATTTAGGGCACCAGCTACGGTGCAAGACTTCCTTTCTCTGCTCTAGGTGAATGTCCTTATGTTTTCAGCTGCTGTTTCTTGGTTCCGTGGAAATCTTCATGTGGTATGTGTCTTTTTCTCTATGTGTGTTTCCTTCTCTGTGCCTAGTCCACTATTTTAGTATCTCAGAGGTTATAAGCTGAAAAAAAAAAAAAGCACTGCCGTTGAGTTGGATCTGACTCATAGTGACCCCTCCTTGGGTTTCTTAAGCAGTATCATTATGGAAATAGATTGTCCAATCTTCCTTCCAAGGAGTGGCTGGTGGGTTTGAACCACCCGCTTTCTGGTTAGCCATCAAATGCCTTAGGCACTATACTACCAGAGCTCCTATAATGTTCTCACTGACATGACAAAGAAAGTTCTATTTACAGATGGGAATAAATCCACAGGTACAGAAATGTATTATTTATAACATATCTTTGGGGCATGATTCAAGCTATAATACCATCAGACAAATTTCAGCTGAGGTGGTAACCAAGGGTCCTCAGTCTAAACTCCCATGGCAGTGTGCAGCCCTGTCCCCCAGCAGTGCATGAAGTGAAAGGGGGAGCAAGTGGCTGGTTTGTGATCTCTGTGCCTCCAGAAGAGAAGTTTGCTGCTGAATCCAATGTATTTATTGAAGTTACATTCTCCCCACGTCCCACACACTTGACAACTGGCTTGGCCAGCAGTGACACAGCTGTATCCCCTAGGAGCAAATATAGCCGGTAGGGGCTGCTGAGAGATTGCAGCCAGTTACCCCATTTCTGCAGGGAGCCAGGGCTCATGGATTCGGGCCTAGGTCCTGAAAAAGGGCTTATGTCTTTGGGAAAGCAGTGTTTCTCTGCTCCTACCAAACCACTGGAGCATCTTCAGGAGGGAATGGAAATGCAATCGATATGTGCAGTATTCCCCATTGTGATTACATGTTGTGTTGTTCCCTAGTAATGGACACATACAAACAAGGAGGGGAAACATAGACCTAAAGGAATTTACTGTATCCATTCTTACATCCTGCAGGGCTCTGTGTCCTGATCTTGACAACCATCCTTTCCTGCCATGCTTCTCCAGGTAGGCTCAGGCATCTTTGGTTCCTTAAACAAGCAAACTGAAGATGGGAGTCTGGCAAGACAGTGGCTTCCATATTGTTGTTGGGTGCCATGATTTGATTCTGACTCATAGATCCCCCACGAGACAGAGCAAAATTGACTCATTGGATTTTCCAGACTGTAATTCTTATGGAAGCCAATTAACAGGTCTTTCTCATGCAGAACTAGTGGGAGGATTCTAACCACCAACCTTTCAGTTAGCAGCTGAATGCTCAAACATGGTACCACCAGGCCTCTTTGGTTCATATTGCATGATCTCATTCCAGACATAGAGATTTGTACTGAGCTCTGAACTACTTACTGAGAGGTGATTGTGACCATTCTCATGATATCTGCCTCTAGTATTAGATCCATCATAGTTCTCCTCCCATCTCTCTATTCAAGTAACTTTCATTGCAGAGGAAGATTAATTGAACACACAGGCAGTAATTTGCATTAAAAAAAAAAAAATCAAGAAAGAACTTTGGGAATTCTGGTAAGATGGTGGAATAGGCAGACAGGCTGTCCAGACTCTCTTCAACAAAGAAAAGGGGAACAAATTACACAGATACAGAAGATAATCCTGGAGTCCTGAGCTTTGAAGGGAAGGATATAGAGGTAGACTTAACTCCAACTAGTAGAAGAACCTGCATGGAAACACTGAAAAAGGAGGCATACGGAGCTGTAGTCTGTCAGTGATCCTAATGGTATGGACAGCTTGGATATTGCCAAGTGGTGTTAGGACCTAAGAATTAACCTAAAAACCAGCCCTGCTGGTCAGGGGCTAGCATGGAGGACTGCACTGGTGGCTGGTGAATAAAAGGAGAAGCAGCGAAGAGGAAGGCAGACTGAGCTGTGGACTTTTGCCTGTCTGGAGGATGCTGCCATTTTGAACATTTACAAGTGGTTCAATCATTTTGGATATTTAAAGTGACAGCATTCTTCCAGATTCCAGGGATGTAAGAATAGGCTCCATTTGCCAGGAACCACAATGACATTCA
>NW_006921968.1:509072-520874 GCF_000298275.1 Orycteropus afer afer | reverse complement strand
GCCTTGTTACTTGTCAGCCATGGGCTTGTCAACCTAAGCAGCCAGGGGCTGTTTGAGTGAAGAAAAGCCTCTAGCTCCAGTGGGCCAGGAGCAGGAGGTGGAGCTGAAGCTCAAGGTTGAGGGGCTTTCACCCAGCCCCTAGAGCCTGGCACTTTGAACTCAGACTTAAAGCCTCCTAACTGTAAGAAAATAAACTCCTGTTTGTTCAAGCCATCGCATTTGTGGTATATTCTTGTCAGACTGGCACTAGGTAACCAGAACAGAAGGAATACACAGAATCACTGTACCAAAAGGAATTGGTCAGTGGTCATCAACTTCAGGAGGCAGCATGATCAAGAACCAATGGTATTGAAGGAAGAATTTGAAGCTGCACTGAAGGACTCAGTGAAGAACAAGGCTCCAAGATCGATGGAATATCCATTGAGATATTTGAACAAATGCCTGAGACATTCATTTCATTATGCCAAGATATTTGGAGGGCAGCTACCTGGTCAATGGACAGAAAGAGATCCATATTTGTACCCCTTCCAAAGAAAGGTGATCCCACAGAATGTGGACATTATCAAACAATATCAACATCCCATGCAAATAAAATCTTACTGAAGATAATTCAAAAATGGTTGGAGTATATTGACAGAGAGTTTCCAGAAATTCAAGCTGGATTCAGAAGAAGATGTGGAATGAAGGATTTCATTGCTGATGCCAGATGGATCTCAGCTGAAAGCAAAGAATATCAGAAAGATGTTTACTTGTATTTTATTGACTGTGCAGAAGGATTCAATTTTGTGGATAATAACAAATTATGGATAACATTGAGAAGAATGGGAATTCCAGGACACTTGATTGTACTCATGAAGAACCTATACATAGATTGGGAGGCTTTCATTTGAACAGAACAAGGGATACTGCATGGTTCACTTATTCACCTTCTATGCTGAGCAAATAATCTGAGAAGCTGGATTATAGAAGAACATGGCATCAGGATTGGAGGACAACTCATTAACAACCTGTGTTATGCAGATGACACATCTTTGCTTGCTGAAAGTGAGGATGACTTGAAGCACTTACTGAGAAAGATTATAAACTATAGTCTGCAGTATGGATTACACCTCAGTATAAAGAAAACAAAACTCCTCAATACTGGTCCAATAAACAGTTTCATGATAAATGGAGAAAAGATTGAAGTTGTCAAGGATTTCATATTGCTTGGTTTTATGGCATATAACAACAAAACAACAACAATCAACACCAATAGAAACAGCACTCAAGACATCCGAGGACATATTGGATTGGGCAAATCTGCTGCAAAAGACCTCTCTCAAGTGCTGAAGAGCAAAGATGTCTCCTTGAAGACTAAGGTGCGCCTAACCAAAGCCATGGTACTTTCAATCACGTCATATGCATGTGAGAGCTGGACAATGAATGAGGAAGACCAAAGAAGAGTCGATGCTTTTGAGTTATGGTGTTGGAGAAAAATGCTAAGAGTACCATGGTCTCCTAAAAGGACTGACAAATCTGTCCTGGAAGAAGTGCAGCTGGAATGTTCCTTGGAAGTGAGAATGGCCAGACTTTGTCTCACCTACTTTGGTCATGTTGTCAGAAGGAACCATTCCCTGGAGAAGGAC
This sequence comes from Orycteropus afer afer, assembly GCF_000298275.1. Taxonomy (NCBI): domain Eukaryota; kingdom Metazoa; phylum Chordata; class Mammalia; order Tubulidentata; family Orycteropodidae; genus Orycteropus; species Orycteropus afer. The sequence continues at coordinate 519,249 of NW_006921968.1, read as the reverse complement.
ATCATGCTTGGTAAGGTGAAGGGTCAATGAAAAAGGGGAAGGCCATCAATGAGATGGATTGATACAGTGGCTGCAACGATGGGCTCAGGTATAGCAAGAATCATGAGGCTGGCACAAAACTGGGCAGTGTTTTGTTCTGCTGTGCATAGGGTTGCTATGAGTGGGAGATGACTCAATGGCATACAACAAGAACAACATCATTAATATCATACATAAGTAAACTTTACTGAAGATAGGTCAAAAATGGTTGCAGAAGTGTATTGACACAGAACTGCCAGAAATTCAAACTGAATTCAGAAGAGGATGTGAAACAAAAAATATCATTGCTGATGTCAGATGGGTATTGGCTGAAAGAAAAGAATACCAGAAAGAGATTTACCTGCTTCCTAACTATGAAAAGGCATTCAACTGTGTGGATCATGACAAATTATAGATAACTTTTTAAAGATTAGAATTTCAGAACACTTAATTGTGTTCCTGAAGAACTGTGAATAAAACTAGAAGTTGTTCAAACAGAACAAGGGACACTTCATGGAGCTAAGATCTTTGAATCATGAATAAAAAAGGGATTATATCCATTCGAAAGATTGCATATTATATACACACACACATATATATACTTATTTGTATGAGCACTTCTGAGTATTCCTTGTATATTCCTTGTACATATGTGCTAGTGCCCAGGACAGAGTCCAGGGACCAGAGAAGCGTGCTGTCCTCTCTCCTCAAAACCCTCTAAGTAATCAGAGGTGTGACCCTTCCAGCACCATCCACCTGGCATTTGGTGGCACCCCTCTTCCACATGTCCTCTGCCCAGCAGTCCAGGGTATGAGTCTAGCCCACCTCCCCAACAAGAGGTCCCCACCTCTCCATTGCCCTGGGGCCCAGTGGTGAACACTCTCACAGAGTGTGAGTTACACGTCTCCCCACTGCACAGATGATTGGTAGTGCATGGTCTCACTTTCTTTCCACCCTGAATCCCCAGTGGACAGAGGCACATATTCCCATGGATTGCATGTCACACACACCTGCAACCTCACTTAGATGTTGCCCACTCACATTCACTGACTCTTCTCCTCCCTGGGCACCAGTGGTGCAGGCTCCCATGGATGGCACATTGCACACCCACCAGCATGGTGATTGGTGACATGCATTCCTGCTGTTGCCATTCCCCTCCCATGCCACTGCACAATCTTGTAGATACCCACCCTCCATCCACACTCTTCGCTACGCTGTGTGAACAGAAGTCACTGAGCATGTATCTGCTTGCTATCTGCACTTCCTTGACCCAATAAGCAGCAGTGATGATACACCCATGCACTCACCTGCCCACTATCTATCCCTCTCCTGACACCCTCCACTCCCCTGGCCCAATGAGTGGTAGTGACCAAGTCACGCACTCACCAGACACACCCTTCACAGTAGCCACCCCACCCAGTGAATGAGTGCCACCACCCTCTCACACCACGGGGTGAACAACAGGCAGCAGCCATTACCCATACACTCAACCTTCAGCTACAACTCATCTGTTGGTTTGTTGTACTGTTGTGGCTTGTGTGTTGCTGTGATGCTGGAAACTCTTTCACTAGATACCAGCAAGGTCACCCATGGTGGACAGGTTTCAGCAGAGCTTCCAGACTAAGACAGACTAGGAAGAAGGACCAGGTGGTCTATTAAAACAAAAAAATAAAAAATAAAAAGGCCAGTGAAAACTTTATAAATAGCAGCAAAACATTGTCTGATTTAGGCTGGAAGATGAGCCTCTTGGGTCAGAAGCACTCAAACTACAACTGGGGAAGGACTCCTTTAACATATTCATACCCATATAAGTTATATATTTACACATACATTTTTGAAGGATCCTCCTTTTGCTTCAGTCTTCATCTCCAGTTCCTTGATTTGAACCAGCTGTCTGCTGCATTGCCTGCAGATCTCAGGATTGTTGCCTTCATAGCCTGTGAGCCAACAATCTGCCATTATACCTGCTGATCGTGGATTCATCAGCCTCCGCAGCTAGCAGCTGCATGAGTCAGGAGAAGCCTCCAGCTTGCTCCATGGGCCTGGAGGGCAGAGCTGAAGCTCAAGACTGAGGAGCCCTAGTGCTGGCATTCTGAACTGGGACTTCTAGCCTCCTACTGTAAAAGAATACATTTCTGTTTGTTAAAGGCATCCACCTGTGGCATTTCTGTCATAGCAGTGCTAGAGGACTGAGACAATTGTGGAAGCTTTCAATTCACCTCTCCTCTACAACTTTCTCTGTCTTTGCTAGTCACGTGGAGACCTGTAGAACCCTGTCTCTTGGTCAAGGCTGGACTTCCAGTCACACTCTAGTCTCTCCTTGCCTCCTCTACAGGTAGTGGCTCTGCAAGCCAGTCTTGGAAACATTGGTTGCATGAGGGAGTCTGAGCGTAGCTGCTAACCCTGCTGAGGTCATGGGATAGGTGCAGATATGGGAGGCTGGCTGTGCACTGTGCTGACCGCTCTCCCCAACTCTCACACACAGAAGCCCCAGGCTTGCCTGGACTCTTATGTTCCCCAGTATCAATGTCTTTAAGGGGCTGTAAGAACAGGAGATGCTCTGGAAGACTGAGTGTTGCCCCAAATGTGGATTCTGCAAACTGAGCCAGCTCGAGTGAGCTTTTACTGTTGTTGTTATGTGCTGTCGAGTCAGACCTGACTCATAGTGACCCTTCCTTGGATTTCTGAGGCAGTATCACTATGGAAGTAGATTGCCCCATCTTCCTTTCGAGAAGTGTCTGGTGGGTTTAAATCACTAGCCTTCTGGTTAGCGGTCAAATGCCCTAGGCGCTATGCTACCAGAGCTCCTAGAAAAAGACGGCCAGGTCTACCTGGCAGGGAGCAGCTAGTGGGTTTGAACCACCAGCCTTGTGCTTGGCAGATGACTGCTTTAGGTCCTGAGGCCATCCCCTAGGGCCGAGCTTTTAACAGTAGGCAAAATTGTCATTTTGAGGCCATGGAGAATATTGACTTGCAGTAGGTAGAGAAGACCCCTAGGTGTCAGTAGAGTATATGTTGGCTGCATGGAGAGAAGCCATTATTCCTTCCTATCAACAGGTAGGCCAGTTGGACATCATCAGGCCCTGGTGCTGGGTTGGGCAGCCACAGAGGACAGGATTAAAGTGTGACCCAGAGAAGCAGAGAGGACTCCAGGGGTCCAAAGTTCCTGGAGTGAGATAAGCCCAGGGGCTGGAATAGACCTTTGTAGAAGGAGACACTGGGGTGGAGATTGGGATGCATGCTGGCTGAGAAAGAGAACTCAAAGAAAATCAGAGATCAAAGACCAGGGACCACTCAAAGAACTCAGAGATAATGACACTCTGATGGAGGACAGGGGCTCCATCAGGGACAAGGGCAAGCTGAGATCAGGTAGGCAGGACTCATGTGATGGGACTTGGTGAGAGGCTGCTGAGAGTAGGGTGTCACTGAACACTAAGCACCTGCCCATGGTGCTTTGCTAGGACCCTGATATGGAAAATGACCAGGGAGCCTCCACGAAGAAGAGTAATGGGTCATTGACAACTTTGAATTGGATTCAAACTGAGATCACATGTCACAGTAGGTAAACCTCTCAATGAATGGATGCTTCATGGTTTGAGCTATTTGTTCCCAAAGAAACATGTTGTTAGTTTAACTTAATGTTAGCTTTTGAGAAAACTGTTAAAAGTGCCAGCCCCCACGTTGAAATAAGGCACATGAGATAATCACTTTTAAGAACATTACAAAGCACAGATTGACTTTTAAAGAGACGTGAGAGAAAATGCACCATTGTTACTGTGCGCCAAGTCAATAAAGCCTGGGAACATCTACTGCACTTGCGATAGAGTTCAGAGAATACCCAGCTATTACCGTGGCCTTGTAATCCGTTGTGCAGGACCTGTCTTGCCTCAGTTCTGCTGTTTGCCCTGGACCTCACAGTGCTTGGTGTAGCATCTTGCACATGAAATGAAATCTATAAATGATTTTTAAATTGAGCTGAACCTGAATCTGAGAATTACTTACTTATCAAATAGCCACAGCATTAGTGAATCCTAAAGCTTACTGCCAAACTTCTATGGTCTCACCTCTGTGCTCAGCAGTGGGGCAGAGGAAACTGTGGGAGGATTTGGAGCAAAAAGGGGAGAGGAGGCCAGGTTCCAGGACAGGCATCGTGTTATATATATATATATATATTTTTCAACTTTTCTGCAAGCCCTTGGTGCATCTTCAATTCTCAATTTCCATACTCACCAAAGTCAAGGAGCCCTGGGGGCACTAACAAGGAAGTGATCAGTGACAGTTCGAACCCACGCAGCAGCTCCATAGGAGTAAAGACCCAGTTATCCGCTTCCATGAAGATCACATGCCCCTATGGGGGCAGTTCTCCTCCATCATATGGAGTGACTATGTGTCAGGAGCGACTCGAGTGTACACAGCAACCACAACGTTATATTCTATGTATGCTGCTAAACAATTCTGCCCCAATGAGAGTATGTCTGTCTCTTGTCATCTCCTAAGGGCTATATTTCTCCTTCATTCAATTACAAGCCCTTGTCCCATCTGTGGCAATGTTGAACTTGAAGGCAGTGGAGAAACTTAGCTGCTCAGTTCTATCGAATCCTGTGCAGAGTCCATGTGCGGCACTTATGGTTCCTTCCTGAGTGAACCTGCAGACAATAAGCTCTGGAAGGAGGGGGAATGACTTAAGACTCATGCCAACCAGCTCCCTAACGCTTTAATAAACACTTTGGGTTCTCTGTCAGTTTGTCATTGAATGAAAGATGTATATATTTGTTTTTCTATTGTAAACTTACTTTTATTGTTTTGACCAAAAGTTTAGCATTTGTCTGTAAACATTGCACAAAAGAAAACAGTGGAAATAATGACATTGAACTTAAGAAAGTAAAGTAGGTTACAGCATATCTCCTATGGCCACATTCTCACAGAATCGAGTAGATATATTGATTATCTTATTAAAAAGCCTTGTAATTTGTATAATCAAAGCACGTTGCTTTAGACATGTTCTACAAACACCATGGACCGTAGTGAGCTTTTCAGAAGGATTTCTCTAGAATTTCACTTCAATGTGTTTGGAGTAATATAAAGGAAATGAATAGTCTCTACCTATGAAAAAATATCCCCTGAGGTCTTCGGAAAATGAGATAGTTTAGCTTAATCAGTAAAGAATGTCACATGAGCATTGCATTCTTTTAAGAACTGTCTATATGGGATCACACTGACAGCAGCTGTGGAGTTAGCAGTGGAGTGGGGCAGTGGAGATGAAACAATTTTGAAAAGGAGGCTGGGAATGGTTACACAACTCAATGAAAGTAATCAATGTCACTGAATTGTACATTTAGAAACTGTTGAATTGATGTGTGTTGTGCTGTGTATATTGTCCACAACCACAACAAATAAATAGATAGACACATAGATAGATAGATAGATAGATAGATAGATAGATAGATAGATAGACAGATAGACAGACAGACAGATAGATAGATAGACAGATAGATAGATAGACAGATAGATAATTCCTCCATCGCTGGTACAAATGGATAACACATTCAACTGGTTACTGAAAGGTTGGAGGTTCCAATCCACCTAGAGACTCTTGGAAGAAAGGCCTGTCAATATGCTTCTGAAAAATTAACCACTGAGAACTGTACAGAGCACAGTTCTACTCGGATATGCATCGGGTCACCATGAGTTGAAGTCAACTAGACAACAATTGGGGGAATTGTTCTAAAGAAGCTTATAAACTGCAACTAATGTTTGCATTTACTTTAGGTTTCATATGTATAAATGTTTTAGTGTCAAAGAATTCTACTTTGTGCTGGGGGAGTCACTGTCTTTAAAACAAAGGACACCAAGCTCACCTGCTCCCTGATCTGGAGGAAGACAATTTCTCCCCTTGGAAGTTTGCTCACCATACAAATACCCTGCCAAGATAGTCTGGATCAAAGGCAGCCAGTGCCAGTGTTTGCAGGCTGTGTAGAGACAGAATAGACCCGTGGAGAATGGCCTCAGTGCTCCTCCTTTCCACAGTGCCTCGCACATGGAAGACATCGGCTAATAGTTGTGAGCTTGTGTCCACACGAATTAGAGGATAGAGACAGAAAAGCTTCACGATGGCAGCCTCCCAATCCACTTTACACGTTCAAGTTACTGCTGAGAATGTGTCTCAGAGATTCACTTGAGGGTCAGCTGTTGGAACATCTGCACAGGGCGTGGGCAAGTTTGGTGTGCCACAGTGGGCGAGTGCCTGTGCACAGATGTCCGAGGTATTTTTAGCCCCAGCTGGTGGCACCTCTCTGTCCTCCGGCCCCTGCCTCCAGGCTACACCAGCTGCTGAGGGGTTTGGCACATCAGGGCCCTTTAACATTTAGGGACTGACTAATTTAATTTAATTTGCTGTGCCCAATGAAGTCTTAACAATGATTGCTAGTTCAGACCTTCAGAACAAAAGAAGAATGGGGACATGAACTTTGGAAAGAAAGACAGTTTCAAGCATGTTCTGTCACCACTGTGTTCCTTCTTCCTTGGTTTTTCTGTTTTGTTTTGTTTTGCTTTTTTGCTGTTGTTGTTAAGTGCTATCAAGTGAGTTCCAAATCATAGCAAGCCCATGTACCACAGAACGGAACACTGCCCGGATCTGTACCAATTGTTGCCATGTTCGAGCCTATCATTGCAGCCACCGTGTCAGTCCATCTCATTGAGGGTCTTCCTCTTATTCCCCTAATTTACCAAGCATTTTATAGTTTCTCAGGGACTAGTCTCACCTGACAACATGTCCATGGTATGAGGTGACATCTCACCATTTTTGCTTCTCTGGAGCATTCTGGCTGTATTTCTTCAAAGACAGATTTGCTCACTCTTCTGGCAGTCCATGGTATATCCAATATTCTTTGACAATACCACAATTCAAAGGCATCAATTATTCTTTGGTCTTCCTTATTCATTGTCTAGCTTTTGTATGCATGTGAAGAGATAGGAAATACCATGACTTGGGTCAGGCACATTTTAGTCCTCAAAGTGCTATCATTGCTTTTTGGACATTTCAACAGATTCACCCTCCCAGCCTCCAGTGCAATGCAATGTTTGGTTTCTTGACAGCTGCTTCCATGCTTTAAGTAGTTATAAACCAAAAACCAAATCTGTTGCCTTCAAGTTGGTTCCACCTCACGACATCCTTATGTGACAGTACAAAATTGCTTCAGAATGTTTTCTTGGCCATAATCTTAATGGAAACAGATCACAAAGTCTTTTCTGTAGTGGTGCTGAGTGGGTTCAAATCACCAACCTGTGGGTTAGTCACTGAGTGCAAACCATTTCCACCACCGAGGTGTCTTAAGTAGCCATAGCTGAGAAATAAATGCCTCTCCATGGGGAGAGGTTTCAAGCTACACCTTACAATAGTGAGGATGTTGTTGTTGTTGTTAAGTGCCGTCGAGTCGTTTCCGACTCATAGCCACCCCATGCACAGCAGAATGAAACACTGCCCGATCCCGCACCAGCCCACAATCCCTGCTATACTTGAGCCCATCATCGCAGCCACCGTATCAATCCAATAGTGAGGATGGCCCCCACTAAATGTTCTGACACCTTCCAGATTTCTGTTACTACTGATGTAGTCATTTTATAGAGGAGGTATTTGTCTTATAGGGCTCACCCATGTGGCCTCATGGGACTGAGCCACTTTGTGCATAAAGTGGCAAAAGCTAGCCAATGTGCATGATGTTTTAAGTAACAAAGGGTCATTCTCTCTCATGCTTTTATACTTTGATATGGTACCAATTACTAGAATATCCACCTCATGTGTATGTAGCCACCCTTGAGTCTATTTTCAAGTGGGGTTTGAGGAAATTCTCCCCTATTTTTTCCTGAAATTCCACTCTGGAGCTTTTTATATTCTTTCCTCCTGCAGTAAGTTGTGTGCTCAGATGCAAAGGATTTGGCCATTTGCCTCTATATTTCTGTATATTTTTCTGAAAGCAATTGTATCTTTAAGCCCCTCTAACACACAAAAGCATCTGATAACAATGAGGACATGAAGCACTTAATGATAAAGATCGAGGACTACAGCCTTCAGTATGGATTACAGCTCAACATAAAGGAATCTAAAATCCTTATAACTGCACCACAGGGTCAATGTGAGACAGGGACAATTTAATGGCACATAACAACAACAACAACTACCACCACCACAACAACAAATGTCTTTGAAACCAGACTGCCTCATCTTCCTTCCATGGAGTGGCTGGTAAGTTTGAACCCCTGACCTTTTGATTTTTATTTTATATTTTTGGTTATCAGCCATGTACCTTAATCATTTCATCATGATATCTTCATAGATATATAGTTTGAATGTAGGAAAATTGGAAGTTGTCAAAAATGAAACACAACACTCAAAGATCGATAGACTAGGCTAGTGAGCTGAAATGGACTGTTTTTGCCCATTCTGAATCAGACAACATGACAAGAATGACAAATTGGGGTTGCATGGCATGGCATTCATCTTCACAAAGAATGTTTCAAGATCTACTCTGAAGTAAAACGTTGTCAGTGACAAGATAGTATCCAAACACCTACAAAGAAAATGGAGACAGGACCTACTCCCCAGAGGCAGGAAAGCGAGGGGAACACCTGGGATGACACAGCTGTAGGATCCAAGTAGGATCCATGGAAAGGGGGTGGAGAGTTTTTGAACAGCTGGTGGTGTAGAGCCTAAGACACGTGACTGCTAACCAGAAGGCTGGTGTTTTAAACCCACCAGCCACTCCTCAGAAGGAAGGTTGGACAATCTACTTCCATAGTGATACCACCTCAGCAACTCAAGGAGGGCTCACTTGAGTCAGATACGACTCCATGGCAGTGGGTTTGGTTTATTTTTTTGAAGGGAGATGAACATGTTTGTCAGTTTGTCTAACTGTGGGGGCTTGTGCTTTGCTGTGAGGCTTGAGGCTGTGCCACTGGTGTTGCAAATGCCAGCAAGGTTGCACATGCTGCACAGGTTTCCATGCAGCTTACAGGCTGAGACAGACTAGGAAGAACAAAGAAGCCATCCACTTCTCAAAGAACTGGCCAGGGATCACCTTATGAATACAGAAACACTGTCTGATACATTATTCAGCAACTTCATGAATAGCCAGGAAACATTGTCTGAAACAATGCTGGAAGATGAACCCCTTAGGTTGGAAGGCACTCAAAATACGACTGGGAAAGAGCTGCCTCATCAGAGTAGAACCAACCTTAACAATATGGATAAAGTAAAGCTTTCAGAACCTCCATTTGCTGATGTGGCATGACTCAAATTGAAGAGAAACAGCTGCAAGCATCCATTAAAAATTGGAACATGGAATGTATGAAGTATGAATCTAGGAAAATTGGAAGTTGTCAAAAATGAAATGGAATGAATAGAGATTTATATCCTACTCATTAGTGATCTGAAATGGACTGGTTTTGGCCATTTTGACTCAGACACCATATGGTGTACTTCAACAGGAATGACAATTTGAAGAACAATGGTATGGCATTCATCATCACAAAGGATGTTTCAATATCTGTACTGAAGTACAATGCTGTCTGTGATAGGATAATATCCATATGCCTATAAGGAAGACCCGTTAATACAAATATTATTCAAATTTGCACACCAGCCATCAAAGCCAAAGATGAGGAAATTGAAGATTTTCATCAATTTCTGCAGTCTGAAATTGACTGAATATGAAATAAAGATGTGTTAATTATCACTGTTGATTGGAAAGCAAATGTTGGAAACAAAGAAAAATCACCTGTAGGTGGTAAATTTGGCCTTGATGACAGAAATAACACTGGAAATTGTGTGATAAAATTTTTCAAGACCAATGACTTATTCCTTGACAATACCTTTTTTCAACAACACAAACAGAGGCTATACACATGGACTTTGCCAGATGGAGTACAAGAGACTATGGAAAAGCTCAATATCTTCAGCCAAAACCAGGCCAGGAGCTGATCGTGGAAAAGACCATCAACTGCTCATATGCAAGTTCAACCTGAAGTTGAAGACAATTAAAACAAGTCCACAAGAGTGAAAACACAACATGGAATACAACCCTTTTGAATTTAGAGACCATCTAAAGAAAAGATTTGATGCACTGAACACCAATGACCAAAAACCAGAAGAATTGTGGGATGC
>NW_006921968.1:493763-494590 GCF_000298275.1 Orycteropus afer afer | reverse complement strand
TGAGCAGAGTAAGAAATAGCAGTGCTTGGCTCAAAGATGGAAACCGGCCATGCCACTTTGAATGTGTGTTTCTCTCCACAGTCCCACCAAGAATCCATTCTGAAGCATCAGGCTCTTGAAAGGGTTCAGTATGCCTTTTCTGAGTCTCCCATTTCAGGGCTTTGACCCAAAATTATTCCTATACATGTTGTTGTCAAGAGCACCCAAGTTTAAAAAATTCGAGTCTGTTCCAGTTTCACTTCCTTGCCCTGACTGAAACAGTGTGAACGGGTCCAAAGCCCTGTCTAATTCTGGTTTGTTCTTTGTATTTCGATATGAAATTAATGTTTTAAATTTTTCACTGAAGTGTAATGTAATGGACACAAATTACAAATGTAATGAAAAAGAGAGTGTGATCAACACCAGCCTTCCAGAAGCTTCCCTCACTTTTTCATTCATTTTTTTTTAAACTAACTTTTTATTGTGATTTGGGTGAAAGTTTCTAGAGTAAATTGGTTTCCCATTCAACAGTTTATAGGCATTTAGTTTCATGACATTGATTACAGTTCCCACGATGTAACAGCTCTCTCCCCACTCTCCCTGGTTACCATTTCTCTTTGTCCTTCTTTCCTATCCATTCCTGCCTCTGAGCTTTCTCCCTGGGCAAATGCTGCCCATTTGATCTTTTATGTTTTGTTGCTCTAAGAATCATGTATCTTCATGGTGCTGTTGTTCACCACGTAGGCCTGTCTACTGTTTGGCTGAAAATTGAGACATGGGTGTGAGTTCAGTTCTGAGCCTGAAGCGTGATTAAGGGTCATAGTCTCTGGGATCCTACCAGACCCTAA
>NW_006921968.1:491816-492458 GCF_000298275.1 Orycteropus afer afer | reverse complement strand
AATGATGACATTGTGGCCAATCTACGCCACGCAAACTCCATTCACTTGCCCATTTCCCCATTTCCATATTAATTTGAAAGAAATATTGCAAAGGGTATCTTGATTTATTTTAAAAAATATATTTTATTGTGATTTGTGTGAAAGTTTGCAGAGCAAATTCATTTTCCATTCAATAGTTTGTACACATTTTCTTTCATGACATTGATTGCAGTCTCCATGATGTAACAGTCCTCTTCCTCCCCATAGTTAACTTTTCCCTGTGTCTTTCTTGCCTACACACTCTTATTTCCCTGTCTTACACCCTGTGCAAATGCTGGCCTTCTGATCTCCCATGATTGATTGCTCTAAGCTGTGCAGCTCTCTGGTGTCACTGATGACCTCTAGGCCTCTATTTTTTTGGCCAAAGGATAAGTCACAGGACTGAGTTCAACTCTAGGCTGGAAGGGTGACCAGGGCCACAGTCTTGGGGGTTTCACCAGTCTGTATTAGAAAGTAAATCTAATCTTTTTTGTGGTTTTGAATCTTGTTCCACATTTTTCTTTCACTCTATCCAGGGTCTCCTATTTGATCTCTTGCTGAGTGGTTTGCAGTGATAGCCAGGTACCACTTACCTATTCTGGTCTCAGGGTCATATAGGCTGAG
>NW_006921968.1:489415-491256 GCF_000298275.1 Orycteropus afer afer | reverse complement strand
GTAAAGCTTTTGCAACCTCCAATTGGCTGATGGTGTATGATTCAAACTGGGAAGAAACAGCTGCAAACATACACTAATAACCAGAAGATAGGATGTACAGAATATGAATCTAGGAAAACTGGAAGTTGTCAAAAATAAAAAAGAATGCATAAAAATCAATATCCTATGTATTAGTGAGCTGAAATGGACTGGTTTTAGCTATTTTGAAACAGACAACCATATGATATACTATGGCAAGAATAATAAATTGAAAAGGAATGACATGGAATTTATTGTCACAAAAAATGTTTCAAGATAGGTCCTGAAGTGCAATACTGTCACTGATAGGATAATATTCATACACACACAAGGAAGGCCAGTTAATACTATCATTAATCAAATTTACACACCAACCACCAAAGCCAAAGATGAGGAAACTGAAGATTATTACCAACTTCTGCAGTCTGAAATAGAATAAAACATGCAATCAAGTTGCATTGATAATTACCAGTGATTGGAATGCAAAAATTGGAAACAAACAAACAAACAAACAAAAAATCAGCAGTAGATGGAAAATATGACTTTGGAGATAGAAATGATTCAGAGATTGTATGATAGAATTTTGCAACACCAATGACTTATTCATTGCAAATACCTTTTTTCAACTATGTAAGTGGTGGTTATACGTGTGGACCTCACCATATGAAGTACACAGGAATCAGATCAACTCTTGTTGTTATTGTTAGGTCATCTCTGACTCATAGCAACCCTGTGCACAGCAAAATGAAGCACCGCCCAGACCTGTGCCAGCCTCACAATTCTTAGTATACCTGAGCCCATTAGTGCAGCCACTGTAGATTGACTACATCTGTGGAAAGAGGCGACGGAGCTCAACATATTCAGTGAGAACAAGGCCAGGAGCTGACTGTAAACAGACCACCAACTGCTCACACTCAAGTTCAAGGTGAAGCTGAAAGCAATTAAAACAAGTCCTTGAGAGCCAAAATATGACCATGACTATATCTCACCTGATGTTGTTGCAGGTGCCATTGAGTAGGCTCCAACTCATAGTGACCCTATGTACAACAGAATGAAACATTGCCTGTGCCAGTCTCACAATCCTTGTTATACTTGGGCTCAGCATTGTAGCCACTGTGTCAATTCATCTCATTGAGGGCCTTCCCCCTTTCTTTTTTTTGCTGACCTTCCACTTTACCAAGAATGATATCCTTCTCCAGGGAATGGTCCCTTCTGAGAACATGACCAAAGTAGGTGAGATGAAATCTGGCCATTCTCACTACCAGGAACCATTCTGGCTACAATTCTTCCAAGACGGATTTATTGGGTTTTTTTTTTTGGCAGTCCATGGTATTTTCAGTATTCTTTGCTAACACCACAACTTAAAAGCATCAATTCTTCTTCTGTCTTCTTTATTCATTGTCCAGCTTTCACATGCATATGAAGTGATTGAAAATATCATAGTTTGGGTTAGGCCCACCTTAGTCTTCAATGAGACATCTTTGCTCTTAAGCACTTTACACAGGTCTTTTGAAGCACATTTCCACAGTGCAATACATGGTCTGATTTCTTGACTGCTGCTTCCATTGGTGTTGACTGTGGAACCAAGTAATATGAAATATTTGACAACTTAAATATTTTTTCCATTTATCATGATGTTGCCTACTGGACCTGTTTGGAGGATTTTCATTTTCTTTATGTTGAGGTGTAATCCATGCTGCAGACAATACTCTAATCTTCATCAGTAAGTGCTTTAAGTCATCCTCATTTTCAGCAAGCAAGCCTATGTGGTCTGCATATCCCAGGTCAAAAATGAGTCTTCCTCCAAACCTGATGTTATGTTC
>NW_006921968.1:487166-488547 GCF_000298275.1 Orycteropus afer afer | reverse complement strand
AGGTTTGGCCTTTCTCAAACTGAAAGACAAAAGGAAACAAGTTCAAGCCTAAACTTACAATATTGAAAAAATTATTTGGGCAAAATATTGAATGATGTGTGAACCATTAAATGAAGATGGAAAGAATACACAGATTCGCTGTACAGGAAAGAACTAGTCAATGTCCATCCACTTCAGGAAGTGGCATATGATCAAGAACCAATGGTACTGAAGGAAGAAGTCAAAGTTGCACTGAAAGAATTGGCAAAAAACTAGGTTCCAGGAATTGACAGAATCCCCATTAAGATATTTCAACAAACATACGCCATACTGAAGACACTTACTCCTTTTGCCAAGAAATTTTAAAGACAGTTACCTGACCAAGTGACTTGACAAGACCCATGTTTCTACCATTCCAAAGAATGGACATATGACAGAATGCAGAAGGTATTGAACAATATAATTAATCATTAATATCACATGCAAGCAAAATTTTCCTGATGATAAGTCAAAAATGGTTGGTACAGTATATTGACAGGGAACTGCCAGAAATTCAAGCTGAATTTAAAAAGAGGATATGGAATAAGGTATATCATTGCTGATGTCAGATGGATCTTGGCTGAAAGCAAAGACTAAGGTAAAGATGTTTACTTGTGTTTTATTGACTAAGCAAAAGCATTGGACTGTGTGGATCATAGAAAATTATGGACACTATTGGAAAGAATGGGAATTCCATAATACATAATTGCACTCATGAAGAATTTGTACATAGACTAGGAGGCTGTCATTCAAACAGAACAAGAGGACACTGCATGGTATAAAATCAGGAAGGGAGTGTGTCAGGGTTGTATCCTTTCACTATACTTATTCAATCTCTATGCTGAGCAAATAATGCAAGAGAGTGGAGAAGAACATGGCATAAGGATTGGAGGAAGTTCATTAACAACCTGAGATATGCAGACAACACCATTTACTTCCTGACAGTGAGGATAACTTGAAGCTCTTACTGACAAATTGAAGACTATAGCCTGCAATGTGGATTATATCTCAACATAAAGATACCAAAAATCCTCACAACTGGACCAATAAGCAACATCACAATAAATAGAGCAATGACCAAAGTTGACAAAGATTTCCTATGACTTGATTACACAATCAACACCCATGGGGACAGCAGTCAAGAAATCAGAAGACATAATGTATTGGACAAATGTGCTGCAAAAGACCTTTTTAAAGTGCTGCATGATGAGTTTTGGCCATTTTAAATATTTAGATAAATATATTATTTAGATGTTCAATTGAAACAAGTACATAAGAGCCAAAATATGATACCTACCTGGCCAACTGACTGGAAGAGATCAATATTTGAAAGGTGATCTAACAGAATGTGGAAATCAGACAA
>NW_006921968.1:482637-485358 GCF_000298275.1 Orycteropus afer afer | reverse complement strand
TGGCACCTAACAAAAACAACTACAAAGTGCTGAAGAGAAAAGATGTCTCTTTGAAGACTAAGGTACACCTAAACCAAGCCATGGCATTTTCAATAGCATCATATACATGTGAACACTGGACAATGAATAAGGACACCCAATGAAGAGCTGGTGCCTTTGAGTTGTGGTGTTGACAAAAAATACTGAAAGTCCTATGGGCTGCCAGAAGAACAAACATATCTGTCCTGGATGAAGTGCAGCTGGAAGGTTCCTTGGAAGTGAAAATGGCCAGACTTCGTCTCACCTACTTTGGTAGAAGGGATCATTCCTTGGAGAAAAATATCATGCTTGGTAAAGTGGAGGATCAGCAAAGAAGGGGAAGGCCCTCAATGAGATGGACTGACACTGTGGCTGCAAAGATGGGCTCAGGTGTTTCAAGACTCATCAGGATGGGGCAGGACTGGGCATTGTTTCGTTCTGTTGTACTCAGAGTATCTATGAGTTGTAGCTGACTAGAAATCACCTAACAAGAATACTATGTGTGACAATTGAGTTTGATGTCACCTACCACCATGGTGTGAGCCCATTAAACCCAGAGATTCATTCCCTCAAGGTGTATGGTTGTGAGTAAGAAGTCATCATTTTCTCACTTTTAGCTGTATTACATATATGGACATTTTTATAGCACATACAAATACATGTACAGAAATATCATCTGCCAAACCTATCATGGTACATTCCCATTTACCTGCCCTTACTCAATCATCTTGCCTTTAGATTTATGTATCCATCCATAAATTATTTATTTTGTAACCAATAATGCAGTATTGTATTTATAATAGTATTTATCTTTCTTGTTGGTACCTCTTGTTCTCCTCTCTATGTCCTTCTTTCCTTAGTGATATTGCTCCGGTGACCCCCTTTTGGTATAGTGCCTTTCCCTTCACTCAGTACATGTCTCTTACCTAACCTGTCTTTTTCCCACTCCTCCTCTTTCATCCCAAGCCTGATAATCAACAAATAGTTTCCTTCTGCATGTAAATCTTCCTTTGACTTTTTATTATGGTCTACTCATACAATATTTGTCCTTCTTTGATGGACTAATTTCACTTAGCAAAATACCCTCAAAGTTCATTCATTCAATCATTATACAATGTCCTTCTGTGATTTATGGTGGTTTTTGTCTTACTGTCTATTTTATCAGAAATTAATATTGCCACTCTGGCTCTTTTTTGATTTCCATTTGCTTGATATCTTTTTTTTTCCAAACTTTGAGTTTCAGTCTATTTTTGGCCTTGTATTTAAAGTGTGTCTCTTGACAGCATATTGATGGGAAATGTTTGCTTATTCATTCTGCAAAACTGTCTCTTGACTGATTCATTTAATCCATTTACATTCAGCGTAATTATCAAAAAGTATGAATTTATTTTGTTATTTGTGTGTTTTGGGGTGTTGCTGATTTCTTTCTTCCATATAATTTTCTATGCTGGACTCATTTTGTAATGAATTTTTCCAGCATTTCCTTCATTGCTCTTGTTTTAGTATTTTCTAAATATTTGTGCCTTTCCTCCATTTTTTATTTTGATGAGAAGTTTTATTGATTTTCTTTGAAGTTACCATGTGATTTGTTACTTTCTTCCTAAGTTTAAAACAGTTTAATCTATCTTAAAATTGTCTTGAATTCCTCTTCATTTGCAAGTTCTGTTTCTACACTGTTTATTCTCTCTTGTTGCTTTGTAGTTGTCTTCAGTTATAAATCAATGTTTGTAGTTCCCTGTTTTCAGTCTTGTAACCATTATTTTGCTTTGGATACTTTTATATCTGGGATAAGGGGCTCTGGTGATGTAGTGGTTAAGGTATTAGGCTACTAACCAAAAGATTGGTGATTCAAACCCACCAGCTGCTCTGTGGAAGAAAGATGAAACTGTCTGCTTCCACAAATATTTACAGCCTTGGAAACCCAACGGAGGTCACTACTGAAAGCTGGACAAGGAATAAGAGGCTCAGGTATTGCAAGGATTGTCAGGATGACACAGGACTGGGCAGTGTTTCATTCTGTTGTACATGGAGTCACTATGAGTTGGATCTGAGTTGTGGGCACCTGACAGCAACATGTAGCAGTGGTTCTGAGGAGATAGAAGGGGAGGAACATAGAGAACACTGTTAGTCCATTCTTCTCCCTGCTGCAGAATATGCTCCTGGCATGCAAACCAGAGCTGTTGATCCTAAGATACAGACTGAAATGTGTGAAGTATGTATTTAATACTGCCATCTTCAGTGACCTTCAACCTCTCTCCCTTCTTTCCTGGAGCTTCTAACACCCCCACCATCATTGCGATTCCCATGTTCTGGGCATTCTTCTCCCATTAAACTTGCTCATAGGAGAGAATCTAATTGGGTGCAGTGACTATTAAGGAGACTATTTGCATGTCTGTTTCTCAGAGGATAACTACATCTTAGCAAATCACCTGATTTTGAGCCAAAGGAACATATTGCTCACTGTGCAATTGAAGGTTTTGGTTCTGTGGTGGAAGGACAGATCTCTTGGACCAGACCTGCCTTCTGCTATAAAATAGCCCACCTAAGAAGTTGCCTCCTCCACTTTCTGTAAAACTCTGTGGATGCTTCTTAAATCCAGTTCCAGCTACAGCTGACAAAGGAGGTTTGGATTTGGAGGTGGTGTTCTGGTTCCCTAGTGCCACTCTGACAGGAATATACCACACATGGGATGGCCTTAACAAA
>NW_006921968.1:469039-481552 GCF_000298275.1 Orycteropus afer afer | reverse complement strand
GTGGAGTCTCACCTTTCTTTGGGTCCTGGAGAGACACAGGTAACCAATGAGGAAAGGCCCTGAGTTACAGAGAACCTGCTGGGAAGGAGACTGAAGGAGGCATCCGGGACTGTGAGGGGTGACAATTCTCCAGAAGACACTCCTCACACTGCTTCATTACAGGGGAGGAGGAAATAAAAGCCCCTGTGAAACAGGAGAGTGACATGTGCCGCACCAGGGCTCTGCCTCAAGGAATGGCAGTCTCTGCTTTGCCTACAAAGTGAATAGAACTATCAATGCAGTTCTCAATATGCCATGCAAACCTCATCTCCTCACAGGAGCTTTCAAATTTTATTTTACATTCATTTGTGCAATGCCAGCCATATTCACATCATCAAGTGTTTGGCAGCACAGAGCATGCTTGCAACCTTCTGTCTGTATGTGTCTGTAATAAATTGCAGCATAATGTGGTAGAGAAGGAGATCTGATGGCACAATGGTTAAAGCACTCAGCTGTTAACCAAAAAGCTTAGGATTTCAAACTCACCAGCCACACTGCAAGAGAAAGATGTGGCAGTCTGCTTACGTAAAGATTTTAAAACCTCAGAAAATGTATTGGGTCTCTATGAGTTGGAATTGACTCAACAGCACCTGTTTTTTTACAGTACATTAAGTAAAGTGATTCAGTTTACCTAAGGAAGTTGCTTAATTTCCCTATGCCTTAGTGTCTTCATCTGTGAAGTAAGGATAATCAGGACACCGAGTAGTATGGGTGTTAGAGTAATCACAACAGATAATGTATTTAAAGCACTGAGAAGACCTAATGATTACTAGTTAGCATCATCATCCTATTCTCATTAGCTCACAGTGATATGCTAGAAAATTGGAGGACATTTTTTCTCCAAGGCAACATTTGGCAATTGTGTCACCATGAGTCAGAATTGGCTCACCAGCTACTGATAGCTCAGGAGTCTCTGGATGGTGTAGATATTAGTGCACTGAGATGTTAACCAACAGGTTGGTGGTTTGAGTCCACTGAATGTTACCTTGGAAGAAAAAATTTACCATCTACTTCCACAAATCAGCCATTGAAAACTCTATGGAGCACAGTTCTACTCTGATACACATGGGGTCGCCTGAGTCAAAATTAAGTTACTGGCAAATGGTGGAGACATTTCAGTTGTCACCATTGGTGATAGAGTAGGTCTGGCATCTAGTAGGTTGAGGCTGAGATGCTCTTAAATGTTCTGCAAGACACTGACAATCTTCCATCAAAGGCTTGTTCAGCTCCATGTCAATAGTGCTGAGGCTGAGACACCTGGTTTGGAGAGAGAAGAAGGACGGAGAAGAAAAGCACAATGTGGGAAAGAAATAGGTCTTTCAGAGTGTGGTTTTTGGCACATTCTGTCATCCCTGCTGTAAGTATGAGTGCATTTCTCTTCATGCATTCTGAGATTCTGGAATTCTGAGTTTCCTTCTGGTCCATTAATGAAGATGGAAGTGCATGGCTGATAGGGAAGGCCCTGCCTTCCTCAAGGTCCCTCAGAACATGACCTTTGGGGGCAGACAGTGATACAGCACACTCTGGAGACCTCACCACTATGGCAAAAAATGCCACCTCCCAGGAGCCCTGTGGAAGCCCAGAATCAATTTCCTCCTGCCTTACACCTCTGAGCTCTGAACAGTACCAGGTGCAAATGCCTCCATTTCCAGCCACCCTCTTGTGCTGTGACAAAGAGTATGCAAAGAAGCATGAGGAAATGACTGAGAATTTCAATTTTAAGAAAATCCTGTGAAATTAATAGATTAGTAAGTACCTCAAAAGTATCATCTTGATAAATGTAATTGCTTTCAAAGCTGGAAGTCCCTGGATGGAACAGTATATGATGCTATGGAATTGGCTGTTGGTCTTCTGGGCTATGAGCACAGGTAAAGCCTATTGCTAAAGTATGCAAGGTGCATCTGACACAGGCCATGATATTTCCAATTGCCTCGTATGCATGTGAGAGCTGGACAATGAATAAGGAAGATCGAAGAAGAGTTGATGCTTTTGAGTTGTAGTGCTGACAAAGAATGCTGAAGGTACCATGGACTGCCAAGAGAACTAACTGTTCTGTCCTGGAAGAAGTGCAGCCAAGATCCTCCTTGGAAGCAAGGATGGCCAGATTTCGTCTCATCTACTTTGGTCATGTTGTCATGTTACCATTCCCTGGAAAAAGACGTCATGTTTGGTAGGGTGGAGGGTGGATGAAAAAGGGCAAGGCCTTCAATGAGATGGATTGACATGGTGGCTGTGACAATGGGCTCAAGTATAGCAGGGATCATGGAGCTGGTGCAAGATCAGGTGGTGTTTCATTCTGCTGTTCATGGGGTCGCTGTGAGTTGGACATGACTCGATGTCACCTAGCAGCAACAACAAAGTATGGATATATCCCCAGTGGGTTATTTCTGAAGAATGATCAGCTGTCTTATAGAGCAATATCCATAAAGGTATGCTGCAAAGGCTCATTTCTGGTAATACCACAGCAAATCACTAGTAGCTTCAGAAAGAGAGGTTTGGACACCATGGCTACACACAGCACCCAGGCGATACCCATATGCCATAGTCCCATGGAGTGACCAACAGAAGTGGAATGTGGTTCACAGCAGACACCGTGGCTTCTGGGCTACTTCTTTAAAAGGGAATGTTGCAACATGTTAAAACATGACTGCACCGATCTGTAAAATTGGCACAGCAGCCTCAGCTGCTATGATGTCTCAGAGGGAGGAGAGCAAAGCAGAGACCAGCAGCCCTACAGAAGGCAGAGGCCCACGCAAAGCTGTGCTTCCATCATGTGATTCAGCCCTGCTTGTTCTTTCTCTTTGAACACTTCTCTCATCTTCCAGGCACTTATCACACTGCATGACATTGACTGAACGATGTCGACCACACTGAATGGCAGCGTACAGGGTGTGGACTCCAGGACGTGTGGTGTGGTCCTCTTCTCAGCACGTGCCCAGGCTTCCTTTTAGAGTTGCTGTTGAGTCCATTCTGACTCAGCCAATGCCATGTGAGCCAGAATTGTCTTCCCTGGGCTTTGCAGTGGCTGGTTTTTCAGAAACATATCTCTAGGCCTTTCTGCTAAGGTCCATGAGAGTGGACTGGAACTGTCAACCTTTCAGTTAGCAGACAAGCATGTCAACTACTTGCATCACCCAGGGACTCTGTTATTCTTTTAAGACAGAGGGTTTCCTCTGGAGTCTCTTTATAAGAGATTATAACACTGTGTCAGTGCTCAGAGCTGCACCTTACAATGACACTGCTTGCTGGAACATTTAGAAGAAAGAGGCATGGTGGCCTTGAAAAGGGTGAATCTTTGACTAAAAGAGGACTTCAGGAAGACAAAGATGTAATGATACTTGTTACCAGCATTGACAGTTTGTCTCCAAAGTCTATGTAAGAGTCTTTCAATCTCCTCTTTTCCACTGCAATGTATCTTACGAAGGAATCTCATGCTAAATGACATAATAACTATGTTGGA
Organism: Orycteropus afer afer; assembly: GCF_000298275.1. Taxonomy (NCBI): domain Eukaryota; kingdom Metazoa; phylum Chordata; class Mammalia; order Tubulidentata; family Orycteropodidae; genus Orycteropus; species Orycteropus afer. The sequence goes on along the minus strand of NW_006921968.1, from coordinate 478,053 downwards.
GCTATGTTATAATAGATATAATGTATTGTAGATAACAACAGAAATAACAGATGAGGAAACATTTAATTTTGCTTTTCTTTGTCCCTACCATATGCATATGTACAACATTTGACTCTTTGTAAATGACTCTCAGTTAGCTCCTCCTTTGTATGGGATTTTCTGCCTTCCTGTAGTTTGATACAAGCATAAACATTCTCCCTGATAGTGTCACAGGTCTAACCATTGAGTCACTTCACTGCTTGGGTCAGTTCTCCAGGAAACAAAAGATTGAGAAATATGTGGTGGCAGCGGCCAAGGACATTTCCTCAATGAATAGTAAATTGCCCTTGTAAGTTGACTTTGAAAATACATACCCTAGGATGAAATACCCCCAAATTTATTCTATGAAGTAACCAAAACCTGGATACTAAAGTCAGGCAAAACATTACTGTAAACAAATATGAACCAATATAATTCATGACCATAAATGCAAAAATTATTGAGAAAATCCTAGCCAATAGAAACTAATATGATACATAGGAAAAATACATCATGACCAAGTGGAGTTCATACCAAGTATGGAAAGAACATTCATCATTAAAAAAAGCAATTAATGTAATCCATCACAAAAATATAAGAAAGGAAAAAAAAAAAAAAAAAAAAAACCACATAATCATCTAAATAGATGCCGAAAAATCATTCAACAAAATCCAACATTTAAAAAAAAGAAAAAAAAATCACCTAAATAGGAATAGAAGGGAAATTCCTTAACATAATTAAAGGCAAATACATAAAGTAAAGCTTTTTCTGTTTGCTGATGTGACATGATTCAAAATGGCAAGGAAGAACTGCAAACATCCATTAATAATTGGAACAAAGAATGTACAAAGTATGAATCTAGGAAAGTTAAAAGTTGTCAAAAATGAAATGGAATGCATAAAGATCAATATCCTAGGCATTTGTGAGCTGAAATGGACTGGTTTTGGCCATTTTGAATCAGAAAAACGTATGATCTACTATTCTGGGAGTGACAAATTGCGGAGGAATGGCATTGCACTCATCATCACAAAAAATGTGTCAAGATTTATTCTGAAGTACAAGGTTGTCAGTGATAGGAAAATATCCTTATGCCTACAAGGAATACATTAATACTGTTGTTGTTGTTGTTGTTAGGTGCCATTGAGTCAGCTCCAAATCTTAGCAACCCGAGGTACAGTAGAATGAAACGTTGCCCCATCCTGTTGCAGCCTCACAGTCCTTGCTATACCTGAGCCCATCATTGCAGCCACTGTGTCTCTCCATCAGGTTGCGAGCCTTCCCCTTTTTTGCTGACTCTCCACTTTACCAACCACAATATCCTGCTCCAGGGAGTGGTCTCTTCTGACAACATGACCAAAGTAGGTGAAATGAAGTCTGGTCATTCTCGCTTCCAAGGACCATTCCAGCTACATTTCTTCCAGGACAGATTTGTTAGTTCTTTTGGCAGCCCATGGTCCTTTCAGTATTCTTGGCCAATACCACAACTCAAAAGCATCAACTCTTCGTTGGTCTTCCTTATTCATTGTCCAGCTTCCACATGTATATGTAGTGACTGAAAATACCATGAATTGGGTTAGGCACACCTTTGTCTTCAAAGAGACATCTTAGCTCTTCAGCATTTTAAAGAGGTCTTGTGCAGATTTGCCCAATGAAATACATCATCTAATTTCTTGAAAGTCGCTTCCATTGATGTTGATTGTGGAACCAAGTAATATGAGATTTTTGACAACTTCAATATTTTCTCCATTTATTGTGATGCTGCTTATTGGTCTAGTTGTAAGAATTTTCATTTTCTTTATGTTGAAGTGTAATACACACTGGAGACTGTACTCTTTAATCTTCATCAGTAAGTGCTTCCAGTCATCTTCACTTTCAGGAAGATCTTATCTGCATATCTCAAGTTATTAATGAGTCTTCCTCTAAATCTGATGCCTCACTCTTCTTCATATAGTCCAGCTTCTTGGACTATCTGCTCAGTGTACAGATTGAAAAATTATTGGTGAAAGGATACAGCCCTGACACCCTACCTTCTTGATTTTAAACCATGCACTGTCACCTTGTTCTGTTTGAATGACAGCCTTCTGGTCTACAAACAGTATCCTCATTAGCACAGTTAAGTGTTTCCCATTCTTTTCAGTGTTATCCATAATTTATTATGATCCACACAGTTGGATGCTTTTTCATAGTCAATAAAACACAAGTAAACATCTTTCTGGTATTCTTTGCTTTCATCCACAATATCTGACATCAGCAATAATATCCCACATTCCATGTCCTCTTCTGAATCCAGCTTGCATTTCTGGAAGTTCCCTTTCAATATACTGCTACAAGCACTTTTCAATTATCTTCAGCAAGTTTTTACACCTGTGTGATATTAATGATATTATTCAATAATTTCCACATTCTCATGGATAGGAAGGGTTAACATGTGAAATGTGAATACTACCCAAAGTGATCTATAGATATAATGCAAAATCCAATCCAGATCCCAAGATAATTCTTTAAAGAGATTCAAAAACTAGTTTTCAACTTAATATGAAAATAAACCAGCCCTCAGATAAGCAAAACACTACTAAAGAAGAACAAATAGGAGGTGTGAGACCTCTTATCACATCTCTTGGTCTTAAAACCTACTGTATAGTCAAAACAGCTTGTAATGGTGCAATGAGAGTCACGTAGACCAATGGAACAGAATTGAGAACTCAGAAGTAAATTCACCCACCTCTGGATAGCTCGTCTTTGACAAAGTTCTGAATCCCATTAGATGAGGGAAGAGAGAGTCTCTGTAACAAATAGGGCTGGGCAAACTGGATATCCATTTGTAGAAACCAGAAACTGGATCTTTATTTCACACCATATACTAAAATGAACACAGGATGTATCAAAGATCTAAATGTAAAACCTAGAACTATTAAGAGCACCAAACAAATAAACAGGCAAACTTAGGGACCCTAATTTAGGGCATAAATCAATTATCCAAAATAACTAAAGCCACACAAACAGCAGAAGATAAGCTAGATGACTGGGACCTCCTAAAAATTAAACACTTATGCCTATCATAAGATTTCTCCAAAACAGTAAGAAGAAAACCTACAGACCAGGAAGATCTGAGGGGGGTGGGGTGGTGGTGGTGGTGGTGGTGGTGGTAGGCAATGACTTATCAGACAAGGGACTAATCTCAAAAGTTGATAAAACTTCAATACCTCATTCAATACCTCAACAACAAAATGATGAACAATTCAATTAAAAAATGAGCAGAGGATAGGAAAACACAAGTCACCAAAGAAGACATTCAGGTGGCCAAAAAACACATGAAGAAATTCTCACAATCATTAGCCATTGATGGATGGTGAGGGTGTTGCCGTTGAGTTGGATCTGACTCACAAGAACCTCTTCTTGGGTTTCTGACACAGTATCACTACGGAAGTAGATTGCCCTACCTTCCTTCCAAGGAGTGACTGTGGGTTTGAACCGCCAGCCTTCTGGTTAGCAGTCAAGTGCCTTAGGCACCATGTTACCAGAGAAATCAAACCAATAAGATATCATCTTACCCCAGCTTTAATAGCAATGTTCAAAAAAACAGAAAACAACAAAGGCTGGTGAGGGTGTGGAAATTGGAACTCTCTTACACTGCTAGTGGAACGGTAAAATATTAAAACCACTGTAGAAAACAGTATGGTACTTCCATAACAATACCCTATGTTCCAGCAATCTCACTACAAGGTATACATCCTAGAGAAATGAGAGCTGTGACATTAATAGATACCTGCATGCTCATGTTCTTCACAGCATTCCTTAAAAAATAATTTTAACAATGGAAAAAAGAGGGAAACAACCTAAGTGTCCTTCAATGGATAAATGGGTAAATCAACTATTGTACACACTCACAATAGAATACCACACAATAAAGCATGATAAGAAATCTGTGAAACACCTCATTACGTGGATGAGCTGGGAGGACATCATGCTGAGTGAGACAAGTCAGTCACCAAAACACAAATGTTACAGAGACCACTGTTACACAAAGTCAAGAAAAGGTTTCCACACAAAAAGAATCATTCTTTTATGTTTACCAGGGCCAATAGGGGAAGGGAGAGTAAATTAATAACTAGAGGATAGACATATATTAACTTGGGTAAAGAGAAAGGGAACATAAAAAAGTAGGAGGGCAGCACAACATTATCAAGGTAGAGAAGGACTCCAGGAGGTACACAGGGTAAAGGACAACAAAGTCAGTACTATTACATACACAGCCCTACAGTAATAGTAGTAACAAGCAATATCTACGAGCAGATACATAGTGTGGTGGTGAAGTTTGTGTGTCAACTTGGCTGGGCTTGGTTGACTGGCAGGGCAGCTGAATGTAGTTATTCCCTATGGCTAGAATGGTAATTAACTCCATGGTGGAATCTATTGGAGCAGCTGAGTAGCTGCTTTGGGTATGTGGGCTGCTTCCTGTATGTAAGAGGCAGCTTTGGGAATGGTCTCTAGCTTATGGCATGCTTGAACCCTGCATGTAGCCGTGTCATTGTTCAGCAGCCTACCATGCTCTGCTGACCTTGAGACTTTCAGTGGACTTGAGTTAATGGCCTGCTGTGTGGTTTGGTAATATCGGGACTGTGCCTTTTGGCTTGTCAGCTTCAGCAGCCAGCAGCTGTCTGAGTGAAGAAAAGCCTCCACCTTCAGTGGGCCAGGAGAAGGAGGCAGAGCTGAAGCCCAAGGTTGAGGGGCTTTCACCCAGCCCCTAGAACCTGGCACTTTGAACTTGGACTTAAATCCTCCAAAGTGTAAGAGAATAAACTCCTGTTTGTTCAAGCCATCCCATTTGTGGTATATTCCTGTCAGAGTGGTATTGGGGAACCAGAACACATAGGTAGATATGTAAGCTGAAAACTGGGGAAGATGAATGAGAGTACAACCAGGATCTCTCTCTCTCTCTCTCTCTCTCTTTCTCTGTATGGTAGAGGACATTTCTACACATGTACTTGTATGTGCTGCAAACTTATCTAAGGGAATAATAAGGGTATATGGGGCAAAGTTCTGAAAACTTGTTAGCCATAAGGAAACATCTTGAAGGAATGAGTCACTGGGCTTTTGGGAGCTTAGGAACATAGTCTTGTGAGATATTAACATTAATCATCATAACATAGTCTACAAAGATTTTATTCTACATCCCACTATTTGCTGTTGTTGTTGTTATGTGCCGTTGAGTCGGCCCCGACTCATAGCGACCCCTCCTTGTGTTTCCGAGGCAGTATCATTACGGAAGTAGGATTGCTCAACCTTCCTTCCGAGGAGTGGCTGGTGGGTTTGAACCACCAGCCGTCTGGTTAGTGTCTTAGCCACTATGCTACCAGAGCTCCCACATCCTACTATAGTGACTAGCAACTAGGTTCTTAAAAGCTTTCAAACAGCCATCTAGATGCAACCATTGATCTCTCCCTTTCTGGAGCAAAGAAGAGTGCACATAGTCAAGACTGAAGGAAATGCTTAGTCCAAAGAACTAATGGATCACTGGAGCCACAACTTCCACAGCCATGGGACCAGAAGAACTAGATGGTGCCTGGATACTACAAGCAACCTGCTCTGATCACAATAGTAGGTTCTGGACAGAGAGGGAGTTGAAAATGCACAACACGATCTAAAATAAAAAAAAAGTAAAATAATAATAATAAAAAAGACCAGACTTACTGATCTGGTAGAGATTGGTGAAACCCCGAAGACTGTGGCTCTTAGACATCCCTCAAGCCTGGAGCTGAACTCATTCCTAGGAACCAACTTTCAGCTAAATAGTAGATGGTCCCATGAAGTGAATAATAACACCATAGAGTAAGACATCCCTCAGTGCAATTATCATATGAGACAAAGAGGAGATCACTTGCCCAGAAACAAAGCTCAGAAGTAAGGAAGGGGCAGAAAAAAGGAATGAATGGAAATGAGGAAAACAGGAAGGATGTGGGAAAATTGCTGTTACATTGAGAGGATTGCACCCAGTGTCAAAAATGTGTGTTCAACTTGTTAAATGCAAAACTAATTTCCTTGTAAACTGTCACATAAACGACAATAATAATTTTAAAAAGTACCATTACAAGTTCATCTCACTTGACTATTTGTTCAGATTGGCATGGTTTGTGATACAAAACAAAAGCAACAACTTCCACTTTATGTGAAGAACTTAGGTTACCCCTACAAGCTGCCTAATCATTGTGTGAGTCCCTGGATCCTGACAGCATGCCCCCAACCCCTAAGTATACTTTATGGAAAGAGAACAATCAGTGACAGCACTCATCACAGGGAAACCAGCACTGGATCAGAATGTATTAGTCACATAGCCCTCATCAGGACAGATAAACTTGCTGCAACCCCAAAGCTCAGCGTTTTTGATCACTTACATTAGAATTTACGATAAAACCCTCAGCATAAGTCATGCCGTCACCAGGCAATCCTAGTAAAATATTCTTGAATTTGAATGCTCTCGGTTGACCCAGAGCAAAATGGCAGAGCAGTCCAAGTTGTCAGATCCCATTAGTGCACACTGTGCTGTCGTCCACAACCCTCTTCTTCCCACTCTTTCTAGAAGGGGCCTGGAAACTTTCACTGTGGCGCCCAGAGTAGCGAAGCTGACATCATATTGCTGTTAAGGGATGAGCTCAGGGACACATGGTCTCAATTATCATCCTGTGTGGATGAGTCATGCTTCCTTATCTTCAGCCGGGACTTCACTTCAGAACTTCAATGCTGTGTTCCCACCTGCCGCTGTGCATCTCCACCTGGACCTCCACAGCCACCTGGGATGCAACATGTTGCACGCAGACGGGAGCTCCTATGTGTGTTCACGTCCTCTGTCCACTTCCGCCATCTTGCTGCTCACTCATATAACTCTACTTCCTTCATGCTTGCAGGGACTCTGTTCTGGACTATGGTTGTTGTGTGCATTGACCCCACAGTTAACTTGGAGGTCCTCAGCCTGGATGGTCATGACTCTGAACCCCTACCTTTATTGGCTGTTCAGTCCCCACTGCTGCCCTCAGCTGAACCTGCTCATTCTCCTAAGCCAGTTACTTTGATCTGTTCTACCCATGTGAGTCAAACCCAACTTGATGGTACCTAAAAACAACAATGACCTTTCTATTTCTAACATTATCTGTCAATTTATCATACTGTAGTGACTGTGCTGCCAGCATTTCAAATAAAAACAGGGTCACGCATGGTGGATAAGTTTCAGCAGAGCTTCCACACCGAGGCAGAGTAGGAAGAAAGCCCAGGTGATCGACTTCTGAAAATTAGCCAATGAAAATCCTTAGGATCACAACACAATACTATCCGACGGAGTGGTGGGCGACTCTCAAAATACACAGTGGTTTCAAGAATGGATGCGAGCTCATCAGTGATCAGGAAGATGGTGCAGGATTGGCTGTTCCATTTTGTTTGCATGACAGTCACCGTGAGGCAGAGCTGGCTGGATGGCAACTAAGAATAGCACCACCACTACCATGTCTCAATCTTTCAGCAACAGTTGACCCAGCTAGTCCTTTTCTTCTTCTTGAACTATTTCCTTTCTTTGGCTTCCTTGCTAAGCTATTCTCTTGGGTGCTGAGACTGCCACATGAGACATAGCTCCTCTCCACCTCTTGTCTGACACCTTCAAAGCCCCAAGTTTGCCTAGTCAGGGGGCCCCCGATCTGTATTCTAAGGACTCATGCCTACATTAGATGACTCACTCCTTTCCCAGCTATATGACAAGTAACTGCCTGTGAAGCCAGCCCTGGACATCTCTTCAAACTTGCATGCTGTCACATTTCCAGTGGTTCCCTTTACATTTAACAATGACGTCCAAGCCCTTTCCTCTGGTCTCCAAGCCTTATGTGACAAAGCTCCTCCACTGTCCTCAATGTCTCCCATATCAGAAACAGCACAGCTCTCTGTTTCTGCAACAAGTCAAGCCCCTGGCCTGTTCCCCTCACAAATGCACCTACTGTGGTGCAGTGGTTAAGTGCTATGCTGCTAACCAAAAGGTCAACACTTTTCAAACCACCAGCTGCTCCGTGGGAGAAAGATGAGGCACTTATCTTCCATAAAGATGACAGCCTTGGAAATCCCGTGGGGCACTTCCACTCCATCCTGTAGGGGTGCTGTGAGTCAGAATCGACTCAATGACAGTGGGTTTGGATTGAGTTTTGCTTCCATAAAAATGACAGCCTGGGACACCCAGTAATGTAGTTCTATTCTGTTCTATAAAGTAGCTGTAAGTTGCAATTGACTCAAGGGCAACAGATTTCTCCTGTTTGCATGGCTCCATTGTGTCATTCAGAGTTCAACCTGATCAGCCCTTCCTAATGACCTGGTAAGAGATAGATAGCTACTTGAGTGCCCCGAGTAACTTCACCCTTTAAACCTCTCTACACTGCTTGCATGGACATTTAGTATTTGTGTTACACCTGCATCCAGGCCTCTCCCAACAAAAACCTGAGCTTGCTGAGAGCAGAAACCTACCCTGTCAATCTACAGCAGCACAGTGTCTGATGCATAGTAGGTGCTGACTAAATCATCACCAACAGGCTGACTCAGTGGAGAGTTCTGGGTTTACTGTTATAAGTCGGGGCCCTGTTTTGCCAGAAGCTGATGCACATGCAGCCATTGGCTGTGAAAGAGGCACAGTGCCTTGGGGGTCAGAGTGAAGGCCTCAAAATCAAAGCCTACTACCCCAGCTTTCTGGTCTCTGTGAAGCTGTACCTAGCGATCTTCAGGTCAGCTCTTATCCAAGGCAACCACATACACAGCATGAGGAAACCTAGCCTGGTCATATTCTAGCCTCATGATTGTTGGTATTCTTCAGTCTATTTTTGTGACCACTGTGTTGTGAGTGCCTTCCAAACTATGGGCCCATCTTCCAGTACTACACCAGGCAATCTTCTGTTGTGGTCCTTGGGCTTTTCACTGGCTAATTTTGGGAAGTAGATCACCAGGTCTTTCTTCCTGGTCTTTTTTATTCTGGA
>NW_006921968.1:467113-467594 GCF_000298275.1 Orycteropus afer afer | reverse complement strand
TTTTGGTGATGGATGCATCAATTTACCTAATACCTTGGAGGTCTCTTAGAGATCCTGGCACTGTTTTATCAGAACGAATCATGGACAACACGGTCCATTTCATTCAGGAACCTGTCTCCAGCAGGTTTCAGGACATCACTGGACACTTCAGAGGCAGACAGAGCATGCTGGGTCCAGAGTCCATGATGATACTGCTCCACTGAGAGTGCTTGCTCTTCCCAGATGGGCAGCAAATCAGATTCTGGTCACGGAAGTTAATGGACCTTGAACTTTTCTTATATTGCGTGCAACTACAGATGCTATCTTGAGTCTGGTGCTATGTATGTAATTCATGACTTGCTGTTTCTGAGGACTTCGTGTTAAATGTTTATGGTGCTGTTAGTAGCTACAGAAAGAAGAGTCTAGAACCCATGCAGCCACAGGGAGAGATACTTTCTTATGCACCCCTTCCAATCTTTGAAACCCCGGTTTTGCAAAGTTG
>NW_006921968.1:455202-463452 GCF_000298275.1 Orycteropus afer afer | reverse complement strand
GAAGTCCAAGTTCAAAGTGCCAGGCTCTAGGGGCTGGGTGAAAGCCCCTCTACCATGGGCTTCATCTCTGCCTCTTGCTCCCAGCTAACTGAAGCTAGAGGCATCTCTTCACTCAGGCAGCTACTGGCTACTGAGGGTGACAAGCTCATGGTCGACAAATAAAATGGCACAATCCCGATGTTATCAAACCACATGGCAGGTCATTAATTCAAGTCCATTGAAAGTCCCAACGTTGGCAGAGCATGACAGGCTGCTGAACAATGACACAGCTACATGCAGGATCCAAGTGTGCCATAAGCTAAAGACCATTCCCCAAGGCTTTTCTTTATATATAGGAAGAAGGCCACATCCCTAGGGCAACCACTCAGCTGCTCACAGTAGATTCCACCATGGAGTTGATGACCAGCCTGTTTATGGGGAATACTACATCCAGCTGCCCAGCCACTCAACCAGGCCCAGCCAAGTTGACACACAAGCTTAACTACCACAAAGACCAAAGTAGGTGAGATGAAGTCTGGCTATTCTCACTTCTAAGGAGCAGTTCAGCTACCCTTCTTCCAAGACAGATTTTTTAGTTTTTCTGGCAGTCCATGGCAACTTCAATATTCTTCATCAACACCACAATTCATGGCAATTTCAATATTCTTCATCAACACCACAATTCAAAGGCATAAATTCTTCTTCAGTCTTCCTTATTCATTGTCCAGCTTTCACATGCATATGAGGCGACTGAAAACATCATGACTTGGGTCAGGCTCACTTTTCTTCAAAGTGACATTGCTTTTTAACATTTTAAAGAGGTCTTTTGCAGCAGATTTTCCCATTGCAATATATCATCCAAATTTTTTGATGACTGCTTCCATGACAGGTGATTGTCGATCTAAGTAAAATGAAATCCTTGACAACTTCAATCTTTTCTCCACTTATCATGATGTTGTTTACTGGCCCAATTGTGAGGATTTTTGTTTTCTTTATGTTGAGGTGTAATACATACTGAAGACTGCAGTCTTTGATCTTCATCAGCAAGTGCTTCAAGTCTTCTTCACTTTTGGTAAGCGAGTTTATGTCATCTGCATGTCTCATTTATTAATCAGTCTTCCACAAATCCAGACACCTTATTCTTCTTCATATCCTCCATGTTCTTAGGATTATTTTCTCAGGATACAGATTGAATAAGTATGGTGAAATATACAACCCTGACACACACCTTTCCTAATTTTGTACCATGTAGTATCCTGTTGTTGTTTGAATGACTGCCTCTTGGTCTGTGTACAGGTTCCACAATTCAGTGTTCTGGAAGTCTTGTTCTTCACAATATTATCCATAATGTATTATGACCCACAGAGTTGAATGTCTGTGTATACTCAAAAAAACACAAGTAAACATATTTCTGGCATTCCTTGCTTTCAGCCAAGATCCATCTGACTTCAGCAATGATATTCCTTGGTAATCTTTTTTATTACAGGTAAAGTGCAGGGTTAAGGGAGAAAAAAAAAAAAAAGGATAGGGTCAGGAAAACCATCAATGAGATGAATTGACACAGAAGGGCTTTAAGTATAGCAAGGAATGTGGAGATGGTGAAGGACTTGGTAATGTTTAATTCTGTGGTACATGGGTCAGTATGAGTCTGAAACAACCTGACAACACCTAACAACAACTTCAGCTTCTCTAATGATAGCAACAACTTCCCTAATAAATCCCATAATCATGAGAATTGTCTGAGGTCTGTGTGGCCATTGCAATGAATTATTGAGCCTAACAGAGGAGTAGAGAGTGCTATGGGAGGGATGCTTAGTGTCAGAATTAGTGAAAAGATTGTCTGACTTCCACCTCATAGGACAGCCTTGGGCTGTTGATCTTGATTCTCCTTCCTCCTTCTCCATTAATGGAGGTCAGACTTCTTCCCCACACAATTTTTTACATCCCCCCTTCTGTAACATACTTTAAATTATTCATGTCCTCTCAAAATTATAAAGTACTATCTATTATATTTGGGAGTTCTGGTGGTGCAGTTCCTAAGGCATTTGACTGCTAACCAGAAGCCTGGTGGTTCAAACCAACCAGCCACTCATCAGAAGGAAGATTGGGCAATCTACTTCCATAATGATATGACTTCAGAAACTCAAGGAAGGGTTGCTAAGGGGTTGGATCTGACTCCATAACAGAGAGTTTGGCTTTTTGGTTTATCCCTTATACATATGATTGCAATATTGTTTGGAAATAGTTTTCTTTGCTATGTTAATGAGGTTATGATAATGTAGGGTGAGTCCCAAAGCTAGCTCTTTCTGAGGGGTGTCTTATAAGAGGAGCACAGACACAGAATTACACACACAAGAGAAGACACTGCAGATGTATCTATTTGTAGCAAAAGATTACTCCAGCAACTAGGAGAGGCTTACGGAAGGAATGGACACAGCCGAGACCCTGATTTGGACTTTCAGCCACTTAGAGAACTGTGAGAAGATAAATGCCTGTTCTTTGAAGCTACCCACTTACTTATATACATATATATGTAAAGATACATCTATTTTTATTCTGTGTTGTTGTTTGTTATGGCTGTACTAGGTAACTAATACAGTGGTCCATAACACAAGACAGGTCTTGAGTTGGGTAAGCTTCCTCTTTTTTAATTTAGCCTGTGTCTGCCTCCAAGTTGGAAGATCTAGTGATAGCCCACTCCCTGATTTGCACAGACATGTCTATGAAACATTATAAGACTATTAATAATAGCGTCATTTATCTCTTCACATTGTGTTAGGCTTTGAGCAGACTCAGCTCAACCAATGGGCTTATATGCACATTCACACATATTTACAGTGAGTTGTTGTTGGTGGTTGCCTTCCAGTCCAAGGCTTGGTGACCTCATGTGAACAGAGTGGAACTTCTGCATAGAGTTCTCAAGGCTGTGATATTTGGGAAGCAGACTGTCAAGTCTGTCTTCTCAGGAGCCTCAGGGTAGATTGGAATTGCCAAGCTTTTGGCTAATAGTCAAGGGCTTAGCCATTTTCACCACCCAAGCACTTATTTACATAAAACTCTGAGACAGTTCTATGTTGTCATGGATATATCTAAGCTCAGTAATCAAGTGTTCCAAACCAAAAAAAAAAAAAAAAAAAGCCACAAATAACCCCCCAAATCCATTGCTATTAAGTCTATTCTGCCTCATGGTGCCCCCAGAGGACAGAGGAGAAGTGCCCTATAAGGTTTTCAAGGCTGTAATTCTTTATGGAAGCAAACCGCCTCATCTTTCTCCCTCAAAGCAGCTGGTGAATTTGAAGTGGTAACCTTTCTGTTTGCAAGCAAGTGCTCAACCACCACATCACCATGGCCAGTGGTAGATGTGGACTTATTAAATGGTTAAATTTTAAGAATTTTAAAATTGGAAGCATCCTCAAAGAATGTCTTGTTGGTGGTCCTTAAATATTTTGCTTTCCTGCTGCCTCACTGTATCAGGCCGAGAGCTGACATCCGATCCTCACTCACTTCAGATTCTCCACGTGCTTTTGCAGGCTGGAAGGCACAGATAGGGTGATTTCAGCATTTTTTGTGCTTTGGCACATTCTGGTTGTTTAGTTGAAGACATGAATATAACCCTAATAAAACTACAGATGGTAATTAGTTCTAATTGTTGAACCTTCCCTGCCTGGAAGTGTGACAGTGCAAGCTTGGCCAAGCCAAGCTGGGGGATGTGGAGAACACAGGGGTGCTTGGGTGTGTGCTGACTTGCACTTTAGGGGGTGTGTGACTGAGGCTTCCAAGCAGTGGGGAGGGAGAGTGCATTGCAGCTCACCTAAGAAGAAGTCAAACACTCTGGCACCAGCTTACTTCAGATGCTACTTACCTCAACACCAAACCACCTTTCTTTTTTAGTACAGCCCTGGGGGCAGACATGAACACTGATATCTCTGTTACTTTTTGAGGTTGGGTGGAGTGGGGTGGGTAGAGCTAGTGATATGGACATCCAGTGGCATCACTACAGGATGTGGGTGTGAGGACAGCACTACCTGACACCATCAGAGTGGGTGACACCAAAATGGCCCCAGGGTCTGTGGCAGTGGCAGCAGGCAGACAAAAGAAGGGGCCGGTGAGTTAGTAATGTCATCAGGGTTGGTGTCACCCATCAGCCAGTGTGGTAACTGACCACCAGAACCCCCACTGATTCAGGGTGCAGGCAGGTAGGCCGTGGCTCCCACCATTATTGGGAGACTAGGGTCTTTACACGGGCTAATGGTAGAAGAGAGGAGCTTCTGGGAGTTGTAGGGGCAGGGCTAGGAGGGGTGGACTGCAGGTCAGCAGTGAGCACTAAGTAGGGGATGGCAGGTCTGTAATCTCTCTCCACTGGAGGAGGGTCCATGACTGGCACTGTCCACTGCCAAGTGTTGGGGTGGCACCAACCCTAGTGAAGTCACTGTGGAGATTCTTGGATGGGGTAAGCACTTTGAGACTGATTACTAACCTGATGGTTTGCAGTTTGAACCCAGTCAATATCACTGTGGAAGAAAGACCTGACAATTGGCTCCATGAAGGTTACAGCCAAGATGGTGCCACGGGGCACTTCTCTGTAATGCAAGGGGTTACCTTGAGTCTTAATTGACTTGATGTCAATGGGTTTTGATGTTCTAGTCTTTTTTTTTTTTTCTTTTTGTAGTGACATGGAGGAATCTCTGGGTGCAAATGGTTAATGTATGACTCTGCTAACTAAGAGATTGGAGGTTCCATTCCCATCAGAGGTGCCTGGGAAGACAGGCTTGGTCGTCTACTTCTGACAAATCCGTTATTGGATACTCTGTGTGACAAAGTTCCTCTCTGATCCACACAGCGCTACCATGAGGCAGAATCATTTGGACAGTAAATAGTTGGTTGTATTATGGGTGCATTTTCAGGCCAAAGGACAAGCCCCCCAAAAAGAGTGCTGTGGCTGGATAAGCTGACTCTGTTCACTAGGCCTCTGGGAGTATCTGCATCCAAAGCCACTTTGAACTTTCCTTGGTTGGGCATGACCCTGGCATTGTCAGGTCCTGAGGCACAGGCCGGGGCCGATGAAAGTTTAACATTCCTGGGGGCTGGCAGGAGGCAGTTCCATGGATTCTACCTGACTGCTTGATGCCAAGAGGGCTGAGCTGTGTTATGGAAATGATGGGCTCTTGGCTTCAGGAAAGGTGGAGCCAGGGCAACTGGAGGAGCGACATCCCATGCAGGGAGAAACCAGCCCAGTGTCCCCATCCCATGACAAAGCACAGAAATGCAGCCTCTTACAGAGGTCTGACTCCTTGCAGAGAGTGTCTGGGGCCTTCAGCTTCTGCCACTGACCATGTGGAATGACGGTGGGGTGCTAAGTGTAGGACTTTATAACATAAAAGGACAGAGGGGTATTGGAAGTGACAGGGTCAGAGTGCTTGGTCTCCACCAAACCCTAATTGCCCTGATAGGAAAGAAAAGACAGGGCCTCAGGAGTGTCATCTCTGGCCAGCATTTCTGTCTTACACAAGCTGGTTGATCATTTCTCATCCACACATGTTTCAAATTAAGCTATGAAGACAGATGGAACAGGGATGTCCAATAGCTCTCCTATTTGGTACAGACTCACTGACAGAGAAACCAGTCCTGCGTCTTCTCCTTGGTCGGTGTTCGTGAGAATCTGGGCTGCTTTGATGAAATGGTCATGTGATGCTGCCTTGTTCCACCTGATCAGATGTCTCTCCCTCCTGCTTTGCACCTGAGTCTGATCTCAGGACCATGGCTCCCCACAATCAAGGGAATAGTGCGTGTGTGGCAGGAGGAAGGCTTCTTCATTCCCCTCTCCTGCCTGAACAGAAATGATGGACACAATCACCATCCATTGAGGAGGACCTTCTTTGCTGGCTTGCTTGCCTGTTTGATTTCTTTCTTTTTCAGTGGGCTAAACACATGGATCATAAAATGTTAGCCATTTCAACCTTGTAGATGTGCAACCCAGTGACATTGGTTCTGTTGGCCATACTGTGCAGCCATCAATGATCTGTTTCCAGATTTTTCCATCACTCTCAAGAGAAGCTCAGTGCCCCAAGAAATGACCCTTTAAGGAATTTTGACTTCTTTACAGTTTCCTATTCTAGATATTTCACATAAGTGGGATCAGCCAGCGTTTGTCCCTTTGTGTCTGTCTTATTTCATTCAGCATAACTTTTTCAAAGTTCATTCATGTCAAACATGTATCAGAACTTTAGATCACTTATCTCTCATCTTCCCAAGAGCTGTTGTTTTCTTCTTTTCCCTGAGGTAGGAATGAGTGGCCTTCAGGATTGACTCAAATCTGACATGAGGCTGCCACCACCTACCCTGGGTCTCAGCATGGGGCAAGATGGTTTGTTTTGTTTCTTGCCAAATAACATCATTTAAGAGCAAAAGTTAACTGAATTATTTTATTATTTTCCCACCGTCTTCTTGTTGTGGTTAGATGTCATCGAACAGGCTCCAATTTATAGCAACCTTATGTATGACAGAAGGAAATACTGTCTGGTCTTTCACCATCGTCTCGGTCATTGCTTTGCTTGAACCCATTGTTGCAGCCACTGTGTCAACCCACCTCCTCCAGAGTCTTCCCCTTTTTTCACTGATATTTTACTTTACTGAACATTACATCCTTCTGACCACATGACTAAAGTAGGTGAGACAGTCTGGCCATTCTCGCTTCCAAGGAGCATTCTGGCTGCACTTCTTCCAGGACAGACTTGTTCTGGCAGTCCATGGTATTTCCAGCATTCTTCATCAGCACCACAATTCAAAGGCATCAAATTTTTTTCATTGTCCCACTTTCAGATGCATATGAAGTGATTGAAAGCTCCATGGCTTGTGTTAGGCACAACTTATTAGGCTCACAGTCTCATTGATGATCAAATTTGACATATTTCTTTTTGTGGCTATGGATGCCAGTATGAAGGAGTTTGAGGGTTGGAGCCACCATGCATCTGTCAGTTTGTCACTCTCTGCTGGCTTGCTTGTTGCTGTGATATTGGAAGCTATGCCATCAGTATTTCAAATAAGAGCAGGGTCACCCATACTGGACGGGTTTCAGTGGAGCTTTCAGACTAAGACAGACTAGGAAACAAAGCAATCTACTGCCAAAAAGTACAGTAAAACCCTATGGTTCCCAACAGAACATTGTGTGATGTGGTGCAGGAAGAGGGTCCTAGGTTAGAAGGCACTCACAATAAAAAGTGGCTGCAAGAATGGACTGGAGCATCCCAACGATCATGAAGATGGTGTGGAACCAGGCATCGTTCATTCTGTTGTGCATGAGGTCACATGGAGTTGGAGCCAATTAACAACAACCAAAACTGACACCCACAACAGGGATCGGAAACTTCCCTGGAGCAGTGATGATGCTGCCTTTGCCCAAAAGCCTCTTGGATCCTTACAGCAAGAGCTGGTTGGGCGGCTGACTTTTCCCAGGCCGGGCCTGCAACAGTGCGGAGTGCTAATCATAGTTGAAGTCTGACAGAATATGGGTGCCACACCTCAGAATGCATCCCATGGCGGGATCCTTAGTGAGCCCTCACCTCAAAGTGAGTCCCAGCAGAGGTGACTGCAAACAACAATTGTGCTTGAGCACAAATGTGTTCTGTCGATGTCCTCTCATTCTGAAAGCATGTCTACAAGAATGCTTCTACAGCGTCAACCTTTAAGGACCTGTGCTTTTCCTCCTAACTCTGGCTATTGCTCCTCTGTGAAGAAGTTGTATCATTGACCAACATGCATTGCCTTGGAATTTTCCTGATTCTAACTGAGCCTCCTACATTTTCAGCCCCGCAGCCCAGTTGTGCATGAGAAGAAAGCCTCTAGGTTGTACATGATATCTTGGTTCTCTTGTTGTTGTTAGATGCCATCAAGTCAGCTCCAACTCATAGTGACCCTATGTACAACAGAATGAAACAATGCCCAGTTTTGCACCTGCCTCACAATCTTTCTATACCTGATCCCATCATTAGAGTCATTTTGTTAATCCACCTCATTGAGGGCCTTCCTCTTTTTTGTTGACCCTCCACTTTACCAAGCAAGATATCCTTCTCCAGAGAATGGTCCCTTCTGACAACATGACCAAAGTGGGTCACATGAAGTCTGGCCATTCTCCCCTCCAAGAAGCTTTCCAGATTCACTTCTTCCAGGACAGATTTGTTGGTTCTTTTGGCAGTCCATGGTACTTTCAGTATTTTTCACCAATATCACAACTCAAAAGCATCAACTCTTCTTTGGTCTTCCTTGTTCATTGTC
>NW_006921968.1:451010-452342 GCF_000298275.1 Orycteropus afer afer | reverse complement strand
TTGAGAAGGGAATGGCCCTTTCCCTCTTCCATCTCTCTCTTAGTCTGGAACTTCCACTGAAACCTGCCCACCATTGGTGAAGCTGCAGGTGTTTGAGATATGACAGAGGCCACCAGCCTCACAGCAACACAAAAACACCACAGTATGACCAACTGACAAACAACTGGTGGGTTTCTGAGGCAGTAAATCTTTATGGGAGTAGATTGCCCAGTCTCTTTCAGTAGAGTCACTGGTGGATTTGAACCACCAGCCTTCTGGTAAGCAGTCAAATGCCTTAGGCACTGATCCATCAGAGATCCCTCGCTTCTCAAGTACTGCTGTAACAGAAATACCACAAGTGAGTAGCTTTAACAAACAATTTATTTGCTCACAGTTTAAGAGGCCAAAAGTCTAAGTTCAGAGTACCAGTCTAGGGGAAGGCTTTCTCTATCTGTGTCTCTTGGTCCTAGGAAGATCCCAGTGCATAATCCTGGGTCCAAAGGGTGCACTCTGTTCCTGGCTCTTCTTTCTTAGTGGTGATAGATCATTCCCATCTCTCCTCCCTTCTCCTTCCTTTTATATCTTGTGAGATAAAAAGGTCTTGTAGGCCAGACTCCGGGAAACTCCACTTGTACCAGATTAGGGCTGTGATGGGACTAAGGGTGTTGCAACCCACCCTTAATCCTCTTATAATTGATTTGCTTGTTACATCATAATTACATCATTACATAACTGCTAAAGCACAGAGAATCATGGCCTCAGCCAAGTTGACACAAGTGTTGATGGGACGTAATTCAACCCATGACATATGACAAAAATATGAAATATTTCCTTTGGTTCCCTAGTACAAGGGAAAGGTGACTTCCCTTGACCTGTGGAAGAGTAACTACCACTACAGTAGTCTTTGAAACATGAATACCTGACAGGTGTTCTACCACCTGCTTTTCCTCTCACTTCTAACTGGCCCACCCTGTGAATTCCTATGTAGTGTATCCCAACCTTCCTTCCACTGGGGCTAGAGATGTCTTGGGAAGCAGGAGTGTTTCACCTTCTACTCTTTCATCTCAGTCACTAGATCAGGAATACCTGGAAATGGCAATATAATATATATATTTTATATATATATTATATATATATATTTTATATATATATATATATATATATATATATATATATATATATATATTTTATTTTTTTCCTGAAAAGTTCCAGACAGTTATTCAACTTCATAGGCCATGCAGACTCTACTGCAGTTACTCATCTCTGCCATTGTAGCATGAAGGCAGCTCTCCTAAAACCAAACTCACTGCTGTGGAGTCAATTCCAAGTTATAGCACTCCTAGAGCAGAACTT
>NW_006921968.1:448896-450655 GCF_000298275.1 Orycteropus afer afer | reverse complement strand
CTTTCAGGAGCTAAATGGTTAGCAGTCTGGTTAGCCATCAAATACCTTAGGCACTGTGCCACTAGAGCTCCTTGAAAGCAGTCTTAGACATACGTAAGTGGGTGTGTGTTGCTGTATCCCAATCAAGCTTTATTTATGAACACTGACATTTTATATAATTTTCATATATCAGAAAAGATTATTCTTTATTTGATTTCCCCCCAATCATTTAAACATGTAAGACATGTTCTTCATTCAGGGGCCAGACAAAAGCAGGTTTTCTTTGTTCTTTTTTTTTTTTGTCACTTAGAGGGAGTCTAACATAAGAGGACAGTGGTCTTGGACAGTATGCTCACTCTGAGGATCAGGGTCTTAAATGCTTCTTATGCTGAGTGTTGGGGTCCCCGACTCTGAGGACATCTCCACTTATGTGCTTAGGCACTGAGCCGCAGGTCCCAATTCACTATCAGGTGGCCACTGTAATGTTGGTGACTGTCATTAAATTGTGCTTCTGTGGGAATATTGATTAATAGCAGTGATTGAAATATTAATGTAGGAAAGAACTAGGTGAGATAATTCCATAGCTGTCAAGTTGGCTTTAACTATAAAACTTTATTGCTGTTGTCATTGACAGTTGATGATGCTACTATTTTGTTTTTATTTAGATCAAATTATGTTGATAATGAATTATTGAAGGAGGTTTTTAATTTAAAAATTAAAAAAAAAATCAACCTTAAATCATATGAAAAGATTTTTTTCATTTGGAACATGTTGTGTTACTTCCTTATCTTCTTTATATGATAAATCTCACATATTCTTATGTGTTGTTGTTAAACCCACGTCTTGGCAGGTCCCAGCCTTGGCGTTTTTCCATTACTCCTAATGAGGAATGCAGATTCATGAAATTATTCACTTTTTGAAATTATTCCAAAGTGAGGAAGGGGAGGAAAGATTTCTTCCATTACTTTTATATCAACTTTTACTTAATAATAATAATAATAATAATAAATCTGGTCCCTCTCAGTCACTATAGTATATGCCACCCCTTCTGCTCCCCAAAATGTTGAATTCTGAATAAAAGTTCAGGAAATGACAATCTGCATGTTTAGTGTTGCTTGAGACAGACAGGTAAAAACAAAACGAACTTTTGAAAATTTCTGATACATCTTAATGGGAAGTTTCTATTGACTTATGTTTTTGGTTTATCACCCTCATTCCAAGAGGAAGACACAGTTTTCATTTTATGGAAAGGTTGGGGACCAGTATATTTCAGTCAAGGCCCTGATCTTTCCCTGCTTTCCTGTGGCACTTGGGGAAACTGCAGAAGGAAAATAAATTCCAGAAAAGGAGACTGAACGTGTCTTTTCTAGTAACTGCAGCATTCTGCTACACAGGCCTCTGCCTTTTCTTGTTCTTGTGCGCTGCCAGTCTTATTTTCCTGAGCAATCTATTTTGAGGGTGTCTGTGTAGCAGTGATAGGAGTTTCTGGACACTGGTGTCACAGCTCCAGTTCCCTTTGGCATCCTCTGTCCTTGGGCTGCAGGCAACTGAGACTGTTATTAGTCGTTGAGAACAAGCGTTTTGCTTTGTTCCATTGTCACCGATCTCACCCTGACAACATCCAGCTCTCTGCAAACACATGCAGGGGCCATCAGCGGCACTGAGTGGGAGACTGTAAATGCACTGGGTCAAATCCATCATCAGCAGTGAAAACAATTCAAGCCACATGGCCTGTGGCCCTGAGCCACCCAAGTCTTCTGGGTAGACACAGGCAGCAGGT
>NW_006921968.1:442806-446726 GCF_000298275.1 Orycteropus afer afer | reverse complement strand
TAGTGCAAACTGTAGCCTTCAATCTTCATCAGTAAGTTCTTCAAGTCATTTTCACGTTCAGCAAGCAAAGCTGTGTCTTCTGCATATCACAGATTGTTAATAAGTCTTGTTCCAATCCTAATGCCATGTTCTTCATATTGTCCATCTTCTTGTATTACTTGCTCGCATAAAGATTGTATAAGTATGGTGAGAAAATGCAACCCTGATGTATGCCTTTCCTGAATTTATAACATTCAGTATCCCCTTGTTTAAATGATGCACTGTTGTCTACGTACAGGTTCCTCATGAGCACAATTAAGAGTTCTGGAATTCCCATTCTTTCCAATGTTATTATCCATAACTTGTTATTATCCACACGGTTGGATGTCTTTACATAGTAAAACATGAGTAAATATCTTTCTGGTATTCTTTGCTTTCAGTCAAGATCCATTTGACAACAACAATGATATCTTTTGTTCCACGTCCTCTTCTGAAACCAGCTTGCATTTCTGGAAGTTCTCTGTCAATACACTGCTGCAACTATTTTTGAATTATCTTCATCAAGATTTTACTTGAGCATGATATTAACGATATTGTTAGATAATTTCCTCATTCTGTTGGATCATCTCTCTTTGTAATGAGTAAAAATAGGGATCTCTTCCAGTCAGTTGGCCAGGTAGCTGTCTTCTAAATCTCTTGGCATAACCAAGTGAGCACCTCTAGCGTTGCATCCATTTGTTGAAACATCTCAATGCATACTGTGTCAATTTCTGAAGCCTTGGTTTTCACCAATTCCTCCAGTGCAAGTTGGACCTCTTCCTTGAATACCATTAGTCTTTGACTACATACTGCCCCCTGAAATGGCTGATCAATGGCCAGTTCTTTTAGATACAGCGACTCTGTATATTCTTTCCATCTTCTTTTGATTCTGCCTGCATCGTTCAATATTTTGCCCATGCAATTCTTCAATACTGCAAGTTGAGGATTGATTTTTTTCTTCAATTCTTTGAGTGTGAAAAATGCCAAGCATGTTGTTCCCCTTTGTTTTTCTAAATCCAAATCTTTTGTTATAATACTTTACATTGTCTTCTGGAACTGCTCTTTGAAATCTTCTGTTCAGCATTTTTATTTCATAATTTCTTCCACTTTATTTGACTACTTTACATTCAATAGCAAATTGCCAAATGTTTTCTGGCACCCATTCTGGTCTTTTCTTCCTTTCCTGACCTTTTATTATTATTATTATTGTGATTTGGGTGGAAGTTTGCAGAGCAAATTCATCTTCCACACAGCAGTTCACATACACTTTCTTTCATGACATTGACTGTGATTTACCACAATGCAACAGCTCACCTCCCACTTCTTCCCCACAGTTACCTTGTCCCTGTGTCCTTTCCTGCATGTACTTCTGCCCCTTGAGCTGTCTCCCTGTACATACACAGCCCTTCTATTCTTGTATGATTGATATCTCCAAGGAGTGTATCTACCTACTGTAAATGTTCAGTTCATGTGCCTATCTTTTGTTTGACTGGAAGCCACAGGAGTGGGTTCAATTCCAGATCTGAAGGGCAGGTAGGGGCCATAGTCTCAGGGGTTTTACTAGGCTCCTTCAGACTGGCTAATTTTGTCTCCCTTTTTTATGACATTGTATTTTGTTCAACTTTGTTCTCTCACTCTATGCAGAATCTCTAAATAGATTCCCCCTCTGAATGGTTGACTGTGGTAACTGTGTACCTTCTAGTTCTTCTGGTCTCATACTCATATACACTGAGGATAACATGGTGTGCCAGTCCCTTGAACTAATTGTTTCCACATATCTTTGGTTTTCTTCATTCTCCTTTGCTCTGGACAAGGAGAGACCCATCATTGCACCTAGATGGATACTTGAAAGCTTTTAAGATCCCAGTCACTACTTGCCAAAATAGGATGTGGAACAATGTTTTTGTGTAGTATATTATGCCAATTGAGCTTGATGACCCCGGTGATCCTGGTCTCGAGCCCACAGGTCCAACTACTTGCCGCCTCTACCTTTCCTGTCTTTTTAATGACCTTTTGCTTTCTCCATGTGTGATGCTGTAAATGTCATCCCACAACTCATTTGTTCTTCCGTCATTGGTTTCCAACACATCAAATCTATTCTTTAGATAGTCTCTAAATTCAGGTGGGATATAATCAAGGTCATATTTTGTCTCTAGTGTGATTATTTTAACTTGTTGGTTTCAACTTGAACTTGCATATGAGCAATTGATTGTTGTAGTAGTTAAGGTTATGTGTCTATGTGTCAACTTGGCTGAGCCTGGGTTTGAGTGACTGGGCAGGTGGATGTAATTATTCCCCATGATGAGACTGGTAATAAGCTCCACAGTGGAATCTTCTGTGAGCAGCTGAATAGCTGCCTTGAGGATGTGGTCTTCTTCCAGTATGTAATAAGTCACTTTGAGAAAGGTCTTGGAACTTTGGGGCATGCATGGACCCTGCATTTGGTTGGGTCTTCATCTCAGTGGGTTCCCTTGTTGTTTGCTGATCTTGAGACTGTTTCTGGACTTGAACTAGCAGTCTGCCATGTTGTTTGATAATCTCGGGACTGTGTCATTTTACTTGTTAATCTTGGGGGGTTTGTCAGCTTGAGCAGCCAGTGGTTGTTAAGGGAAACCTCCAGCTTCAGTGGGCTGGGAGCAAGAGGCAGAGCTGAAGCCCAAAGTCGAGGGTCCTTCATCCAGCCCCTGGAGCTGGCACTTTGAACTCAGACTTCTAGCTTCCTAAAGTGTGAGAAAATAAATTTCTATTTGTTTAAAACTACCCCATGTGGTATTTTTCTGTTAGAGTGGCACTAGGTGACCAGAACAGTGGTCTCTCCCACAGTCAGTTCCTGCTGTGGTTCTGACTGATGATACTAAGCTTCTCCACGATGTGTTTTCGCATGTTTAATCAATTTAATTCCTGTGTATTTCATCTGGTGATGTCCACATGTATAGTTGCTATTTAGGCTGTTGAAAAGGTATTTGCAATGAATAAATTGGAAAAAGGCAACCCTTCAAATCCACATGGTAGGCCACTTTCTAAACCACAGCTGCCCTGGAGTTCTCAAGGCCACTACCTTCTTCTTGGGCTACAGGGCCCTTTGGGCTTGCATGAGGCCAAGCGTCCTTCAGCTGGCTAACCCACAGGCATGTGCTTGCAGCCTTAGGACATCAACTAACCATCGCTTAGACTGGAGGAGCTCTCTGGATGGGGAAAGGTGCTTCCTTGACACACCTGACACGAGCAATGAATCTTACTGGACATGACAGTCACCTGCTCTCCCCACCTCCTCTTGCATCTCATCCACTGCAGCCTCTTCCAGTTCCCAGCCCAGATGGTCCTGAGAGAGACAAGTGTCACTGTCACTGCTGTCATTTTTGCTGATAAGGCTCAACACTGTGTCCTGCTCCTCCTGTGGCCTTCTCTCTCCCGTGATGAAATATTGGTTCTTATAGTTATGTGTTGCTGAGTAAATTCTGACTCTTGGGACCTTGTGTATATGAAATACCCCCAGTCCTAAAGACTAACTAACTCCAAGGAAAAGGCAACAAACAAACAACAGACCCCGGAAGTTACCTGTTTCTTTGTCTTGGTACTCATGCCATCCTTGTCCTAACTATCCACCTTACTGGCCAGGGAAAGTCAGTATAAAGAAGGACTGACTTTCAAAGTTTTGCATGGAAAGTAGGTGTGCTTCCTCCACAAACCCAATTAAAACTATAGAAAATATATTGATTCTCTTTCTCAGGAAAGAAAAATGAAAGAGTGAGTTGTGTACACATCTACTTTTAGGCTTTTGTTATTTAGAGCCTACCATCATCTCAGGTGACACAGAAATATTGAGGGTGGTGGTTCATGCAGCAAAGTAGTAGGTAGTAGGTAGGGGCCCAATCTAGACTCCTCAGAATAAACACATACGA
>NW_006921968.1:442105-442648 GCF_000298275.1 Orycteropus afer afer | reverse complement strand
AGTCTATTGGCTAGGATTTTGTTGAAGATTTTTGCATCTATGTTCATGAGAGATATTGGTCTCTAGTTTTCCTTTTGAGTGATTTCTTTTCCTGGTTTTGGAATTAAGGTTATGCTTGCTTCATAAAATGAATTATTAAATGGGATTGAAATTTGAGTCAATAGAAATGGAAATAGGGAACATAATACAAAGTTCAGAAAACTGGTCTGAAGAACAACAAAACAATTGAACTATGATGGTCAGTCTAAGAAGGGGAGAAATAAAACAGCTGCTTTGTCTAAGGAGTGGGCCTGGTAAATCCACTTGAGAAGCAAAGAGAAGATGAATGAAAAAGTGTAATGAAGAAGGAGGACTGAGCGTTAGAACTGGAAAAGTCTTCAGAAATCATGTCTGTGAGACCCACCTGACATTCCAATTACAACTTCTTGGCCTGTTGCTGTTGTTGTTGCTATGAGCCATTGAATTGGCCCTGACTCATAGCGACCCTGCCTTGGGTTTCTGAGGTGGTATCACTATGGAAGTAGATTGCCTAACCTTCCTTCC
>NW_006921968.1:438306-442005 GCF_000298275.1 Orycteropus afer afer | reverse complement strand
ATTCTGGCTGCACTTCCTCCAGGACAGATCTGTTAGTTCTTTTAGCAGTCCACGGTACTTTCAGCATTCTCCGCCAGCACCACAATTCAAAAGCATCAACTCTTCTTCGGTCTTCCTTATTTATTGTCCAGCTCTCACATGCATACCATGCCTTAAGGAGATGCAATCAAACTTCCAGTTAGGAAGCTACTATGTAAGGAGGAGAAATTATGAAGATGCAGACTTTGACAATTATAAATTGTGAGATAAAAGGGGGAGAAACATTTTTGAGAGAGAGGAAGTTAAAATAATAACTTGGTATCTCATTGGCTAAAGTGGCCTCACATTCACCCCCAAGGCCTCACATGATCTGCTACACAGTAGGGCACTGGTCTATGGTTACTGAGCACTTGAAGAGTAGATTTGTTTTCATTCAGACTGAAGTTTTTAATTTAACCTTCTAATGTTATGTCAGGGGATAGACAAAAACTTAACATATACATTTTACACTGATGTGTTCATTTTATCTTGTGCAGTGCAGTCCACTGACTCTGTTGAACACAGTGTGTAAAATAAATATGAATTTAAAATTCATGTTTGGATTTTGAAATTCAATGCAAGCTACTTTAGGAAACTGTGCACTTCTTTAATTATGAATTTACATGTGTTTAACCATATATTTTTGTCCACCTTGGGCTTTGAAATCTTATTCTTTCTGTAAAAAGAGCAAAACACTTCCTTGCCACTTGGCATGCCACCTTCCTAGGGGGCCCATTTGATGTTAGTAGCTACCATGGAGTAAATAAAAGTTAGAAGGGAGGTCTCTCTTGGTAATCAGTTTAGTATTAAAAGCAATAAGTAGATTCCTATCCAAGGGACTGTTTTCCTATAACATTTCCAGGATTAACAATGTTTATTAATGTTTGCTCCATAAGTACTGGGTTTAGGGCCAGCCTCTGTGCTTTTCTCATCTTGTATTTCATTGCCTCTCCCACGGGCGATGTGAAGAATTGGCATACAACCAATGTGCTCATTGTAATATTTTAAAAAGCGTACTCTGGGCCAGAATTTATCTTGTGAAATTTATTTTTATATAAGTCTTCAATGCTAGTTATCAGCAGTGTGTTTGGTGAGTGATAGATAACAACTCAGTCAAGAGCAATTGGTGGTGTCCATCTCCAGACCCCAGTGAAGAGAAGACATTTTCCAAATGTACTTTAACCTAGAACAGTACTGTGTACAGAAACTGATCAGAGAAAGACTGTTGCTTTCACTAGGCTCAAAAGTGCTCCCCAACCTCCACTCTATATATTGCATTGTGTCTATTTAACGATTGTCAGAGTCCAGATCTTCCCATCCCTGTTAGATATGTCTAGTCCTCACTGGGATGATCAAGCTTAATTTTAGAATAACTCTCTTTCTTGCTGCTGGCCCAGCCACCGTATCTTTCCATGGGGAAATGAAATTCATAAATGCACAGGGCCAGAGAAAATCCAGATGGATTTTATACAGTTGACATGTGCAAATGCAGAAGTGGTGACTTAAACATTGCAGTACACGACAATGGGGGACTTCCAGCTCTGGGTGGGATTGTTTATCATGCTGATGAGAATTGTGAATTCCTGAAAGGAGGAGTGGTTCTCCTTGGCTGTGATGAGGATTGGACTCTCACTGTGCCAGGTGGACTGATTGGGGTCTATATTGTGGAGTTACAGACAACTGCACTTGCAGAGGCAGGAAATTGAGAAGTCTGAAAGACCAGTTCCCACTTGGGGAGCCTGGAGAATGGCATGGTAGGCGATAAATAAATTTATAGTATATAGAAAATTAATCAACCAGGTTGGGGGCGTGACCTCAGCTTTATAGGTCATGTGAAGCAATGTGGGAAATGGACCTAGGTGAATGTGTCCTCTCGGCAATCATCAGGTCCTTGGCCAAACCCAGCCACTCATTCACTCAGTCACTGCCATCAAATTGACTCTGTCTCATAGAGACCCCCATCTGGTTTCCAAGGCTATAAATCTTTACAGATACAGACTGCTCCATATTTCTTCCAGGGAGAAGCTGATGGGTTCAAACCACCATCCTTTTGGTTAACAGCTGAAAACCACCACCAGACCTCCTTAAACACAGTCACTAATACGTTGAAATAGATTTGGCGTTTATGTTTCCTTTCAAGCTCCCCACCCAAGCCACCAGGTCATGATACAGGAAAAGTAAGTCTTAGTATCAGGAAGGAACCTATCCCTGGAGAAAGACATCACACTTGGTAAAGTAAAATGTGAGTGAAAAAGAGGAAGACTCTCAGGGATTGACTCAGTGGCTGTAACAATGGGCTTAAACTTAGCAACGATTGTGTGGATGGCACAGGTCCAGGTAACATTCCTTCTGTTATACGAAAGGTTAGTATGAGTCAGAACCAGGCCAATGGCACATAACAGCAACAACAAGTATCAAGTCTGCAAAACATACAATCATTTCTTGACCACACATACCAAACCATTCATACAACCAGTTGTGATAGTTGAGTAAAAGTTCTATTCCTGCTTCCGGAGTTTGGGAGTGGACATGTGGACACTCTGATGGCAGGACTAGATACACTTGGAGTTGAATGAAGGGACTGAGTTCTGAGGAGGTGGAGGAACCCAGGACCAATAGGGCTTCAGCTTACTGAGTGTCACAGCAATGACATGAGGTGCTGGGCTTACTAAAATTGTGTATGGATGATGTCATTAGAGTGCAGGAAGTGAAGCAGCTGAAAGGACAAAACATTGAGCAAAACCTGAATTTGGGGTCCTTTGTAAGTGGCCCAGGCCCCCGTCAGGGGACTCAAGACAAGAAAGTGGACTTTTCCTTTTTTTTTTTTTTTAATTGGGATTTGGATGAAAGTTTATAGAGCAAATTCATTTTCCATACAGCAGTTCATACACATTTTGTCTCATGACATTGACTGCAATTTCCCACAATGTAACAGCTCTCTTCCCACTTCTTCCTCATAGTTATCTCTTCCAAGAAGGTGGACTTTTATACTCCTGAGCAGAGAGAGACCCAGAAATCAAATAGAATCATGGGGGCAACAAGAAGTCAGAATAGACAAACAGCAGGGAATTGTCAGAAGGGAAGACACACTATTTGTTGTTTCTGTTGTTGCTAGTTGCCATAGAATCAACTCTGACTCTTGGCGACCCCACAAACAATAGAACTAAACTTTGTCTGGTTCTGCACGATCTTCACAATTGCTGGTCTGCTCAAGTCCATTGTTTTGGCCCCACCAGCAACATATTTCGAGTACTTTTCAACCTAGGAGGCTTGTCTTCCAGCACTCTTCTGGACAAAGTTCTGTTATCACCCATACAGTGTCCACTGGCTGATTTTCAGAAGATGTTCTCCAGGCCTTTCTTCCTGCTGTGTCTTAGTCTGGAAGCTCTGCTGAATCTTATCCACCCATAGGTGACTTTGCTGGTATTTGAAATACCATTGTCATACCTTCCAACATCCTAGCAACATACAGGCCACTAAACTACAACAAAATGACAGATAGGAGGTAGGCTAATTGTTTAAATCCTGGCAGATCAGGACTTGGGCGAATGAAAAAGCAGAAGGTCCATGTGCTGAAGTGCAAGTAGCTACAGGGATCCTGTCTTCTCAACAGCTCTTGTGGGACCTGAAGATTGTTTTAAGAGTGCAAAACTTGAAATACATGAGAAAATTTTTTTTCCC